>NC_032014.1:28454399-28487625 GCF_001865875.1 Lupinus angustifolius
TAAGCAAGGGCATATCGAGGTTTTGGGAATCTGCAGCAGCAATCCAAGAGAAATTTCCTATGTTTCCCCTCGAGGACAAGGTGGCTCCTTTAGGAGGGGGGTAGTGATAAGAATCGGGGAACCAAACCCCCAATTAAGCATGTGTATGTAAGAAGGGGAAAGAAGGGTAACTAATTAGAAGTAACTAACTAGGACAGTTGTCCTTCTAGTTAGTGAATATAAATAAGATCAGGGAAAGGTAGTTATTCACTTTTGAAAGTAAATTGGAAGTTGGAACTGATTTTAGGAAATCAGTGATGGTTACTTTCTCTCATTCATCTCTTACTTGTAAACACGTTCTCATCTCAATAATACACACTTACGGATCAAAATCACATTGATTTTGTATCTATTCTTCTTCTATTTTTTGTTTCCCTATTCTGATTTGATACCAGTTCTAACAGGCACTATTCTATCACAAATAACATCTGCACCAATTTTCCATTTCATTTTCAAAAAGCATGCATTATTTCATTGGCTCTTGGATATGCTAAGTAAGCACATCCAAGAGTAAGGACTCATCATTTGATCCTTCATGTAAGCCTACAGTTATAGAAAATTCTTTTATACACCACCATGTGTTCTCAAACAGGTTTCAACCCGTCTTTGATTGCTCAAATATAAATATATAATCCATACAAACTTCTTTCTTATCTAAAGCTTCCCATAATACCTCTCTTGGAAACCTATCATAGGCCTTTTCCATATCAACAAAAATTGTTAACATAACTAGCTCGACTCAACCCCCAAAGGTGACAAGGTTTTCCGAGTTACTATAAGTGGTCACTTGGCCTATATATTTACTATAAGTGGTCACTTGGCCTATATAATTGAAACTAGGGATTGTCATACTTCGAATGAGTTTTGATATCCAAATCTAAGATTTCCAACAAACCCTAACACATTAAGTTTGAACCCTCGCACTTAGTGAAAAGGTACTGATACCAATGGTGAACAACTCATCAAAGATGGAGTTATGGCAGACCTTGAATAACAAGCAGCATGCAGACAACTTTAGTTGCAAAGGAAAATGGCAAACTGCAAGAAGAAAATGGTGTACTTGAGCCGCAAGCTGCGAGGTTGAGCGTGTGAGTGAGTGCGATGATGATGTTGAGGGAAACTCTTCCAACAAGCTGGACAATGACGGAAATGATTCAGTCTATAGAGAAGATGCTTCTAGCATATAAACATGACCTCTGTGTATTTAGGAGAGAGGGAAGTCTACTTGACCCGAACCATGTGTCGAGATTGGGGCAAGTTTGGATCACAGGTATCCAGATACAACAAGCAATATTGGATTGAATCATATCAGATTACATCCAAACCCACTTATTTGATGTCACTTATTGGGTCTAACTCCATCCTAAAAACTAGAAAAAGACGGGAGGCTTGCCCAAGTCATCATAAAGGATACTTCACATATATTTGCATCCAGTGAGGCGCTTAACCAAACTCACGTGCAAATCTTTTTGCTTCCTCCATTACTGTCCATTGATCTTCGTCAAAGACATTTGTTTCATAGCTTGACCTACCTAGCATAAAATCAAATTGATTTTTTGGAATGTGAGTCTCATGTCTTATCTAAATTCGATTACCTTTTCCATAATTTCATGGTACTTCATGAGCTTAGAAACATCATACTTAGCACACCCCCTTGTTCTTATAGGTAGGAACCAAAGTGTGTTTTGTTGTCTGTATTCTTTTACTATTTTCTCGCTTTCTTTAACAAACATATAAATGTCCCCAACGTTGGTGCCTAAAAATAGGCATAGTCCGTCGAAAGCTTTAACTTTCCATTCTTCATATCTAGCTACCTTATGTCTCATCATGTTTATAGCATTCTCATACAAGTGCAACCTTAATAGCGTTCTTTTCTACTCTAACCTTCTATTAAACACCTACTTCCCCCTAACAAGGCTATTTACCTTTCGGTCTTAAGTCTATTGATTCCCATGCAATATGCATGCCCCTAGCTACCATTTGTATCCCTCTAGCCATCTTTTCCCACGTACTGTTAAAGAAGTTGGGCTTGGGCCTATCTCCATAGGGGCATGATTGCTCAAGTTATTATAAATGGCTTTTGGCTCATATTTTTAAACAATGTGGAACTTCAATACTTTAACACAACCCCTAATGCCCAGGATTGTCCCATCTAGAGCGTGCAATTTGGCAGGAATGAACATATGCGGGCGGCCAATCATTGGATGGCTCCAATACCATGTCAAAACTGAGAGTAGTTAGAGGGGGGGAGCAAATGTAACTGAAAACTATATTTTGTTATTCTTACTGAACAGAGGTTAGAAAGTCATTATGTATAGGCCACAGTTACAAGCTTATAGGTGATCTAGTTGTGCTGGCTCACTATATTTCAATTATTACATTAGAGCTAACTATACAAACTGGCCTACTCTAACATATCATAGGCAATCCCTTGTACCTAACAAACATTTTCTTTTAAAGTAATCCTCTAAAAATTATATATGAGAAATAAGTCCCACTTTTTTACATAATAAGATGCTCTTCTTACTTCCTAGAACAAGTGCTTACTATTAATACAACGTCCATTTAGATTCCCTCCCAACTTGTTTCATATGATAATCATATTTAGAATTTATTTCAAAAAAGCAACAGAGAAACAAGCAGTACCTCTGCTGCCCAGTCCCGAACTATGTTCCTTATTATACATCGTACCTGAAGCAAAAACAATAATAAACATACTTGAGTATTCATTGCACCTGAGGAAAAAGCAATAATAGTAATAATAGCAATAAAATTAATAAATATACATATATACATTATATATAAGTAGCAAAACCATATAAGAAGACAGTTCCAAGGTATGTGGTACACAGTTCTATGTAATTAATTAGTTTTTAGGTTATTATTACAAGCTTTTCTTTGTGATAAACCTGGTAAGTGGTACATAGGACGGTAAATTCGGTACACAGTGTGGGGTAAGTGAGAGAACCATGTAAGTGTCGAACATCAATCAACTAGGATCATTATACTAAGGGAAATTGTAAAATACAATGATCCATAAAGCAAAATGGCAAAAATCATACTATGAATGTTTTGCACGGGCAAAAGATATATTTACAACTATTAGTTCATATATAGATGGAACAACTAAGTGGGGTCAGCAACATAGATAGAACGACACCATAATATTCTATCATAAATCATGTTCATTGACAAAGCATCACCTATTTTGTACCATCCAAGAAAAACTTAATCTACACACATTAAAATCCAAACAAACCCTTCGACTATTCTACATAGGAACAGGTAAAAGCTAAAAAGAAAGGAAGACAGAAACATAAATATACCTTATCTACATCAACTAAAGGAACATTAAACTGAAATGATGGACCCAACCAATGTTGGCCTGATGGGGAGACCTGAAATAAATTATGTAAAAAGGGTAGATAAATTAATTTTGCCCTGAAATGCTAATACATGAAGGGAAATCAGAAGGGAAGAAAGCATATCACAGTTATGGGGATTCCACCTCGTAAAAAACAAATAATAATAGTCAACATGCCATAAAACTTTGCCAGCAACAAGGTCTCACAAGGCATTCCATGACAAACAACTCACTCATTAAGGGATATTTTGAGAGATAGCTTTCTTTCGAGCTCATATTTTCATCCAGGTTCCAGAACAATACCTAGTACTTCAACTTGCCATAAGGGATCGAGTTAATGACAGATTTATCAAATGGGATTCTAAAGCTAGTTACTATTACCATCTCCAGGTAAACATGTCTCAGTTGTTGTTGACTTAATTGTTATTCAATAACTTTGGCTGTTTGAAAAAAATATCTACAAGAGAGAGGATAGGAGGGTGAAAGAGAAGTGCCAAATGTATCAGGACATGCTTTAATGAAGAGAATACAAATTAAATCTGAAAATAAATGTGACATTGTGCCAAAGTGCAGGAACATATCACTGGAATAAAATAAAACTTTGACTACACCTAATTACTCTGAAATATATTAAGATTTTTTTTTTCAAAAATTGTGTCATCATTAACATCAATTTATCAACAAGAAGGATACACTCAGACAATCGTACAAAGAATAATTCTGAATCCTCTAATTTATCATCCTAATTACTAGACAGAGAAAGTTCTGAATGCTTTATATATTCCCAAGACAATGATGCATTTACTTTTTCATTTGATACTTACTTTATTTAGGATTGGAGAATATAGCAAATCCCTACCAAAAAAATGAAAATAGTGTAAAAATAAAACAGACAAGAAGGAATTACATTGTCATTAGAATCAGCCATAGCACTTCCACTATATTCCTCACTCTGTTTAGTAGGTATCGAGCTTAGAGGATGGCTCCCAGCATTTGATTGATGGTTACTCTCCATGTCCACCTCCTGTTGTTATCTACAGGGTCAAATTTCTAAATGAAAAAAACAATGATAAAACCAACGAAACATGACAATTCTATCTACTGAACCGAAAAATGATCAAGGAGTCAAATGCTGCAGAAACCTTATTGGCATGCAACAATACTGGAGATCTGCATGTGTCATTGCTACCTTCCACGCCATCTTGCTGACAACATGGTATTCTCACTGGGGCTGACTCACACGAACAAGCATTAATGCCTTGAGAGGCTAAATGATCTTTTTGGGCACACTCAGCATGTGAATCCCCACTTAAATCTAAGTCCTGGCTCATATCAAGCGGAGGTTCAAATGCCTACAAAAGTGAATTATACCAATATCAGTCATTACAGTAAATCAAAAAAGGAATTATCCACCAAAAGAGTTGGTTTAACCTGAAGCATGCTGAATATGAAATGAGTATTCATCGAGATACACCTGCAACATTGAAAAGCACAACAAACCACAATAATCAGAGATAAAGATTCAATTACTCTAAGTTAGATTTCTGAATCATGCTCTGCTTCCCCATTATTAAATAAAATATCGCCTCCAAGAGTAAGCTAAGTTTGTAGAGCTGTGGGACATGAAGTGTGAGCTTCATGGTTCAAACCCAAGTCTGCGCTCTCTCCCACCTCTCCTTTAAAAAATAAATAAACTTTGCCTATCAAAAAACAATCACCATTAATTATTAACTTCTAGAACATGCAATCATTGTGTGTTCATTAATCATTATCTAGGAATCAAAATTACTATGAACATTAGAATGAGAACTGTACATGATGGAATTCAGAGGTATGTTTCGCATTATGTAATAGAGAAATAGGGAAACAGAAGAATTACATCAGAAAATGGATAACTCCCTACTCAGAGCCTAAATTCCCCAGAGAAATATCTTGCCCAAGCTACAAGCAAGAGATGAATAACAGAAAAATCAAAAGTCCATGCTCCCTTACCCCCCCTCCCCTGAAAGCAAAAAGAATGGCAACATGTCCGTCCTCTGGCCTATTTTGTTATTTGTTTCTCCTAGGGTAAGCTTCCAAAATTTTAGGCTAATCACCTGGCTCCAGTAGCCGCCTACTGGATTACACCACCAATTGAGCTTATTTTATTAAAAGGTATTTAATAGTTAACTTGACTATATGTTAACTGATCAGTGATTTTTAGAAGGTTCTATGGTGATTATTGATTTTAGTATACCTTCCACTAATTTTTTTTGGTTTCCTATAGTATCCTCACGCCAATCAGCAAGTGACTAATCTCTTAGGGTATGGTCAGGAACTTAAGCAGGGACCCCTCCAAATAATGTTCTTTACATAAGCATGAATTCAATGCACACCTTCTTTATTTACCAATGAAGGAAAACATGGTAGAGAAAACAAATATTATCATCGTAATCCTCAGATAAACTATGCTTATGTGAAGAAATAACCACTTTTCTAGGAATGTGTACCCAATATAATGCCCCATTTATTAAAAGGTTAAAAAACATTTAGCTCAAAATTTTGTTCTGGAGTTAAAATGCCTTGTTTTCAGAGCTAGGTACGGTCCAAGGAAAAATTATTCAAACAATATAATGTTATATATATTATGCACACACAAAAGATCTATGAAAGTAGCTAATCAGCAAACTTTTCAAAGCCTCTTACAATCTCATCCATTGTTCCTTAAATAAAGTGCCATTAGCATCAACTTCAGAACATTGAACCTTTATCCTTTTAAGATAATAAAAAACAAAGAAAAATTATAAAGCAAAAAATTAGCAAGTAAATTTACCGGCGTAATCTTTGAAACTTTAGAGGATAGTGAGATAACAAATCCTACAAAGACAAGAAAAAAGATGTAGTAAACAAGGGAGTAAAGACTTTAGAGAAATTGCTAGAAAAAAATTATAAGACACAAAGCAACTAAAGAACTGTTAGAAACTATGTCAGCTAGAACAGATATTTACAGTACAGTCAATTAATGCTCTAGTTTAGGAGCAAAATTAGGAATTAAAAAACTTATATAATTAATCCCACAGATAGTATAAATCAATGTAAGTGTAAACTGATTAGTCACACAATTCCAGCAATATTCTCTTTATTTGCATACGACTTAAAAATGGAGTTTCAACCTATCACTTTAACACAGGGTGTCCATAGGCCATAACCAGCCATATTCTAATGCTGAGAGAATTTAGACCAACTGGAAACTCAATGCTTTAACACAGGGTGTACATGACCAGTGAGATCCTTGTGGAAATTCTTATGCTTCATCGATAGCTTGGTCCAGGATTCAAACAGTGGGACCCTGGAGGGAATTTATTTTCAGCTAGCACAAGCTGTTCACATTGGAATGCTTAAGGGAGAATATTTTTATTTTTATTTTTATTTTTACTTTTATATACTTAAGCATAGCATAGTGAGTGTGAGCATCAGTGCAACAGTAAAGTTGCTGCTTAGTCACCGAGAAATAGTAGGTTCAAATCCTGAAAACAGTCTCTCTGCTTTCAGGGCTAAGGTTGTGTATATCTATTCTCCCCATACCCCACTAGGTGGGAGCCTCATGCATTGGGCGCACTTTTTTTAAGCATAGCATATGGATTACAACCTAATATGTTACTCTATTAGTCATAAGACTCATAACTATTAATGTCATTAAGCTGTAGTTAGTTACACAGCTTCTGAGTGGTTATAAGTCAGTTAGAGGAAAGGGGTGTTGGCAATAATCGATCGCTTGGAAAAGAGAGGAAAGTGAAGGAGATCCCAGATCTCTCGAATGCCCCCTGTATCATCCATTTCATATTGTACATCATCTCTATCTCGGTATCACCTTGATACAGTTCAGACAATATTTTTTTCAATAATACTACATTTTCTACCATAATTCAGTTCCATTTCTATCACAATCCATCCACAAGAAACTACACAGTTTTGAAAACAGGAAAATCAACAGCCTTCTAGGTCAAGCACTCCATATACCCCAACCTTTGAACGACAATTGAAAGAGGCTGCTAAAAATGAGAGATCGAGATTTAACCTCCTTATCAAGCAAAGGAGAAAAATACCTTATGGACAGGTGGAAGCTTCCTATAAGATCTCTCATACCTTCTAACATCCTCTTCTGAAGCATCTGGATAGCTGCATGAGAAATCAACAAAAGCAATTGCAATTGTTGCATTCAATTAAAGTGACAACATGGATTTACTGAATTAAACTTTATGAAACAAAGATAAGATTAATAACGACAACAAGCATTAGATTGAAACTTCCATGAACAAAATATAATGTGATCTAATAATTACGAAATATAGGGTGAGCCTGAGCGCAACGGTAAAGTTGTTTGCCTTATGACCTAGGGGTTATGGGTTCAAATCCATGAAACAATTTATTCGCTTGCAATGGTAAGGTTGTGTACATCTACATATGAGCACATCTGTTATCCCAAAAAGTGTCACGTGCCAATGCTTGTGATTGGTTAGAAAGAATGTAGTTAAGTTAAAAGTTTAATAATTAAGTATTTTTTTTGGTCCCAAAAAGTGTGTCACTCCTTCTAATGCTTGTGATTCGTCAGAAAGAATGTATAGTTAAAAGTTTAATAATTAAATATTTTTTCTGATCAATCACTAGCAGTGGCACATCGAGTGACATATATGACAGAAAATGTGCTCCCATCAACCATCCCCAGACCCATTATGTTTAGGCCACCGGACCGCCCTTTGGGGAATAATTCACAAAATACAGCTAATGAATTCAGTAGCATTTTGGAGGCTATACAATCTTATGAGTTTGGATATTTGTAAATTTCAAATGCCTAATTATCTTTTTGGCCCCTCAAAGATTATTTGATTTGGACTCTAGTCTATGCCACGTCAGCAATTAACAAAGCATCACATGGTAGCGGTGGCTTCCACCAAAACCAAATTTTTGGAACATAAACCAACAAAGTCAATAAAAAAAACATAATTGATCAATTTTCAATGATAAAAAACATATTGATGTTAACATTAGCACAACAAGTAACACAAAATAAAACCATTATAATCATGAAGAAGCTTTGAACAAAAAAAACCACTTATCATTATACGTCATAATTGATTAATTAATTAATTCAATAAAAAAATAAAAACAACGGTGCCGCATAAATTAGTACAAAGAAGATGTAATTGGATGATGAAAATTGAAGGGAAATGATGATACTTGAGGTAAGCAGTGATGATTCGTCTAAGGGATTGAATTTCTAGGGCTTCTTCAAGCTTTAAACGACGACGTTTTTGTTCATCATCTTCTTCCATTATGTCACTGGTTTCGTTTCTAGTTACGAAAGTAGCAAATTGGAAAAAGAGAAAGAAAAACCTCTATTAATAAATTTGGGCCCAGCCCAAATAGATATAATAAATGCAAGTAACTCGACATTTGTTTAAAATTTAAATGGTTATTTTGTTTGATAAATTTAAAATTCGATATTATTAAATAAATGAACTGAACTTGAGCTGATGTAAATCAAACTTGAAAATGACTCTAGTTTATAATTTTAATTGAATAAGTGGTTGGATTGCTTTGAACTAGGAAAATTTCAATCTGATAATGTTAAATCCGATTAAACTGGAATAACTCAAGAAGTGAAATGGATGGTTCACTTAAAATTTAAAATATAGAACATTACTCTAATGTTTTGTTTTACTTTGGTCCGAAAAGATGGAGATATGTTGGTTCAATATAATTATATATACTTATTAATTATATAATGTTTTACATTTATATCTAATTATATATTTATAGATAAAAATTATTAATTATATATGAAATTATTCCGTCCGGATGGATGGTTTAATTATTTAAATCAATTAATCCTAATATGAGATCTCTTCTGATTTGATGTTCGACTCGGGTTTTACAAATTGGTTTGAACCTAAGCCAAATTTCATTGGAAAAACCTGTTGTGACAAGGTTCAGGTTTTTACCGAATCCAATTTTCAATATTGATATAGTTGATACCCTACCCGAACACATTAGATAAATTGTTGGGCCGACCTAAATTAGAAACAATGGAAGTGTGAATCGCTCAAAGTCTCACCTCTCACACGGAATGAGTAAAGACAGGATCCTTGTTTCCATAAAACCACGGTTCTCCCATAGTCGCTTTCCATAGAACAAAAAATGATTAAATATATAGAAAAATAACTTGTTTTTCTCTGTTAATAGAAACATAAAATAACATGGATGGAGAGTATGACTGTGTATCGTATTCTTACTAGTATATAAACTTAAATTATGATATTAGTGTATTTATTTCTTACTCAAATTATAATATGCTTCTTTATGTTTATAATATAAAATATCCAAGTTGTAGATGAGTTTGGTGACCTTCAAATCTTGGAAAGGCTAGAAAACAAATTAAGTATTTATTTATTTAAGAAAACTAATCAAGTTGTTGATGAATTAGATTTCACAAATGGGTTTGAGATGATACTATTATTTTTAATGGGATTTCATATTGGATAAGTATAAATTCGGTCCCGATCTATCCCGTTGTCATTCATATGCCTCGTTGGTCGTCCTACATGTTAGGTAATTTGGTGAAAATGACTTCATTTTGTGCATGCTTTACCTTCCAAAATTAAATCATTTTATGCACCATGCTCCCACGGCCTCCAAAATGACATCGTTTTGGTGCACCATCTTCTTTCTTGTTGATATGGTAAATGAACCTTGTCTATGAGATTTTGGTGCTTTCAAGATGAGAGTTTGAGAGAGGAACGTCAGTGACATAGTAGCTTAGGTTTGAGAATGGAAGAAAGTGGGCAACGATGAAGGAAATTGAAGAGAAAATGGTCATAGTAAAGGGTTGTCATAACCATAGTAATATGATACAACAATTCTCTTCAGTACGGGTAAATATTAGGTTACCCTATCAAAGTATTAATATATTCAATATGTTCTTTCTCTATTTTTTGCTATAGCTTCTCATGTCGTATTCGGTTAGTCACAATTTGAAGCTCAAATGTGAGAAAAATTACATCTTTAATAGTGGTTCAGTTGGAACTATGTATCAATACGCAAATCAGAGCATTTTGGGTCACCAAAGTACCATGAATTGGTACTCACGAACTGATTCGCGGTTCTTCGGACAAACCAACAAATCTTGTTTCTATGGTCATAAGTTTAGACAACAATTAGTTCTACATAAAAAGGAGAGGGTAAAAGAGGGACAAAGATACTATGTCTCAAGAAATTCATGTCCCCTGTACTGAACCAAACTTTATAGAATAATGTAAAAATATTTATTTTTATTATTATAATTTTTTTTTTCTAATTAGATGAGATTATTTAATTGGGTGGCTATACCAAAAGAGAGAAAAATTGGGACATGTGATTCATCCGTAAAAGACTACACACCAAAACGACACGGTTTTGGAAATACCGACAACATAAAATTGACCCAGACAAGAAAATTGAGAGTAAGTAAAGTTGAAGAATCCAGAAAGAAATTGGAGAAATCAAATTAAAAATAAATGAAGTTAATGATTAAAATATTAGTTTTTCAAAATCAAAATATATAAATATAAAGTATCTTACATAAAGGTGGAAATCATAGGAAATATCTACACACATTCGAACACCAATCCTCAGTTTGTGGCTTGTACTTGTTCTAGCAATATAAGAAGAACCCACCACCACTTTATTCATCATCATCAATGCCAGTAACATTATCTTTTTTGTCTTTTACTTTTATTACAAATGTTCTTCACTCTCTTTGAATATTATTCTCTTTGATTCATGTTTCTGAACTCAAAGAAGACATAAAAACTGACATGGAGTGTGTTACACGCATGTTTCACTGCAAATAAAGGTGAAACCTTTGTTTGTTTTTGAAGATAACTAAACTAAACTCAAAATCAAACAAACAAAAAAACAACCTTTGATTCAGCTTTGCATCTTCTTCTTCTTCTTCAGGTTGTTCTGTTTCTTCTCTGCAACTTTGGAATTGTGACTTGTGAGTAACTCAATCTTATGTTGTTTGTTATTGATTCTCATTATTTCTATGGAAATTTATAGAAAGATTGAAACTTTCTTTTTATGTCAAGTTGGGTGTAGTTAAAGTTGTTAAATTTCTTTCCTTTTGGGTTTCTACTTTGATCATTCATAATTGGTATTTGTTAGCAATAAATCAGTGCCACATTTAAAGCAAGATTGAAAAATATGTATACACTGACGGTACGGTCGGTGTAAGAGTTTTTTTATTCATCATTTATTTTTAATCATCATTGATTTTATACTCATAGTTTTTTATACTTTTAGTACATAGATATTTCACTGAATTTTGCTTCTTATTGTGTTTGCCACTGTTTGGGATTATTTCAAACCTAGGTTAAGTTTGGTTGGACAAGAGAAGAATAAGGAGTTAAGGACTGTTTTGCTAGCTATTACTAGAAGGACAAAGACTAAGTATCCAAAAAAAAATAAAGTTTTTACCTAGGAGAGTTGTATTTAATATATGAGAATAAAATATCTTCTCATGTCATGGGATATATCAATTTCCACCTTCAGTAAAATTATGACATGTGTCATATTTTACTTTTTTACTAAAAAAATTTCTTCTAAAAACTAAAAAAATAGGACACATAATAATTTGAGTGTCTGGAGAAGATAATTTATCTTCTTATATGAGTTTATTCTCTTAATATATGAAGAGATTGACTTTTTTTTAGTGAAGGGTAAAATTTGTCCTATAGTGTTTGTCGCTTCATATGATTGGTCGAGAAAATATTAAGTTATTTTATATTCAAATCAAGTAATTCTAAAATTATATACTTTAACCAATTAGAGAGAGTGACACACAATTATAATACAACATATGTTATACAATTCCAAACATGATGAAAAAACTATTTCTCTAAGTTTGATTTTGAGATTGTGTAGATGTAGAGAACTGCTTATGCTTGTTTTCGCATTTAATCATTTTAATGAATTGTAAAGTATAAATGTTATTAAAATAAATGGCCTTTCGGGTAGTTTCACTAAGACTTATATTCAAATTTGTTGTGTATGAATCTAACCCGCGCTTTATTCAATTCTATTTTCTTTTAACCAAGTTTGTGCATTCTTTGTACAGGAGAAAATGGCTACATTATCAGATATCGGGGTTGCAGCTGCTATAAACATTTTAAGTGCATTTCTTTTCTTTGTAGCATTTGCTATTTTGAGGCTTCAACCTTTGAATGATCGAGTATACTTCCCGAAATGGTATCTGAAGGGTTTAAGAACAGATCCTGTACACGGAGGTGTATTTATGAGCAAATTCGTCAACTTAGATTGGAGATCATATCTAGGTTTCTTGAATTGGATGCCAGAAGCAATTAGAATGCCAGAACCTGAACTTATCGACCATGCTGGATTGGACTCGGTTGTTTACTTGCGCATTTACTTGTTAGGGTATGCAAGATCGAAGTCAATACCAAATCGTTAAAACATAATATAAAAATACGGAAAACTTGAGGGACTAAAAATGCGTTTAAGATAAACATAATATAGTTATGATAATTTCTGTTTATATTATGCAGGCTTAAAATCTTTTTTCCGATTGCATGCCTAGCATGGTTTGTTCTGGTTCCGGTCAATTGGACGAGTACTGGTCTTGAAGGAGCGAAGATAACCAACATAACTTCCAGTGACATTGATAAACTCTCGGTTTCGAATGTCCATAGTCGATCTGAAAGGTTTGAAATCCACCTTCCAGGGCTGTTGCAATTCCACTAACCCTCCGATAGTAAATTCTTTTCTTATATTGCTACTTAATCCAGTGCCTAATAAAATTTGTCCATTTCCTCAGGTTTTGGGGGCACATAATAATGGCTTATACATTTACCTTTTGGACATGTTATGTGTTACTAAGGGAGTATGAGAAAGTTGCATCAATGAGACTGCAATTTCTTGCAGAAGAAAAGCGTCGTCCCGATCAATATACGGTATCTTCAGTTTTCCATCCTCCATTTTTTGAGGAATTATTTTATGTACTGCTTAGCCTCTCCACGTAGTGGGATTAAGGCTTGGTTGTCGTATTTTCTGTAATACTACTGTGCTGCAGATTGTGGTTCTCTTGAGTAATTTTACTAGTGAAGTTCTGATTTTCGGTTTCATATTTTAGAGGTGATATTCTACTGTCATTTTTATAGGTAGATCTTGATTGCAGACTTAATAGCTTCCTGCATTTATTTACAATATAATTTTTTTACTATTAATTTTTAGGTTACATGTGCGATTTGTTATTCATCGTAATAACATAGCTAAGTATATTAATGAATGTTCGCATGAAAAAGTATAGCAATGAGTAAGGTAAGCAAAAAATAGATGATTGCTTTTTGTTGCCTTTATAAGTAAGTAAGTCATTCAGTAAGTCAGTCGGTAAGTAAGTAAATAAGTCAGTCAGTACGTTAATCAATAAGTAAGTCGTCAGCGAGTCAGAAAGTAAGCCAGTCGGATTGACTTATTGATTGAATGACTTACTTACTGACCTACTCACTGACTTACTGACCTACTCACTGACTTACTGACTTTGATTGAGATATATAAAAGAGATATAAGAAAGAAGGAGAAAGGAACAAAATTTATATACAAAAAGATCTCTTTAACCCTATCATCTTTATACTTGCCGAGATCTTTGCAGTTATAGACTGAATTGTCATACACTAGCCGTCATGCATATATTTCTTATAGAAAATACATTATTTCCAGGTGCTCGTTCGAAACATTCCACCCGACGCTGATGAATCTGTAGGCGAGCTTGTGGAGCACTTTTTTATGGTCAATCATCCAGATCATTATCTCACACACCAGGTTGGTTACTCTAGTATACACTTATACTACTAGAATGATAAATTCATACATTATCTTGTTGATTTTGATATTAAACTTCAGCTGGTTTCTTTTCTTAAGTATTATCTTTTACTGAAAGGTTAGGTTGGTTACTCCTGTATACACTTATAATGCTAGATCGATAAATTCACATGTTATTTCGTTGATTTTGATATTAAGCATTGGTTGGTTTCTTTCCTTAAGGTTTATCTTTTACCTAAAGGTTTGAACTTAAAATGTTTTACAACATTAAATGAATGTCTAACATAGTGTTGTATCTATTGCAACTATGGTTCTCTCTTTTGACACCGAATATAGTTTTGCTCTTAAGATGGATCACATTTATAATTGCATTACCAAATCCGTTGAATGTCTAAAAACACCGTATTGTTCTATTATTTTACTTTTTTATGGCAGAAGTGTTATTATGTGTTAATTGTTTAACATTATACAGGTTGTTTATGATGCAAACAAACTTGCAAAGTTGGTTAAAAAGAAGAAAAAGTTGCAGAATTGGCTTGTCTATTATCAAAATAAACTTGAAAGAACTTCAAAAAGACCCGAAATGAAGGTATTGAAGTATAAGTTGATATGTTTTAGATTGTATCATAACCATCGTAAGGTTTACCTTGAGCTTTGCCTCTGATATACTTTTACCAGACTGGCTTTCTTGGTCTATGGGGAAAGAAAGTGGATGGCATTGATTACCACACAACCGAAATTGACAAATTGTCGAAAGAGGTGAGTATTCTATATTTTATCTCCGTTAGAGATTTTTATCAAACTATGCAAGTTAATATTGTTTATCTGAATAGAAATTCTCCATGCCAATATCATCTTGATAAACTTATGAAAATGATTCTTATACGGGAATCTGGTTTTAATTTATCGGAGCTCGTAAAATAGGCTATTACGTCTCAAAATTTACTTGTATCTTTAACACATTTACATCAGAGTGAGTTCAGTTGATCACCTATTGCAGATAGTTTTAGAGAGGGAAAATGTCACAAATGATCCTAAGTCTATCATGCCTGCTGCGTTCGTTTCATTTAAAACACGATGGGCTGCTGCTGTTTGTGCACAAACTCAACAAACCAGAAATCCGACGCGTTGGTTGACTCAGTGGGCTCCCGAGCCACGAGACGTATATTGGCAAAACTTGCCAATTCCATATGTTTCCCTCACTATCAGAAGGTTAATCATAGCCGTGGCATTCTTTTTTCTTACGTTTTTCTTTATGATCCCCATTGCATTCGTTCAAACTCTTGCAAGTCTTGACGGAATCCAGAAACATGCACCATGGCTGACGCCGCTTGTTAAAGTGTAAGTTAAGCTCATTTTTGGACCTCTGGTGATATAATTTCATTTGCATCACTGAGATTACTTATTCGAACTTCTAACATTTTGTTGTGCAGCCCTTTCGTTAAGTCCTTCGTTCAAGGTTTTCTGCCTGGTATTGTTTTGAAGCTTTTCCTTATCTTCTTGCCAACAATATTGATGACCATGTCTAAATTCGAAGGCTTTGAATCTATATCATCTCTGGAGAGAAGATCAGCTTCTAGATACTATATTTTCTGTTTCGTGAATATATTTCTCGGGAACATACTTACCGGAACAGCATTTCAACAGCTTGACTCTTTTATTCACCAACCAGCTAATCAGTAAGCCATTCAATATAAAAATAATCTTTTTTTCTTCTTCCTTGATTGGACATTATTTCCATTTTTAATTGCCATTATATTATTTTTGTGTTTGGATGCATTTTACACGCTGCTGCAGCATAAAGTTTTTCTGCATATATATGTTCGGTACTGTTGCGTTAGGTCAACACGTTATATCACATCTTGTTATGCGAAAAACGAAGAAGCTTCTTAGTTCTGGATACACTCTTGCTATTTAATAATCTTGGTGTTGAATTGTTAACTCTGACAGATAACTATGAAGCATGGAGACACTATTTTGGCCGTACCATGTCTGTGTCATAAACATGTCTAGTTCAAAAACAATCAATCAATCGTATTTTCTGTCCGATAAAGAGGTTATTATTTTGGCTCAAACACCAAGGACTACCATAGGAGATGACCAGTTTAGAGTTAAAAAGAACTAAATAACCATTTATAGTAAAAGTTAAAAAACAATGAATTCCCGATTCCGATTAACCATTACAGTTAGTTACGTGTGTCACTATAGTCAGACCATGATGTTTTTTACTATTAGACCACCCTCTTCCATCTAGCCATCCATGACTAAGTCATCATGCCATCCTCTCTCTGAGGGTAGCAAAATGAAGTTAATGTTCATATACTCGGTCTAGTCAATCGTTTTTTTTTTGTTTTCATGTATTTGCACATAACATTTTTTTAGGACAAGTTTGTTTAGGAAAACTTTTAGAAAATGTCAATAGAAAACGACGCTCTAGTTTTTGAGGAGGGTTTATTCGAGTTCAAATATTGTTACATATGACATATTTCAAGATATTGTAAATCTTAAAGCATTTATTATCACATGGTGAATATTTCTTAAATGTTCAATTTTATATATAAGAGAATGCACTTGGCACAACGGTAAAGTTGTTGCTTAATGATCATGAGGTCACGAGTTCAAATCCTAGAAAACAGTCTCTCTATCTTGCGGAGTAAGACTTTGTACATCTATCCTCCCCAGACTCCACTAAGTAGGAGCCTCGTACACTATTCATGTCCTACAATTTTTAGATTTTGTTGTGCCCCATGTTCGTGTTTGTGTCCATGTCATGATATAGTAAAGTAAATCACCCTTGTTATATTTTTGGCAGATATCCTATAACAATTGGCACTGCAATTCCTTTAAAAGCAAGTTTCTTCATTACTTACATAATGGTTGATGGATGGGCCAGTATAGCTGCAGAGGTTTTGATGTTGAAACCACTTATATTTTATCACTTGAAGAATTTCTTCTTGGTGAAAACTGAAAAGGACAGGGAAGAGGCAATGAATCCTGGGAGTATCGGTTTCAACAGCGGAGAGCCACGTATACAATTGTACTTTTTGCTGGGTCTAGTCTATGCTGCAGTGACACCGTCTGTTCTTCCTTTCATAATAATTTTCTTCGGCCTGGCCTATATTGTGTTCCGTCATCAGGTACGCAGATGTCAGATTTGCAATGTCCAAATCAATGACGATTGTCGTTTACATGCATGTTTATGATACTTTTGCCTTTAATTGTTTATATCACACACAGAACAGTTAGAACCGCAATGGCTTATACAATTAGAGTTCCCGTTCAATTGATGAATGGCGAGTCCATGGATATAATCTCATGTAGGAAAATAATTGGGAAAATTACGTAAAATAAATTCTTGGTATGAAATGTTCAGTTTAGGAACAATTAGTTACTGAATTGATTAACAATGTTCAAGGTGTGGCACTTATTGACTTAATTAACCACTTGTGTTCTCCTAAATTGTCATCGATATTGTTTGCATGGGTTGTGGGCTGCAAAGTGGTTTTTCGGGACCAAGTACAAAACATTCCCACGATTAAGGCTTGGCTATTGTTGTTGTAACCACTTGTGTTGTCCTCAAAGTTCCGAAACCGGAAAGTTCTTACCAAGAATTCATTTTTTGTAATTTTAGCAAGATAATTTCATGTTCGATATCTAAATTTGTTTTCCATATATAATAAGATGAAGACTCTTACCTTCCAACTGCAGATCATTAACGTTTACAATCAGGAGTATGAGAGCGCTGCGGCATTCTGGCCTGATATCCATTTCCGAATTGTGTTCGCGCTGATAGTCTCGCAGATAGTTCTGATGGGACTCCTCACCACCAAAAAGGCTGCATCATCAACTCCATTTCTCATTGTGCTCCCAATACTGACAATATGGTTCCATAGATACTGCAAAGGCCGGTTTGAATCTGCATTTGTTAAATATCCTTTAGAGGTATGTCCATTCGCCATTGCTTGATTACTTGTTGCATAACAACAACCAAGCCTTTATCCCACTAGGTGAGATCGGCTAGATGGATCGAACGATGCCATAATGCTCTATCATAAATCATATTATTTGTTGCATAACATGTAGTTTTTTGCCAATTTATTGTATGTGATTTTATGTCAAAGGTTTAGGTGTATTAATGATGTGGTAATGTGGTCGCGGTTACTTTGTGTTTACCACAAGTATGCAAAATTGCTAGAAATGCGGCCGTAATTGCGATCATGATGTTGTGGAGACTTTCAAAACCCAATATTGTGACTACAATTGCGGTTGCAGGGCGCAATTTAAAACCTTGTTATCATCAATTTAACCAGTGGTAGATTGTCATAGGAGCATCGGCGAACTATGGCTCCTGGAAAAGAATATATCCATTTTTTTGAAATATATTCTGACAATTGCTTCCTCAAGTCTATAACTACTCTCTCAAAACTGAAGGTTACAGCATAGCACATTTCAATAATACATGCAGTGTTGGCAAGTAGTAATTGCATTATTGTCTACTAATCGGTATATAAAATCATAGGCGAAACGAATAGAAAATATTTATAGAGTACACACATCATACCATTAAAATAAGTTAGGATCAAAGAATGGTTAGTCTAATGTCTAGAGGGAGAGGGATGCCAAGAAAAATCATAGACGAATCGAATAGCAAATATTTATAGAGGATTATGACGTTGTTTGATTCATGTAGTCGATAGTATCTAGTAGGACTAAGATTTGGTTGTTGTTGTAATATAATATTTATATTGAAGGGAAGCCAAGTTCGCGTAATTTTGATGTATCTTTTTCCCTAACCTTTTTACACAGGAAGCAATGATGAAAGATACATTAGAACGAGCAACGGAACCAAACCTGAACTTGAAAGGTTATCTTAAGTATGCCTATGTTCATCCAGTTTTCAAGGACATCATCGATTATCACGACGACGATGAAGAGATACTGAGTCAAAAGTGGGAAACCGAAAGTGCGACTGTGCCTACAAAGCGCCAATCCCGAAGAAGTACACCATTGCCTAGCAGAATATCGGGTGCATCGTCTCCAAAATCTCTACCTGATATCATTCCAAATCATCCAGAGCCATAAACCAGTGGAACAAGAACTGATAGGCATTGTATATTTGGTGTTTTCATCATCTACCATACGGGTTAGGATTGCGTGAATTGTTGTAAGCTACGTAATAGAATAGTTTTCGAGTTTGCGACTGGGTGCATGAAATCGCTACAATGCATGCAGACTAGGCAAGATCCTGTAATATTTTGGATTGTTACACTGAGAATGTTGCAAGTTTTTTGGTTGTATATGAGTTTAGTTTAATGTTGTCTGCTATAGTGAAATAGTGAAAGGAAAATGAATAAATAGCATTACTTTGAGGAAAACATGCATTTGTTTTCAAGACCCTTTGATTTCTTTGTTGTTGTTGTTGGTGGGTTAAGTATATTATTGACTAAGTGTAATATTTATGGACCGACAGTATAAATATTTATATACAGTCAGTGTATCATCATCTTTTATTTATTTGTGTTACTTTTATTTGAGAGTCAATGATCGTAAAATATGAGAATAATGGATGATATAATGAGAGTGTAAAATCTCTTACATTATTAGTGTATACATCTTTTTCTCATTGACTATTTACTTATTTATTTTATTTATGTTTACCTACAGCAAGTGTATATGTAGTGATTTAAGCATTCAAATTAAGGATGTGAATTTTTTGAGGAGTTTGTAGAAATTAATAAGATTTCATTATTTATGATTTGGGGTCATTTGATAAACAGTACTTTTTTCATCATCTTTAGGATTGAAACTTAACATAATTGAAAAAATGTAGTTCGGTTTAATTTCATAGTTTGATTTGATTTTTTATAGTGATTATAATTAAAACTAAAATAAAACACTATTTTTGCATTTGAATTATCCAATACCAAGAAGAGATACAATGAAACTACTAAAATAAAAGAAAACACTAATTAAAGCAGAGTCAATAATAGAAGCTTTTTGATAATTTAGGTCTTACATACTTTTGAAATGATTTAAAATTGAAGTATTCCTCTAGCATGCCTATCTTGTATGGCAAACATATTTTGACAATTAATCGAATTAACTCGGCATTCGTTCAAAAATCGATTCGTTATTTAACTCGATAAACTTGGCTCATGAACCAAATGAGTTGAACTTGAGCTGGAAATTGAGCTCGTTAAATAAATGAGCCGAACTTGAGTTGGATATAGTTCGACTCATTTAGTTCATGAGCTGACTCGATATATATATATATATATATATAAAACTAATTTTTAAGTTTATTATGACTCATATATAAACAAGATAAATTTATATATATATATATATATATATAACTTTTTTGAAGTATTTTTTTCGAAATTTAATTAATTATTTGAGTTGTCCAAATGAATCATTCGAACCGAACAGTTCGCGAACTTTAACCGAGTCGAACTCGAGCTAAAATAATAACTCATATCGAACTCAAGTCGAGTTTCGAGACGAACCAATCCTTATCGAGTTGAACTGAGCTAACCATTAAACAATGCAATAAAAAGAACATCATCAAATAAAATGGTAAAAGTGAAGAAAATGTAACCAAATAAAAAGTAGAGATATAGAAAAGGAAAAAGAATTGAGTCAATACCAATAATAGTTGTGATTGAGTTCTATAAAAAGACATTTCTCAATAAATTATAATTATTAAGAAATAGTCCATAAAATAAAAGACATCGTCAACTAATAAATTGAACCAAATTGTTATGTTTGTTTTGGTTCAATTTCTATACTAAAAAATAATATAAATTGAACCACTCTTATTTCTGATTCAATTTTTGAATTACACTAAAAATTGATTTGAACCATATTGTTACCCTTTCAATCATAGTTAGGGCTAGCCATGGTCATAAAAAAGTCCACCGAATCAATGTAAAGTTTTTGTCTATTGTGGTGTTGAAAAAGTTGGCTCAATCATCTTAGAATTTAGCAAATTAATTTATATCCCAAATGTTCTCTTTGAATTAAAAAAGGAGTTATATATATATATCACATTAATAATGATTTTATTGATAATGTAAAAACTAAAAAGTGTAAAAAAAACAACTGAAATGATATTGGAGATATATTAAATTCTTAACAAAATACATTTCAGGGTATGATAAGCAACAAAAGGGGTGATTATGGACCACGTTGGGATAAATTAAGGTTTCTCCTTATCTGACTTTAAATATTGATCAAGTCATTTTTTGAACTTGGATATAGCCTTAGATATGAAATTAATCTTACCCTAAATATTGTTCGGATCGGGCTTTAAATATGGATCTAACCCTAAACCTAATTAAATACAATGCATACTCATTTTAGATAAAATCTTTTCAATATTATTTATTATTATGAATATATAATTTCACATATAAAATGATATATATATATATATATTATTAATCATGCGTATATAATTAAAAAAATTAGAGAAAAAATGATACTTTCAACAAAAAAAGTGTCATTATTCTGTACACAATTGAATAGAGAAACTACAAACATGATGAGTGAGTGACTATGAGACGGGTTGAACAACGTTATGTTTGGTTTATATCCGACCTTACATATTGATCGAGTATACTTTTTTAACCCAAACTCGATCCTAGATCTGACCCTATTTGGATTCGATCATGAACGTGACATACCAAGAAAGCGGGTAAAGCCTCATCCTACTTGCCCATAAGTAATAATATATGATAAAGTTTGCATTTGGATAGATGATAGTGTATCCGTTGAATACTATACTACCATATGAATATGTGGAACAAGATGTATGATAATGAGTTTTATATACTTTCATCTATCATATTATTATCCTGTAAATATATAATACAAAAGTTTAAAATCTATACACTTATAATATAAATTTGTTACATTATTAACACATCATTAATATTTATTAACAATCAATGATTAATCATTTACAGATAGTGTATACATATTAAATCAATAATAAAAATCTTCATCTTAATCTTTAGCTTTAAATTGTTTTATCATACTGTTAATGTTATCCTAACCTACCCTATAATAAAGATGTTAATCTCCCTCTGTTACACCTTTCTCTTATATCAATACGCTGCCGTTTCATTCTAGAGTTCTCCAATTTCGAAGATGCAGATTGAATCATGGATCATCATCAATCTCGGTTTCGTTTCATAAACACACATCAATTGCGATCATTACGACGTCGTTTTTATGCTATGAATCTTCAATTCTCCAACACCATGTTCTTCGTTGGATCCCGTTTCCGTTTATCGGAGTTTGATTCTTACTCCGTTGCTTCTGAAGCTTTTTCTGAAAAACAATTTTCTCTTTATCGAATTCTCTTCATTCACTTCCTCGTTACCCTTTAATTTAGGGTTTGCCACAAAGATAATCGTCAATTCTCTTTTTCTTCTTTCTTTGAATCACTATGAATTCGGATCCAAGTTCACGTTATGTTCGGGTATGGATTTTGTTATTATTAATATTTTTTATTTATTTAACCAATTCTTATTGGGTTTTTTGTTATTGATATATAATATTAATCAATCTTTGTTTTGTTTGGTTTTAAATGTTCAGTATGATGAGATGTTGGGGAAAGGAGCATTCAAGACTGTGTATGCCTCTTTCTTTATTAGGGTTCATGTTATTATTAGAAGATCATAATTTTATATTTTATATTTTTCATCTAGTTATTTTGTGTTTTCAAGTTGGGCCTACAAGTTATCTTTTCCAATTTTTTTGTTTGTTTCTAGTGTTTAAAATCATTTTTTAATGGTATTGATTCCGAAATTTAGAGGGTGTGGGTCAGCTCAATGGTACGGTTGTTTGCCGTGTGACAGATTATGGTTTCAAATCACGAGAAGGGTAAGACTGCATACATTTACCATCCATAGGTCCCACGAGGTGAGAGCCTCGTGCATTGCGCCGCCCTTTGTTGATTCAGAAAATTGATAAGAGAAATTGTGTAGATTTTTTTCATTGTGAACTTAATGACATTCAAATTGTGAAGTTTGGTGAATAATTGAGAGTTCTAGGAAAGATTCCCTAGTAGAGCCAAAATGATAAAATAAAAAATAAAGTTACACTACAAAATTGAAAACGAAAAATAACTTAAGGACTGATCCAGTTGTTTTGCTTATTTTGTTGATCTTTATGAAGTTATCATACGGTAATAAGGGACTGTGAATAGGCAATTGAGAGAGCCGATAACGTCATCCTCTTTACTAATAGTTGTTTTCTTTTGCTTTTATTACTTATTTAATTCGGGCTTTTTATTTCCTATTGTAGATATAGGGCATTTGATGAAGTAAACGGAATAGAGGTTGCCTGGAATCACATCAGTATTGAGGATGTTTTGCAGTCACCACAGCAGTTGGAAAGATTATATTCCGAGGTCCATATCCTCAAGTCATTGAAGCATGAAAATATTATTAAGCTTTATAATTCTTGGGTAGATGATAAGAACAAGACTATCAACATGATTACCGAGTTATTCACCTCTGGGAGTTTGAGGCAGTAAGTTTCACCAATGATATGAATTATTTCCCCTTTTACATGGTTATTGCTATCATATTCATTTTGATCTTGGTTTATGTAGGTACCGGAAGAAACATAAGAATGTTGATATGAAAGCCATCAAGAATTGGGCGAGGCAGATTCTTCGAGGCTTATGCTATCTGCATAGCCGCAGTCCTCCGATAATTCATAGGGATCTTAAATGTGATAATATTTTCGTTAATGGCAATGATGGCCATGTTAAGATTGGAGATCTTGGATTGGCAATTGTCATGCAGCAGCCTACTGCCCAGAGTGTTATTGGTAATTTGCTCAATTTTCTCTTATGGTTTTCACTGGATTGAACCTTAAGAATTGAATAATGACGCATTGTTTTTTATATGTTATTCTCACCTGGTGCAGGTACACCAGAGTTCATGGCCCCAGAGCTATATGATGAAGAATATAATGAACTTGTTGATATATATTCCTTTGGCATGTGTATGCTGGAAATGATCACCTGTGAGTACCCATACAGTGAATGCAAAAATCCGGCCCAAATATATAAGAAAGTTACCTCTGTAAGTCTTCAGCCAATGACTTCATTAATTATTTCACGGTGCTTTTCCGACTTATTATTTTGATAATCTGCGCCTAGTTTTTACTCAAACTGTTGTGCTTCCAGGGCATAAAGCCTGCTGCTCTTTCCAAAGTAAATGATCCGGAAATGAAGCGATTTATTGAGAAGTGTCTAGTTCCAGCTTCTATGAGATTGCCTGCTTCTGAACTATTGAAAGACCCATTCCTTGCAACTGAAAACACAAAGGAGATCAATCATGATATGCTACACCTGCCTGATCCCTTTGCCAAGATGGTGAATCCACCAATATCCGAGCCTTATCCCATGGAGATAGACTCGAACTTCAGGCATACTTCATCTAGCTCCTCTGTTAGAAGAATTGAAGAAGCTTCTCAAGTTTCAACTTTTGATCTAGTTAGGATGACTGAGAATAACGAATTTAGGTTAAGAGGAGATAAAGATGGTGAAAGTACAATTTCGCTTATGCTGCGAATTGCAGATACACATGGTGAGTATTTTCAGATATCTTTTCTTTTTTACTGTATGCTAATACACATGTTAATATATTTGTGTAGGCCGAGCAAGGAATATCCATTTTCCATTTTTTATTGAGTCTGATACTGCAATTTCAATTGCTGCGGAGATGGTGGAACATCTGGAACTCGCAAGTGAGGAGAACTCGAGCTAAAATAATAACTCATATCGAACTCAAGTCGAGTTTCGAGACGAACCAATCCTTATCGAGTTGAACTGAGCTAACCATTAAACAATGCAATAAAAAGAACATCATCAAATAAAATGGTAAAAGTGAAGAAAATGTAACCAAATAAAAAGTAGAGATATAGAAAAGGAAAAAGAATTGAGTCAATACCAATAATAGTTGTGATTGAGTTCTATAAAAAGACATTTCTCAATAAATTATAATTATTAAGAAATAGTCCATAAAATAAAAGACATCGTCAACTAATAAATTGAACCAAATTGTTATGTTTGTTTTGGTTCAATTTCTATACTAAAAAATAATATAAATTGAACCACTCTTATTTCTGATTCAATTTTTGAATTACACTAAAAATTGATTTGAACCATATTGTTACCCTTTCAATCATAGTTAGGGCTAGCCATGGTCATAAAAAAGTCCACCGAATCAATGTAAAGTTTTTGTCTATTGTGGTGTTGAAAAAGTTGGCTCAATCATCTTAGAATTTAGCAAATTAATTTATATCCCAAATGTTCTCTTTGAATTAAAAAAGGAGTTATATATATATATCACATTAATAATGATTTTATTGATAATGTAAAAACTAAAAAGTGTAAAAAAAACAACTGAAATGATATTGGAGATATATTAAATTCTTAACAAAATACATTTCAGGGTATGATAAGCAACAAAAGGGGTGATTATGGACCACGTTGGGATAAATTAAGGTTTCTCCTTATCTGACTTTAAATATTGATCAAGTCATTTTTTGAACTTGGATATAGCCTTAGATATGAAATTAATCTTACCCTAAATATTGTTCGGATCGGGCTTTAAATATGGATCTAACCCTAAACCTAATTAAATACAATGCATACTCATTTTAGATAAAATCTTTTCAATATTATTTATTATTATGAATATATAATTTCACATATAAAATGATATATATATATATATATTATTAATCATGCGTATATAATTAAAAAAATTAGAGAAAAAATGATACTTTCAACAAAAAAAGTGTCATTATTCTGTACACAATTGAATAGAGAAACTACAAACATGATGAGTGAGTGACTATGAGACGGGTTGAACAACGTTATGTTTGGTTTATATCCGACCTTACATATTGATCGAGTATACTTTTTTAACCCAAACTCGATCCTAGATCTGACCCTATTTGGATTCGATCATGAACGTGACATACCAAGAAAGCGGGTAAAGCCTCATCCTACTTGCCCATAAGTAATAATATATGATAAAGTTTGCATTTGGATAGATGATAGTGTATCCGTTGAATACTATACTACCATATGAATATGTGGAACAAGATGTATGATAATGAGTTTTATATACTTTCATCTATCATATTATTATCCTGTAAATATATAATACAAAAGTTTAAAATCTATACACTTATAATATAAATTTGTTACATTATTAACACATCATTAATATTTATTAACAATCAATGATTAATCATTTACAGATAGTGTATACATATTAAATCAATAATAAAAATCTTCATCTTAATCTTTAGCTTTAAATTGTTTTATCATACTGTTAATGTTATCCTAACCTACCCTATAATAAAGATGTTAATCTCCCTCTGTTACACCTTTCTCTTATATCAATACGCTGCCGTTTCATTCTAGAGTTCTCCAATTTCGAAGATGCAGATTGAATCATGGATCATCATCAATCTCGGTTTCGTTTCATAAACACACATCAATTGCGATCATTACGACGTCGTTTTTATGCTATGAATCTTCAATTCTCCAACACCATGTTCTTCGTTGGATCCCGTTTCCGTTTATCGGAGTTTGATTCTTACTCCGTTGCTTCTGAAGCTTTTTCTGAAAAACAATTTTCTCTTTATCGAATTCTCTTCATTCACTTCCTCGTTACCCTTTAATTTAGGGTTTGCCACAAAGATAATCGTCAATTCTCTTTTTCTTCTTTCTTTGAATCACTATGAATTCGGATCCAAGTTCACGTTATGTTCGGGTATGGATTTTGTTATTATTAATATTTTTTATTTATTTAACCAATTCTTATTGGGTTTTTTGTTATTGATATATAATATTAATCAATCTTTGTTTTGTTTGGTTTTAAATGTTCAGTATGATGAGATGTTGGGGAAAGGAGCATTCAAGACTGTGTATGCCTCTTTCTTTATTAGGGTTCATGTTATTATTAGAAGATCATAATTTTATATTTTATATTTTTCATCTAGTTATTTTGTGTTTTCAAGTTGGGCCTACAAGTTATCTTTTCCAATTTTTTTGTTTGTTTCTAGTGTTTAAAATCATTTTTTAATGGTATTGATTCCGAAATTTAGAGGGTGTGGGTCAGCTCAATGGTACGGTTGTTTGCCGTGTGACAGATTATGGTTTCAAATCACGAGAAGGGTAAGACTGCATACATTTACCATCCATAGGTCCCACGAGGTGAGAGCCTCGTGCATTGCGCCGCCCTTTGTTGATTCAGAAAATTGATAAGAGAAATTGTGTAGATTTTTTTCATTGTGAACTTAATGACATTCAAATTGTGAAGTTTGGTGAATAATTGAGAGTTCTAGGAAAGATTCCCTAGTAGAGCCAAAATGATAAAATAAAAAATAAAGTTACACTACAAAATTGAAAACGAAAAATAACTTAAGGACTGATCCAGTTGTTTTGCTTATTTTGTTGATCTTTATGAAGTTATCATACGGTAATAAGGGACTGTGAATAGGCAATTGAGAGAGCCGATAACGTCATCCTCTTTACTAATAGTTGTTTTCTTTTGCTTTTATTACTTATTTAATTCGGGCTTTTTATTTCCTATTGTAGATATAGGGCATTTGATGAAGTAAACGGAATAGAGGTTGCCTGGAATCACATCAGTATTGAGGATGTTTTGCAGTCACCACAGCAGTTGGAAAGATTATATTCCGAGGTCCATATCCTCAAGTCATTGAAGCATGAAAATATTATTAAGCTTTATAATTCTTGGGTAGATGATAAGAACAAGACTATCAACATGATTACCGAGTTATTCACCTCTGGGAGTTTGAGGCAGTAAGTTTCACCAATGATATGAATTATTTCCCCTTTTACATGGTTATTGCTATCATATTCATTTTGATCTTGGTTTATGTAGGTACCGGAAGAAACATAAGAATGTTGATATGAAAGCCATCAAGAATTGGGCGAGGCAGATTCTTCGAGGCTTATGCTATCTGCATAGCCGCAGTCCTCCGATAATTCATAGGGATCTTAAATGTGATAATATTTTCGTTAATGGCAATGATGGCCATGTTAAGATTGGAGATCTTGGATTGGCAATTGTCATGCAGCAGCCTACTGCCCAGAGTGTTATTGGTAATTTGCTCAATTTTCTCTTATGGTTTTCACTGGATTGAACCTTAAGAATTGAATAATGACGCATTGTTTTTTATATGTTATTCTCACCTGGTGCAGGTACACCAGAGTTCATGGCCCCAGAGCTATATGATGAAGAATATAATGAACTTGTTGATATATATTCCTTTGGCATGTGTATGCTGGAAATGATCACCTGTGAGTACCCATACAGTGAATGCAAAAATCCGGCCCAAATATATAAGAAAGTTACCTCTGTAAGTCTTCAGCCAATGACTTCATTAATTATTTCACGGTGCTTTTCCGACTTATTATTTTGATAATCTGCGCCTAGTTTTTACTCAAACTGTTGTGCTTCCAGGGCATAAAGCCTGCTGCTCTTTCCAAAGTAAATGATCCGGAAATGAAGCGATTTATTGAGAAGTGTCTAGTTCCAGCTTCTATGAGATTGCCTGCTTCTGAACTATTGAAAGACCCATTCCTTGCAACTGAAAACACAAAGGAGATCAATCATGATATGCTACACCTGCCTGATCCCTTTGCCAAGATGGTGAATCCACCAATATCCGAGCCTTATCCCATGGAGATAGACTCGAACTTCAGGCATACTTCATCTAGCTCCTCTGTTAGAAGAATTGAAGAAGCTTCTCAAGTTTCAACTTTTGATCTAGTTAGGATGACTGAGAATAACGAATTTAGGTTAAGAGGAGATAAAGATGGTGAAAGTACAATTTCGCTTATGCTGCGAATTGCAGATACACATGGTGAGTATTTTCAGATATCTTTTCTTTTTTACTGTATGCTAATACACATGTTAATATATTTGTGTAGGCCGAGCAAGGAATATCCATTTTCCATTTTTTATTGAGTCTGATACTGCAATTTCAATTGCTGCGGAGATGGTGGAACATCTGGAACTCGCAAGTGAGGACGTAGCTGTCATTGCTGAGCTGATACATGACATGATTGTGAACCTTGTGCCCAACTGGCAACCCTCATGTCGTGACCTTCAATTTCGAACTGGTCATTTATGCCGGTCTTCTGATGTTCAAAATGATGAAATAGGAAGTTGCCATTGGCCACCACATTCAAGTGATTTTGAAACAAAGGCAGCCGATGGAGATTTTGTTCTTTCAAAGCACGTTGATGGGGAAGATCAGGAGAAGCAAGAGTCTGTTTTGTCGGATATTTCAGCAGAGTATGGGGTTCCAGTTACCTCAGATTCTAAAGCTTTAGAGCATGGTTTTTCAATTCTTGATGAATGCTGCCAAGTATCTAATGGCTTTAATTGCAATTCAGATTTCATGTTTTGTCGTCAAGATGATGGATACAAGAATAGAACTAATCAATCAGAGAATCACTCAGCAAGCTCTTTGATGAATTCATGTTGCAGCGCATCCGAAATATTTGACACGTCAAGCATATGTTCGCTTACTCTAGCCGACAAAGATAATTCGAATGATGAACTGCAGTTGGAGCTTGATGCAATAGATGTACAGTATCAACAATGCCTTCATCAGCTTGATAAGATGAGGGAAGAAGCCATAGAAAATGCCAAAAGGAAATGGATAACAAGGAAGAAAATATCAGTCATATGATGCATTAGGATGGTTGTTTGTATTTTTTTTTATATGTTGTTACATCAATTAACATATGGTTGTATTTCATTGTTGGTGGTTCTGGTTTTTGAGAAATGAAATCGCCTGCAATTTGGGACATAACTTGCATTTCTCTTACTTTTTCAATGTTCAAAAGTGGTATGGTGTCTTCAGAACCAAGAATATATAACACATGAAAATCTGGATGACTTGGTTATTAAAGGTTATACTCTATAAATATGAGTGGGGGGACCCCACTTACTCAAAGAGTAAGTTTTTAAATTTACTTCACATCTTAGCCATCAATTTTTGGGAAATCTAATACTCTTAAAATTGATGGTTAAGATATGAAGTAAGTTGATCTCTCCCTATATATCGAACACATATCTCAATCAACAATTTAACACTAGGGATAATCAAGAAACCAGTAGTGAAAAGCATCCCGCAAAGTGTCACTTCATGTGTTAGTTGTTGTGAATGGTTTTAATAATTAAATGTTTTCTCACCAATCACATTCAATGTGACATATGAAATTTCATATTTGTGGGACATAAGATGTACTCACATCCAAAATGTCTAGAAAATCCCTGTATCTACGAATGATAATAATTAGGCACCAGGCCTTTAATATATAAAAAAATGTCTTACTCTATAAGGAAAAAGATTGATTTCAAAATCATGACTTGCAAGTCACAATACAACTAAAGGGTACTCTAATAAGAAGCAATGATGCAAAGCCATGCAACATTCTTACTCCTTATGATAGCTTTTAATGTGAGGATATCTTTCATCTTTTCACATGAACAAGTTTGCTATATTATTAGTACATAATAGTCATTGAATCACAGAACCTCTATATAATTAAAGTTACAAAAAGTGACTAGAAAGCAATAAGTAAATCACAGAACGTTTAAATAATTAAAATTAAAATATAAAAAGAACATAATATTTTGAGGTGCAGTGCACAAGGTGATTTTTTGAAGTACATCCAAGAAAGTATTTTAAGTTAGAGGGTTAACCAACAAATAATAATTGGGCTGCTTCATCATCAGAATCAACAATAACACTAATCACTCATAAGTAATTAAATTTGAAGGAAAAAAAAAATGTATTGACGAGTAATGTATGAGTTTTATATATTGTCACAGTATTATCTACCATTCGTATGTGTTCTTATGTATTGGGAGGAAATGGTCGGTAACTGATTCAGAATGGTCGGTGATGTATGTCCAGTAGTGTATGAAGGATCAGGAGATCTGGTCGAAAAGTCGTCTAGACCCGCCGGGGAGGTACCTTGAAAAGGTTCTCTGATGCTCAAGTCAATAGTGTATTCTAGAGAGATAAAAGGAATAAATAAGAGAGAAGCTGAAGTAATAAGTGTAGCAATAAATAAAGGAAATGAGAATTGATTATACTCCCGGTGTAATCTCAGATATTTATAGAGTTTAGGAAATGCTTAGATGACAACTGGTACGTATCCCAACAGCGCATTAAATGGTGGATCACATATATTAATGTTGTGTCGGGAGCATTTATGATGTCTGCTATAAGTGGGTCCATCTGAGGCGAGTGGTCAGAAAATGCAGGACCCTTCATATGGTATCTGGAATGTTCGGATGGTAGCCCAGGTATGATCGGGGTGGAATAGTTGCCCCCAGTCTATTAGGTCGGGCAAAACGTGCCGGGCTAATAGACTTGAGGATTGGATTGAAGATAGCTCGGGTATGAGGTAGAACAATATGTAATCATCATTGACACTTAAAAAAAAGAAATAAAATAAATGATGAATAATATATTAATTGTATATAAGTTTTTATACTAATAATGTCAAAATATTATACTCACTAGATTTAAGACAGTAGCCAACTGATTCTGACAGATTATTTAGAAAAATGAAGCATACTAGGATGTACTTCAAAATGTCTATACTCTCCCAACATGTACATGTCCTTGTCGGTGTGAGTTAATTATAAGTGTGTAATATTTATGTATTGATAATATAAGAATTTATACAAAGTTAATATATCATTTACTATTTTATTTATATTATTTTTATTTAAGAGTTAATAATAATTAAAAATGAATGATAAAAATGTACTGATTATATAAAAAACTCTTATAATCAGTACATACATATTTTTCTCTCATTACAAACAAAAACGGCCCATAAAAGAGGCTTCATCTAGTAAATTTGAAGATGGTAAAGGGACACAATCAAATCTACTTTTATAATGTATTTTATTATGTTATTCTACTTAACTTCTTTTTGGCTAAAACTTTGTTTTGTCATTTATCTTATTTTTAGGTTTTAATTTAGTTTTCTACTAAAATAAAAGAGTGAATTTAATTCACTATTCTAATTTTATTGTTCAATTTAGTCCTCAAACAAAACGAAACTACAATTTAGTCTTGCATCTTTCTAATTTCATTATTCTATGGTGACAATGTTTATTATATTTAATCAAAAAGACATCCATCCATTTTTTCCTGCATATTTCTACAGTGAAGAATGAATATATGGCTAATTTAGCATATTCTAGCTGAAATTTAATTAACACGGTTATGATTGAAAGGTAAAATTGATAAACATTATTACTTAGTAGTTATACGAGAATTTTATCTTATCATATTGTACTCTTATTAATAAATTATAATTTCATATCGCGTCAATGTTGTTAAAACTATTTCATATCGACATGTTCAACCGATAAACCGGTCCCAATACTGGTATGTACAATAGTTATACCAGTCATGTAATCATACAGGTCAAAACCACTAAAACCGGTTATACTAGCCGGTTTTCAATTATATCGACCAATTTTTATTTTAAATTAATTTTTTATTGATTTTTCAACATTAATGTTAATATATGATATATGTATATCTAATTTCGCTGGTATGTGATTTAATTAGTAAACTATCGGTTAAACCGTTATACCACTACACCAATACTCTAACCAGTTTAATGGCCGCTACTGTATTAATAACACTGAATCAAATCATATTTAACTTTTACTATCATATTCTTATTATCTCTGAAAATAAACCTATCATTTCATTGATAATAAATTAATATACATTCTATTTCTACAATTCTACTCTATATGTATACAAATTTTATTCATGTCATTATTAATCTATAATAATAAATTTATACTCCTTACAATAATGAAATTATTATCAAAATACTAATATTAATATATA
>NC_032014.1:28487725-28494266 GCF_001865875.1 Lupinus angustifolius
TATATATATATATATATATATATATATATATATATATTTTGCTAGAGTGATTCAAATGACAATACTTTTCATATAAAAATTACTGAACAATAAATTTGTGTCATACATAAAAGATTGAAATTGAAAATTAATTAATGTTCACATAACCCCTTAAAAGCATTATATGTATTTATCTTTTAATTTCAAACATTCAAATATGATCTAAAAATTCACATTAATTACTCTATCTCATAATAAAAATTGTTTTTACATAATTGACTCAATTTATTTCTTTAATTTGTTATTAGTATGATCGTGGTCGCTAGAACAAGTTGTAGCTATATATTCCTTGTCAGAGTATTTTGGAATGAAGCATCTTGGCTACAATTGTCCCAATATTCATTTAATATTTTTTGGTATTACCAAAGAGTGTAAAATATACATTGACAGAGTAAATATTTATACATATGCACTTTATTATCCACCATTCATTTGAATTACCTTTTCTAAGAGTCAAGAATAATTAAAAATCAATAGTGGATGATGCAATGACAGTGTATAAAACTCATAGACGGTCGTGCATACACTATTTTCTCATTACCAAATATATTTTTTTACTTTCTTGAATATTAAATTAATCTCTTTTGGAGTTCATGGTTGTCCCTCCTAATAAGTGACATTTTTGAGAATCAAATTCTTAATGTTTCTATCATTCTAGAAATTTATCAGGATTTTAGACCATTAAACCAACTCATTCTTGATTAACAATTTCTATATAAACAAATTTATCCCTTTATTTTATGGATAAGGAATTAAGGGTTTGTATTTGCCTATATCAAATTAAATTTTTAACCTAGTGTGATACATAAATATCAAAACATTTGAGAAAAGTCTTAGATTCCTTTAATATCTTCTTGCCTATCATTTTCTTATCAATGCAAACATTGTTTTCTGCATCATACAACAAATCATAAATTTTGAGTAATTTTGAAGATGCATGAATACTTTTTTTTGGTACTATAAAAGATATCTTTTAATCTTTTGAGAAATAAACTAATATCTTTTAAGGTGTGTGTCTGCTTAGTCTAGCAAGTCACATACATGAATTGAATCGTTGATATTTTGGTTTTTTGGAACTCTATCAAAACCTCACACTAGATCAACCTTGTGATGATATATAACCATTAATTTCAAGCTTCATATATGCAAAGATATATATTACATTAATCTTTATGCATATAAATGCATTACAAAAAAATATTGGATTTTTATAATGTTTGAAATACATATAGCAACAAATCATTGATTTTGATTAAATCATTAAATTACTTTTATGTGAAAATTCTACTGGTGTAATAATTTACCGCTGATTTTACTAGGTATGATATTCCACTTTATAAATGTCTGGAACATCTTAAATGCAATGACAATTAAAATGATTTTTTTATATTATTAAGAGTATTCCTGTCATTTGAATAAGGGATATATCTCATTCCGGATGTGTGATTATCCTTTCCAACAATTATCACTTTAAAAAATTGAATATTTAATTTTTTGGTGGACAAAATCTTATACTACTTAACCAACAGATTTTTTTGGTGGTAAATGAAATGGTTGATAAAGACGTCCAGATTCACAAATAGTACCAGATTCTCCACACTATTACGTCCAAGTACAAGTTCTTTATATTTATTTATTTCTTTCTTATTGTAGAAGTTTCAGACAAGTCAAAAGCAGAAAATTCCATATTAAATACCAAGCATATCTACCTATTCTCCCTCATCAATTTCCAACTACTTTCTCTCCTTCTCATTATCACTTGCATTCTCTCCTTTCAATTTTCTCACATTTTAATCTTTCAAACTCATGGCTGATACCACGAATCAAGGCATGACTTACCTTCCCAACAAAAAGAGAAGTGTCCTAGAGGACCTCGATTTGGATGGCAAAGATGCAAAAAAACTAGTGCTATCTAGCTCACTGAGTGGAAGCCTTGTGGACCCGGCTGCCTCGTTGGCGAATGCACGCCATGAATTCGGTGAACATGGCGGAGTCAACATGTCAATCGAGGCCTCTGCCACGTTCACCGTATTGGAACCAGATACCACTCGTCGCATGTTCTCTGGGGAATTGGGCCCAGATCAAGACTACTTCATTTATAGTCGCCACTTCAACCCCACCGTTATGAACCTTAGCCGTAAGTTAGCCGCCTTGGAAGGCACCGAGGCGGCTTACTGCACGGCTAGTGGCTTGTCGGCCATCTCAGCTGTCCTGCTGCAGCTTGTCAGCAGTGGCGGACATATAGTGGCCGCCAGTGCAATTTATGGTGGGACCCACTCGCTTCTCACCCATTTTCTACCAAGGGTGTGCAATATAACGACAACCTTTGTCGACATCACGAATTTAGAGAAAGTGGAAGAAGCAATAATTGAAGGAAAGACAAATGTTTTGTTCTTTGAGACCATATCGAATCCAAGTCTAAGGGTAGCAAATATACCGGAGTTGAGCCGGCTTGGGCATTCGAAGGGATTGACGGTGGTGGTGGATAATACATTTGCCCCTATGGTGGTTTCACCGGCGAGGCTTGGAGCAGATGTGGTGGTTCATAGTGTGTCCAAGTTTATAAGTGGTGGTGCTGACATCATTGCAGGTTTGCATGTTACTCACTCTTTATCATTTTGTCTTATTACTTGTCTTGCTCATATAGATCTAAGAAAAAGTAGGAAGTGTATAAATCTAGCCTATGTTATTTTTTTTGTATACCACAAAAAAATTAATCGATTTTGGGGTTTGTGGCTTTTTATACTAAAAAGTATTGTTCTAGGAATTGAATCTTTAATTTTCTTTTTGGTGTTTAGTGGATTTTGTACCATTAGACCCACATCTTATTGGTGCATGTGCCACTTTATTATCCATAGGAAAAATATAATTTTTTATGACATTAAAGTATTAAACAAATAATAAAACTAGTTTTATTGTATTTTTATGTGTATGAATATGTGGAAAGTGTTTTATATAATAATGATTGGTTCTCCTAAGTTTTTGAATAATTTTTCATTCATTTAATGCATGATTATTATATATATATATATTATTACAGGAGCAGTGTGTGGTCCTGCAAGGCTATTGAATTCAATGATGGATCTTCAGAATGGAGCCATAATGATATTAGGTCCAACCATGAACCCTAAAGTAGCATTTGAATTATCAGAAAGAATCCCACATTTAAGCCTAAGAATGAAGGAACATTCTAACCGTGCATTAGTCTATGCAACAAGGTTAGAAAAACTAGGCCTCAAAGTAATATACCCAGGTTTAGAAAGCCACCCACAACATGAAATATTAAAAAACATAGCAAATAAAGACTATGGTTTTGGTGGACTTTTAAGCATTGATATGGAGACAGAAGAAAAAGCTAATAAGTTTATGAGTTACTTACAAAACTATGCACAATTTGGGTTTTTGGCTGTGAGTTTGGGATATTATGAGACCCTTTTATCTTGTTCTGGAAGTAGTACAAGTAGTGAGTTGAATGAACAAGAGAAAAAATCTGCTGGAATTTCACCAGGGTTGATAAGAGTTTCTGTTGGATATGTTGGGACATTGGAACAAAAGTGGAATCAGCTTCAAAAAGCACTTGATAAATTTTATGAAAATGTGTTACCCAACAACAATTGAAGAACTAATATAATTTGTTTGTTTAATTCTATTCTAGTGTTTTTATATGTTAAGTGAAGTTTATTTATTTGTCTCTACTATGTTTTGTAGTGGGGTTTAAAGTGACTTCATGAATAAAGATTTATGGTGTATTTTGGTTCAATTTTGCTAGTTCAAATTTATAGTATTTGCAAATGTTATATAGAATTATAATGTGAATATTTTAACATTTTCACACAAAAAATGGTGATGAAATTTTGAAGTGTGTGGTTAAAGTGAACTCCCTATAAAAGCTATTACAAGCTGATCCATAAGATTAAGTGCATACACGTCATGTAATAATCAAGCTTATATAAAAAACTGACATAGCTAGATAGATAGCAAATATCATTTTCCACGAAGAAGTGTTAGATAAAAATTTGTTATCCCAAAATATATCACAAATAGTATATCAATCTAATAATAATGAAAAAATAAACAGAAAAAAACAATAAATATATTTAATTTTTTAATTAGTATGATATGTTTATATTAGTTTTAAATATAGATTGTGACAGTATATTCTTGTCCACTATAAATATATGAAAATGATGCATTTCATTTTCTTTTTCTTTTTTAATCAAACTCATGAGTGATGATAAGAGTATTATGAACTTTGATTGGTCAACTAAGTATCTATATATCATCACCCTTTCTATTTATCTATCTTATTAGACAATATGGGAGAAAAAATTGTATGCTGCTGTAATATATTTATCTAGAAAATTAATAAAATCTTGATAATATATACATTAAAAATTTATTTTTAATAAATAAGATATATTGAATATCTTTACACAAGTTTTCTAAGAATATACATGGATTAAAAAATGCAATAAATGTGTTCTAAGTCACACAAAATTTAAATTATACAGGAATTTTTTTTTCAATAAATTTTTTTTTAATACAAATGCAAAGAGTTTAAATTAGAGATCCATTGCTAAATGAAATTTTTCTATCACTGCAATTAGTTTCATGAAAATAATGAAGCTAGAAATAGTCTTTAAAGATTTCACTTGTTTCACTAATTCGCCAATGCAAAGTAAAGTGAATGAATACTTGATAAATAAATAATCACATGAGATAAATTGATCACTGAAAATTTTCATTCATTCAATTTAACTCAAATTTTTAAGGACCAAATTATCTTATAAAATTAATTTTTACACGAAATAATTCAAAAAGAATTAATTAACAATGATTATTTTCCTTCAAGACACAGAAGAATTCTCCAGAAGTACTATTTCATGGTTTCACAAACCTAAGAACTAGCAAATTACCCGTGTATTTGCACATGATGGTATATTTTTTCTGCATGATTAAGAACACATATTACATGTGTATTTATAATTAAAAATATGTCTGTTGCTCGTTCACTCGCATGGTTAAAAACATATATATTACTAGTGCATTCATATTGTTAAAAATTATTAATTATATATAAAATCATACAGTCAGACCATACAGTTTGACTGTTTAAATCGGATAAACTTAATACGGGACCTCTTCTGGTTTAACGTCTTGCTCGAATTTCCCAACATTGTTTTTACACATACGTAACATGATATAGTTAGTAGTATCCTATTAATCAAAAAACCATCAATAAATTTATAATTTCATTATTATTTGATTCTAAAATAAGATTAATATAAAAATAAATATTATTATTTGACTCTAAAATAACTACAAAACAATATGTTATGATCCATATTATTATTATTTTAATATTTTATAGTAACAATATACTTTAATATTGCATATTTAATCATATTCCTTTTATTTTTAAATAAATCACATACATTATAGAGTTAATTTGCTGTATCGTCATCTTACTATATTTGATCGTTTAACTTAATTGATTAATTGTGTATAATATCATTTTTGTAATTGATCCATAAAATTTGAGTTTTTATATTTATTTATGACATTAAAAATATAATTATTTATTTATCAATATAATTATAATTGTGCATTAAGTTTCTAATGTTAAATAATTGTGTAATATACTCAATTAATCATGCACATTATGCAATTCTATAAATCAGAATAAATTATAGATTAATGAGTACAAATATAAACAAATTATCGGAAATGATGTAAAACATTAATGAGTATATATTACTCAATTAATATTTCATAATTTCATTAATTATAATACTGCAAATTTACATTTCATTTTTGTAAATGATCCATAAATTCAAACAACAAAATGAATATAAATTGAATTAAATATTAATATTTCGAAAATTTATTATTTACAATTTGACAAATTTATATCCTTAATAAATATTGCTTAAAATTAGGAAATTGTAAATAATTTAATCAAAATATAAAACAAACAAATTAATTATCACAATCAAATCAAATTGCTTTAATATTTTGATTGTCACATCCTATTAAAGATTAAATATAAATTAATCGAAAAACGCAATGAAAAATCAAATCACAAAACTAATTTTAATAACAATTATTTAATTTTTAGATAACGAAATAAAAGATATTTAAAGACAATTATGCCGAATAATTTTGGCTTCTAAAATGTAACTAACAATTTATTAATTGTGTATAATATCATTTTTGTAACTGACTGAAAAATGTTGAACTTTTATGTTTCTTTATGACATTATTATTTAATTATTTATTTATCAGTATAATTATAAATATTCATTAAATTTTCAATGTTAAACTAATCATGTAATATGCTCAATTAATCACGTTTGTCATGAAGTTCAATGAATTACAAATTATATATAAATATAAATTGATCCATAAATTTTCAAATTTTGTAATTGATCCATAAATTCAAACAAAATAGAATATAAATGGAATTGAATATAAACATATTTCGCAAATTTATTATTTACAA
>NC_032014.1:28494366-28525499 GCF_001865875.1 Lupinus angustifolius
TTTAATATTTTCATTATTACATCCTATTAAAGAAAAACTCAATGAAAACACAATAAAAAAAATCAAATAACAAATATAATTGTGGAGGACAATTATTTAGCTTTTAGATAATATAGCAAAATACATTCAAAGACAATCATGCCTAATAATTTCAGTTTCTAAAGTGTAACTACCAATTAATGTTACTCAATTAATACATTCAAAGGCATTAATGACTAATTATTACTCAATTAACATTCCACAAATTTATTAGCTATAATTTTGCAAATTTATATTATATTTTTGTAACCCATGCATACATTAAAAAAAAAACAGAATATAAATGGAATTAAATATTAATATTCCATAAATTTATTACTTATATAGTAGAATATAAATGAAATTAAATTGTCTTTGGTGGTTATGACTGATATGATGATCACATTTACTATGATTAATTAGATAAAATATACATATTCAACAATTAAACATGCCAAATTATTTAGGATGAGAATAAAAGAAATTAAAGATTATCCTTACTAATATAAAGTTGACACATTCAGATAGTGGAAAAAATAATTTCGAATGAAAAAGAACAAACACATAATAAAATTAAAGAACTATTAATCTACACTCAGATAATGAATATAACTTCTAATCGTTGTATTATAGGATGTGAGGATTCTTTTCTGAAAATGTCGAAACAAAGAATATGGCCAATTCATATTTCCTGCTTACCACCTAGGAAAAAATATTTTAACAAATATCATGTGAGAAAAAATAATCAAATTCATTTGTTGTGCAAAAGAGAATAAAATTGAAGATTTTAGTAAGATATGGACACATAGACATAACACTAATCCGTAGATATGCTTTAAGGGAGAGTCAAACTGCAAAATTAAGAGATAAAATAAGAAGATAAATAAATTCATAACAACAAACAAACAAATACACTATTGTAACTTGTAACTAAATGTATGTGTATATATATAAATGGAGATCGGGTACATAACATAGTTATTGAGGGTTTGGTTATTGTTAGGGATGAAATCCTTCTAAATCATACTCTAAGAAATATGATTATTGGAAGAACAAATCTACAAAATAATGAAATCAATCGCACCATATATACAATATAAACAAATCAAAGAAAAAATAAGAATACACCTACATAATAAATAAAAAATCAATTAAAATATCTAGAAAATAAGAACATGTCTAACAGTAAACAAATGAATGAAAAAAATAAAAAATGCACTTTAAACAACATATCTACAAAAGAAGAACAAATCTACAATAATGAAGATTGAGTAGCGGGATGCAGAAGCCATCATATTAAGTTAATGAATGAAAAAATCAATAAAAATACACTTTAAATAACATATTTATAAAATAAGAACAAATCTACAATGATGAAGATTTAATAGCGGGATATAGAAGTCATCATATTAAGTTTAAACGAAATAAATATTGATGAATGAAACATTGGAGTGTAGACATGTAAGAGAAGAAGAAAGAAATATGAAATGAAAGGGGGAGAAAAATATGGAGATATGAAATGATAATGGTGGAGAAGTAATTCACATGTGAAAAAGGATTCAATCCCCTTTATTGTGAGACGTAATTTCTTCACGAAGTAAAAAACATATGAGTCCATTAATCGTTATAATTAAATTGTACAATGAACAAAAATGGAAGATTGACATGTTTTGGAGGGAAAGTTTTGATTGAGAGATTGACACATGTCATGAGAACCTTTAATTTTAATGAGAGATTGACACATGTCATGAGGACCTTTAATTTTAATGAGAGATTGACACATGTCATGAGGGCTTGAGAGATTGACACATGTCATAAGAGACTTTTTTTTGTTATATAGGTAAGAAATAATTTGTTTTTCTACTTATCTACACAAAAAAAGTAACTCAGTTTTCTGCCTATTAAAGGAATGTGTGGCTCATATAACAATTAAACTCAGACCATACAAATATGCAATATAACCCATTCCTCTTCTACACCACAAAAAATACCCTATGAATATTTATTTATGATAAAAAATGTATGGACGGATACGTAAGAGTTTTTTATACTATTATTATAATATTATCATTTATTTTCAATTCTCGTTAACTCTTAAATAAAAGAGTTACAAATGAAACGACTGTGTATAAATATTTTTATTATGAATGTATAAATATTAGAGTTTAGAATTATAATGATCATATATATTAGATCATATTATCTTGAAGGAGGAACTATTATTTTGGATAAGATTATGCATGTTGAGTGAGTCTGAATTCTTATGATGGTGGTTCTTAGCTTCAATATAATGCAACTAAGTCCATTATCATTGCATTATAGTTCAAGAATTGGTGTCATTAGAAGTAGGATAGTTGAGCCAAATGGTGAACCTGCTCCATTTGGAACAAAGACTAGGTACAATGATACCATTTTTGAGAAGGGATTCATGTCTCTTTTTGCTACAAAAATGGAAAAATTTGCAGCAAAAGAAGATATTGGTGTAGCTAAATATGATGATGATAAGAAGAATAAGAAAAAAGGTTGGTGGGATTATGATTATGAGAGTTTTGTTGATGTGTCAAGGAGAGTAATGCAACGTAGGTCACGGATTCAACAGCAGCAAGTGGTGAGAGAGGTTCTACTCTCTATGCTCCCTCCAGGTGCACCTGCTCAGGTACTCAGGTTCATATATAATTACCGTATATTAGTGTTTTAAATTGCGGCTGTGTCTCGGGTCTTATTGTGGTTGTTCCGTGTTGTGGAGACTCTCGAAACTGCAATATTGCAATTGCGGTTGTGGAGTGCAATTTGAAACACTGATTCATACTGTTATGTTGGATGACTGAACACACAAGACGATATAGGATTATGATTATGAATGGATGCATTCCCTAGAAAGTTGGTATAGCTCCTAGAAAAAGATGGTAGAATTGTCTCTTAAATGGTTTGGGCACGTGTGTAGGAGAATGTTAGAAGTCCGACTAAAGAAGCAGGGTGGATCAAATGAATGTTTATCCAATTTCTAGAGGTGGAGGGAGACCAAGAAAAAACTATAGGTGAAACAATTATGAAAGATTTAAAGATCAATATTTTTTTATCAATAGACATGATTTTTGATTGAAGATTATGTCGTTGTTCGATTCAAATAGTCAATCACACCTAATAGGATTAAGGTAATTAGCTACTGGACAAGTTTTATTCCCCATCAGAGGCTTATATATGTATGTGTAATTTGAATATTCAACCCTGTGTATTAAATATGGATAGTTATGTTAGTGCAGTTCAGGAAATTATTTCCACCAACAAAATGGGCTGCAGAGTTTAATGCTGCATTGACAGTGCCTTTCTTCCAATGGTTAGTTGGTCCTTCTCAGGTAATTTTGTTAATATTCATTGCCATGCCTCAATTGGTTTTGTGTTACTATAATACTTAAGGTGTGATCTACAATTCTTTGTTTTTTTGTACTACCAATGGTATCTTTTCACTTTTTTGGTAAGGAACTAATCCCTTTCGAGGTTCGTGGCTGCAATTCTTTGTTTTGAGTCAATTACTAATGCCTGTTATGATCCATGTATTTTCTGCAACAGTTTTCAAATGGTGATGAATCCTTCAACTAATTTGTAAATTCTTTTCAATGATATCTAGAAACAAGTTTCTATAACCTTTTCTATTTCCCTTAACCCAAATTTCTGTTAAAGGGGTGAACTAAGAGGTAGTTTGATTTTGGTTTAATTAAGTATTCCCGAAAAATTGACTCGATTTTGGTCTTAGTCCTTGAAATTTTGTTCGCCGGTCTTCATTCTTACATATTTCAATAGTTTGGTTTTAGTTCGACCTATAGTCGGTTAAGTAACGAATGAAGTGTGAACGTCATCACCGGTCACATGTAGGATACAATCTCAATGGTGTTGTTAATCACATCATCACTTAATTAAGAACAAAGATTAAACCAAAAAATTTCAGATAGAACATAAGTACCAAGTTGTTGTCTAATGTTTCAATTTTGAGAGAACAACAACATACCTTAGACTTCAATTTCTAGATTGTCTAATGTTTTTGTCTGCTATGTTGCATACATGTTGTTTTCTATGCTATTAATATTATCCCAATGCTTTCATTTTGTTTCAAGTTTGTAGATTTTATGAGCTATATTAATATATGTGATTTCATATTTTCTGATATATTAGTTAGTCCTATTCCTATCATTGATATCTAGATTATTGATATACCTCAGGTTATTGAAGTAGAGGTAAATGGGCAGAAGCAAAAAAGTGGAGTCAGAATAAAGAAATGCAGGTAAATTTCATGTCTAAGATTTGTATTTCAAACTATGCATAATTTATCTGTGTTTCCAAACAAGCCTGTAGAAATTAGAGCCATTTTTATATGAAGTATAGCAATCAATTGAGCCAATGTAGATTGATTAGTAGGTCGGGTCGAATTATAGTAATTTGTTCCGATCGAAGACATGAACAAAGACACCATGGAAAAGATTATTAGTATCTATTTAGTATGAAAAATACTACATTTTTGCTTTAACTAGAGCACCTTGTAACAAATTTTTGTTCATTTGTTATAAGTTTGCTTGTTGTTTTTATTTGATAAGGTATCTGGAGAATAGTGGCTGTGTTGGAATGTGTGTTAATATGTGCAAGATCCCTACCCAAGATTTTTTCACAAATGAATTTGGACTTCCATTGACAATGATTCCTAGTAAGCTCCCCCCATGATTACTTACACAAGTTCTTAGGGTCTATTTACGAGTTGGTTTTTAAAGAGGAATTAAATGAAATGGAAGACTTAAGAACCGTGAAATATACTTGTAAGATAACTTTGAAGTCTTCCTTCACCCTATCTTTTTCTCCAAAATTCAACTCGCAAAATGACCTTTAAGGTAGGTTTGCGAATTGAATTTTGGAGGAGAAAAGAAAGACTCTAAATCCTTCTCTTTCCCTCCATTATCCTTCAAAACCCAACTAGCAAATGAACCCTTTGCGAGTTGGTTTTTGAAGGATAATGGAGAGAAGGGAAATTCCTATAAGCTATAAAATACACTTGTGAGATAACTCTGAAGTCTTCCCCTCTAAAACACAACTCACAAAAACAGACTCTAAATTCTCTACACTGATTCGTTTCTTGTTTGACATGTAACTAAATTTAATATCAGATTTTGAAGACATGAGTTGTGACATGGTGTATGGCCAAGTCCCACCTCCATTTGAAGAGGACCCAGTTTCCAAACAACCATGCTATGCTGCAATATGTAAGTATGATCCTCTTCTATTCAATTCTCTAAAAGATTTTCATCTTCTAACATGTTAATAAACTTGCAGGCACTGTGGCAAATCCAAACAACAGTGTGTGCCCAAAGCTACAAGCATGATCAGCAGACACCTCTTTTTGATTATACGGAAACAATCTTCTAGCTTGCTTGCAAGGATAAGGATATATACATTTACACTTTCCAAGCCGAATCTCTTACGTAAGAGTCTCGTGTAATAAGTCGTTCATAAAAATAGTAAGAGTCTTGTTAGCATTTTACCTTTTCTTTTCATATACATATATGATTATTGAACTCATAGGACTTGGCTGAGTCATATACTTGTAATTACAATGTCAATATTAATCACATGTTAAGTTGGCACATTGCACTAAAATAGAAAATAATCATCAATTGAAGTTTTTAATCATGTTCACCCATCCTCGGTTCTTACAGGCCATTCCATTTTCGGGAGGTTCTGTCCGATGTGCACGCATACATCGGTAACAATGTTTGTTTGTTATGATTACTTCGAACAAAGTCTCATTTGCCCGTAAATCAGAGTACACTTAAAACACATATATGTATGATGAACAAGTACAATTATGATGAAAATGAAGTCGATCATCTTTTTCCTTCTTCTATCCTTATCCTTCGTCATAAGAAACGACGACATCCGATTATCGTCTTGGACCAATTCGGCTTCACCCACATAGGTCACCTTGAACTCACTGTCTCCTCTATTTCCCTCTCCAACTCCAACCTCTACCACTCTAAACTCGGCTTCTTCCTCTACGCCCTCGACTCCTGGCTCCACGTCCTCCAACAACTCGACGATGAAGAGGAAGAGGCTGCAGCTGAGGCATTGAAATATGAATTTGAATTGCAATTTCACTAGTAAAAATATGTTAGATGGATAAAGAATTGTTGGTATGGTGCTTAACAATGTTCAGGTTTCATTTGAACAACTAGAAATTTCCATGTTACATTTTATGGGTATAGTAGTTAGTAGCATTGATAAAACCTTGTGGTATATTTTCTGTGCTTTGGATTAATATCATAAACTCTTGTGAAATGAATGCTATGAATCATATATTACTTCTAAGTTTTGATTGCTAGTTATTTTTAAGCTTCCAACTTATAATGCTGCAACTTTGTGAACTTGCATACAATTTGTCCAACCATTATACTAGGATCATGTTGAAAACATTGATTAGATTGCCTTTAAAATTTTCAGAATATTAACACTAGAGTTATGATTATGTATATTTGGGTTTTGATATGGAAATGATGTCATGTCATCAGTGCTCCTGAGTTCATGGCATACTTATAACCGACACTGATATCTATACAGGTATGGTACAACTATTATACTGATCAAGCAATCATATTGGTTAAAAGCGACCAATATCTATCAAAACTAGCTATGTCTGCCGATTTTCATTTAAATTGTATCAGTCATACCGGCTGGTTTTCATTTAAAATTACAATTTGTTATGAAACTATAAGTTTTACAAAAATGTTATATCAACTACTATGTTTATTTATACTTCCAAAACAAGTATACCATCAAATTACACATTTTATTTTAACAAATAGTCTAAATAAAAGTATTTGTCAGATTCTTTATTTTTTTTAACATCAATGTTAATATAGTATATAAGTATTTCTAATTTCACTAATATGCAGTTTAATTAATATAGCATTGATTTAACCGTTACACCATTATATCAATATCATGACCAGTTTTTGTGAACACATTTGTTGGAGAGACAACCACGACACCATGTACGCCGAAATGATTAGTTACTTACTCATAATGACTCATAATGAGAATACATTTTATATAGAGTAATGTTATATCCTCCTATTATATTCTCATACTAATCATCGTACCCACAAGAAAGTGACTAATGTAACTTATAAATTAATCATTAATAAATAAAATTTCACCTTGTGTAGGATGATTAGTAAGATAATATATCATTTCCTTTTAATATACAAAAAAAATCAACAAATCGAGTTTGTTTTACAAGAAAGGAAAGAAAAAACCATTTGGAGAGGTATTGAATTGGAGACATTATTACTATGTTTGGAGAATGAGAATAATGATCTTAATCACATATTTATTATTAATCTAAAATAAACTACTTAATTTTAAATCATTAATTTAAAACCATGGTCCCTCTTTATCTTTTCTACCATGCATTCCAATTAATTAATTAATAGGATACACTTCTCTCCCCACCGAAAGAAATATAGAAATCCTTGACCATTCATGTGATCTTTCTTATCACATGATATATGTTATAGTTTTCTAATTGATTCTATGGTATTTTTTTCTAGCTACAAGCCATTTTAAAATTTAAAATTTAAAATTCATTAAAAATGTTAGCTTGCAAAACCTACTACATCTTTGTCTTTTTTAATTGATTCTATGATTCTATGGTCTTTTTTGTTCATGTGATCCAATCTCTTAATTGCTATAGACAAATTATTACACTTCTCTATATTGTTCATTGTCATAATTATTGCGTAAAAATAAAAATTCTATTTTATACCAGAGAGACAAGTGCTTCAAAAATAAAAGGAAGCTCAATATGTTATTATACATTTATTCTTTTAATTGTAATGAAATAAAAAATTTATCATTGGAAAAAAAAAGAAACAATAACTTCTTTAACTTCTCTTAGGCTTTAATATTTGAAACTTCTAACAGGTATAATAATGAGTTCAATTCGGTGGACTTAATTACGCCTAGTAATAATGGTAACATCTATATTCTTCTAACATCAAGTTATGTCTATTTAGTATTTGAATTCGGTGATTGACTTTAGTAACATTAAATTAATTTGGAACATATATCATTAAAACAAGTTTCTAGGTAGATAGACACATTAATGATCAGATTACACATTAGACTAAGAGGAATCTTGAGATTGTATAGGTATGATACTATATGGTTGGAGATAACTTGTACTATTTATACTAGCGTTTCAACAGACAATTCGTATCTGTTGACCCGCATTCTTACTTTATAATATTAAGTATTAAATTTGTATTTTTTTATTTTAGAGAATTAGAATGTTTTTTGTTGGGTGTTATAATTTTTTGTATTTATTATAATATCCAATTTAAAGTAAGATGTATTAATTATAATTATCTAAGATTATATAGTTTTACTTTAGAAATAAATAGAATCATGATGGTAGTTATTTCAAGTTTTGGCTTTATATAGTACTAGCGTGTTGACAGGCACTGTGGTGCCTGCTAACTCGTTTTCATATCATTTATAATGTGTACTTTGTATGTCATAAATGACAACATAATATTTTGTGTTAGATATTTGTCATCTATAGTTGAATTTGTTCGATAGTTGTAATGTTCAATTTTTTAACATTCATATTCTATACTAAAAACTGATAATTATAATGTAAGAAAGAAGAAATAGTTAATCAATTAATATGAAATATACATTGGGTTGAGATGAACATTAGGTTATATATAGTTTTTGTTGTTGTAAAAATTAGAAAATAGTGAGGGCAAAATAAGAAGAACCACAAATTACACAATGATGGGTGGTTATTTTGAGTTTCCCCTTCTATTTACTATATAACAAAAAAAAACTCCTATGGGACACATGTCAATATTTTATACAAAGTTTGCTTCTTAGGGACACATATCAATACCTCATACAAAGTTTCCCCTCCAAAAGTTCATCACCTCTTACTATACAACCTTACACACATGATTAAAACTATCTTTTACTATTTGTTTAAAAATATAAACATAATGACTCATTAAATAAATAATAAATAAATATATAACAAAAAAAAGTCATAGGAATACCATATGTAAAGTTTTCTTCTTAGGGACACATGTCAATACCTCATGCAAAGTTTCCCCTCCAAAATTTCATCACCTCATATTATACAACCTTATACACATGATTAAAACTATCTTTTACTATTTGTTTCAAAATATAAACATAATGACTCATTAAATAAATAATAAATATATAACAAAAAAACTCATAGGGACACATGTCAATACCTTATGCAAAATTTTCTTCTTAGAGACACATGTCAATATCTCATGCAAAGTTTCCCCTCCAAAAGTTCATCATCTCTTACTATACAACCTTACGCACACGATTAAAACTATCTTTTACTATTTGTTTACAAATATAAACATAATGACTCATTAAATAAATAATAAAGGAGAGACAAAATGTTGTGTAGTTTTTCTCACAATTGTTCTGGTTGTAGTTTCCTCAGGGTGTCTCTTCCTTTCTCAACATATTTATCATCTTCAACTCTCAAACTCACTTACAACTATTCTTTTAATTTATGTTTCTGTTGGCAGTCAATTGATATACTTTATATTATTTTATCAAATTATGATCAACAAATTTATCATCTTTAACTTTTAAAACCAACTCATAAGTATGATATAACTCAAATTGTGATCAACTTTTATTTTTATATTATTTCAATTTTTTCTTCATTTGTGGTAGATATAACTTCTTCATCATATAAATTTCACATATTTTATTTAACAAATCTATCATCTTCTACTCTCAAACTCATTCACGTGTATGGAAATTGGTTGAGTGTTACTAAAAAGGAGAAGAAGATTTATAAGAAACAATATGTCAATATTAATGAAATTAATATTCGGAGAAATATATTATCACATCATAACAACTCATCAAATCATTCCTTATAAAAAATAAGATAAAACAATATTAGTAAAATTTATACACAAAGATTTGAAATATTATTAGTATATTTCAAGCTATAAATTAATACAGGTACACATAAGATCAATTATAAAATCAAGAAATTGTATATAAATTGAATACTATAAAATATAATGAGTCACAATTTGAAATTAATATAATAATGGTCTTATTTTTATTAAAATTACTGAGAAACTATGTCCTTGATTTGATTNNNTGATTACATAATTGATTCTTTTACCTCTATTTTCTTAAAAATAATCATAAGATTTACAAAGTTGTATGTATTATAACGCATATTTGATTTATATTTTGTTTGACTTATTTTTATTCTTCAATTTTAGGCAACACTCATTATAAATATATTTTGTTTCGGATTTAGTGTTTGCTTCTAATATTACAATGTTACTTTTACAATATTAAGATAGTAATAATGATAAGTATAACATAAATAGAATATTAAAGATATTAGATTAAGAATATTAAAAATCTTAACAATTTTTGAATATATATTAGTATAACATATGAGAATATAACGCCAATATATTTAATTACTATCATTATATTATTTAATTAAAAGATAACAATAATAGATATATTCGTGGAAAAGATATATATTTTAATTAGGAATATATAAGAATAAAAAATTAATTATTAGACTATTTTTATTATTTTGACTAAAATTATCAGAAAAAATATTCCATCAAATGACAACTTAATGTGTTTTTTTAAAAAATTACAAAAAATATCACATCCTAATAGCTCATCAAATCATTTGGTATAAAAATTAAGATAAGACAATAATAGTAAAATTAATACACAAAGATTTGAAACATAAAGTACAAATTAATGTAAACAATAACGTGTTGTACATTGAGTTATCCACAACATATGAATTTAATAATACATATGAATTAACTTAATTCCAACAATAAAAATATTAATTCAAATATGTATATTATAAAAATGACAGACTTAATAGAAAAATATGTATAGTAAAATATTACGGTTGTATAGAAAAATATATCTTCCAAATAATAGAAATGAATCTTTAATTTATGAGTTATTTTCATACAATGATTATTAGCTAAAACATAATCAAATACATAATATTTAATTATACTATATTTGAATGCTAAAAATATATTCAAATATTTATACATAATGAACATAATCTAAAATAAAAATAATCATTCAAGAGATATGCTAAAAAATCCTTATGACTTTATATGGTCCTTATAAATGTAATTACAAAAAATATGATGCAAAAAGAAGTCTTTATATTTATAATTTTATATAGATAATATAGAGGTGAGATATTATCCAATAAAATTTGAATTTTATTTATTGAGTTATTTTAGAATCAAATACTTTCTATAATTATACTTTCCACAAATCAATGCTTATACAAATGCATATATAAATGTTAATATTATACATATACGCTCAATAACCAATGTTAATATTGAAACTATATGAATGCAAAAAATATAATGGTTCGATATATGATTTATTGACGTTATAAAATATATGTACATTATTTGCGCATTATGCATAAACAAAGAAGCGACCCGTGTAAGTGCACGGGTACACTGCTAGTTATAAGTAGTATAGATAGATTAACATGAGAAATTATGGTTAAGCATTCCAATAATAAGGAAAGAAAAGTTTTGAATTTTACCTATTTTGCATGAGAAAATTTTTCTTGGAGATATATATTTGGAGACAACTACTAAAATATGGACAATAAGTTAAAAAACTAATCATAATAAATATATTAAAAAACTTATTCCGAGGTAATATATTAAAAACATAAATTTAAATAATCATTTTAGATTAAAAAATACAAAAAAAGATATTGTATTATAAAAAATATGTTTACAAAACTCACAAAAAACGATGTGCTAGATATGCTCCTGTGCCAAATGCTAGTGGGAGTAGTGCATGGTTCGGATCACATCTCTTATCCTATAAAAATGTGTCACTTTATGTGTTATTATTTATGATTGGTTAAAAAATATATTTAAATTAAAATTTTAATAATTAAATATTTTTCTAACTAATTATAAATAATAACACATAGAATAATACACATTTTGGAATAGAAAATATTCAACCTGATATGTACGCACCCTAAGAATATATCTTTTTACCCTTAAACTCATGACCAAGAGCCCACAAGTGATAAACCCAAAACATATACTGATGGCTCAATGAATATGTTGCCTCAACTCTTGCGTCCTAGATTTATCATTGGTCTCCCAACTGATAAATATTATTTTAAATATGTTTCATATATTGTTTCGTGTCAGTAATAATAAAGGTTTAAAGTTTTTAATTAGTATGTTATGTTTTCATTCATGCGGAATAATGAATGAGATATGAGATTTTTGTTCCCATTCTCTACACAAATTTATGTTTAGCACACTTGATCCGGTGGCCATTCACCATTAATGTCCACTTAACTTACTTCCAACCTTCTACCTCATGCTATATATAATAAACATAAGTTTAAAATCTGCACTCACTGATGGTGTGAAGTTTTTTACACTGTCAGCACATTATTCATTGTTGATTTGTATTACTTTTGTTTGAGAGTGAATAATGGTTAATAAACCAATAGTAGATAATTTGCTAATTTGTTGATAACATTATTAGTGTATATATACTAAATCCTGTAAATATATAAGTATGTAATTCAACTTATACAAACCATTTCCACATTATAAAACGGTCACTCTATTCTCCAAAGTCTTCAACTCTTCTAGTTCAAGAAAGTACCATACAATCTAAAATAGATGGGTTCACATATCACATTTTCACTAATATTGCACCTTCTTTTGTTAATTTTGTGTTCATTGAATCAACCAAGCTTTGCATTCACTTCAAAAGAGTACTATGAGGCTCTTGAGAAATCTATTCTATTCTTTGAGGGACAACGGTCTGGGAATTGCCCTCCAATCATAGGGTCACTTGGAGGGGAGATTCTAGATTATAGGATGGCTCTTCTTATAATGTATATAAATCTTCAACTATATTTCAGCTATCCAAGTTTTTGAAAATGTGGTTGTTAGTGTTTTAATTTGTGATCATAGTCGCGATCGTGGTCATTGCAGCTGCTGCCATGCAAATTGTGTAAGTCCTGGTATGAACTATTTTGTAATTAAAAATATATTTTTGAATTTGATGAGTTTGATGCAGCCCAAATATGGTTGTACTTTAACCTGATGCAATCCAAATGTGGTTACACTTTAGCCGGATGCAGTCACATTATTGTCATTCAATATCACATCATAATTGCACGGTGCAATGCGGCAGTGATGGTTACCTCAACCGCAATATTATACCATGCATGCATCATGTTATGTGATGTGCAATTTAAATCATTGATGTTTTTAGCTGTAATTATGATGATATTGCATTCACCAAAATTACAAAAAATGTGGGGGAAAATTGAGAACTATGAAGCAGTTAACGAGACTCTCAAGACTATAACAATGTGGCCGCAATTACGATTATGGACCTCAATTTAAAACCTCAGCTACATGTTAGCATGATTTTAAATTGTCCCATGCAATTGTAATTTCTACCACAATATTAAAAGTATTTTAAATGGTATCATGAAAACAATTGTTACTGTATCAGCTACGATTTCTTCGATTTTCCACAATTGGGATACAAATCAATTTTGAGTAACCAGAAATTTAAAACCATGCATGTAAATAAAACATGTGTTCATGCATTTACAAACTATGTATTTTGTTATTGTTCAGGTGGACCTAGTTGGTGGTTATTATGATGCTGGAGACAATGTAAAATTTGGGTTTCCAATGGCTTTTAGCACAACATTATTAGCATGGAGTGTGATTGAATTTGGAAGCTCAATGCAGAAACAGGTTCAAAATGATTATCTTCTTAAGCAATGCTACCACCACTCCTCACACATTATATGTCCAAGTGAGTTAACATTAATAGCCTGCCACAAATTTTTTAATGTTTTAAATTGTGGTTACGGTCATAATTGCAATTGCGATTACTATGATTGGGCATTGTAATGTGGATTGTGGGCGTTGTGGTGTGAATTATTTTTTTAATTAAAAATGTATTTTTGAATTTGTTGCGGTTCGATGTGGCCTGATACAACCCAAATACGGTTTGATATAGTTGCAATATGGCCCGATATAGCTGTATTATTGTGATTCAATATCATACCATAAAATTGCAACTACATTGATGCGGTCTTCAATTAGATCACTAAAGATAGTGAAATATAGACTTAAAATATGTTTTTTTGTTTCTTGAAAATTTAGCGAGTTTTTGTTTTGGTCTCTATAATTCTTTTCTTTGGTTTTCCTATATTGTAGAAATTTAGTTTTAGTCCCTTGGGATAATGTGTCTAAATCCAATTGGTTAAGAAAGCCTTTCTAATGATATGCCTCTCAGAATATCTCGTATTTTCAACTTTATGTTTATATTTTAGGCTGAGCATAATATTACACATGTCATATTAATTGTGAGCGAAGTTAATTATGTTGCCAACACATTATCGACCGGACTAAAACTAAAGAAAAACATAAGAATAAAATCAAAATTCACTAAAGTTGTAGATATGGACACTCCTAGGAATGTTAACAAAGTATCAACTCAAAACCCAGATCAGTAGCAGCAGAAACTGCAGCAGCATTAGCAGCTTCTTCATTAGTATTCAAAGATTCTGATCCCACCTATTCCTCATTATTGCTGCAAACAGCTATTCAAGTAATCAAATATTTCCATTCTCAATGTTTCCCCAGCTTTTAGTTTTCAATATGCAAATTGTGGTAAATTGCAGCTGCATTGTTAGTCATTAGGTACAAAATTATAATCCATGCAATCTCAATTATAGTTGTGGATCATAGCTAAATGGTTTCGGCATTTAACCTATGTACTAGATTCCGCGTATTGCATATCAAATCCATTTAAAAGAAGTCTTTGTAGTAATATGGTAAAAACTGACGAATTATAAGGAACGCGTATCATAAATTGGCCCACCTATAAAAAAAAGTATACAATGCCCGCGAATCATCCGTTTAGCCCAATAGAAATGTCCGCTATAAAAACGGGCAATCATGCTATGCATATTGAGCTAATGGAACAAAATATAGATGGTCTATCATCAAACTTTTACAGGCTATGCGGGTGGGCCCAAAAATAATACTCATGTTGCTATTGTTAGATACCGCGAATCGGAACCATTCCCATTAATGACTTTTTAAGCATATTTTTTTGTCTCATGTTCATGTTTTAATATTAAAAGTGATTTTGCAGGTGTTCAATTTTGCAGACAATTACAGGGGCTCTTATAGTGACTCTCTTAATTCTGTGGTGTGTCCATTCTACTGCTCTTACTCTGGATACCATGTAATCAGATTAAGACAAATCTTCAACTTTCTTTCTTTCAAACCTTAACTTTTTTCCTCTAAGTCTTAGACAAAAAGGGACCACATTTTTTGTCCTATTTTTTTGTATCATTACATGTATCATCAACTCTGATTGGTCGAACAAAAATTATTTAAGTTAAAATTGTAATTATTAAATATTTTTTTGTCAATCACATCTCGTGACACATGGAATGATACACAGCTGTGGGACAGCAGATGTACTCCGACAACAAAATATGTGTAAGAGTTTTTACGTTATTATTACATCATCCGTCGTTAAAGTTTAATCATTATTAACTTTTAAATATAACTAAATACACATGAATAATGAATGTCGTTTCACTACGTGCATAAATATTACGATCTAAGTCTTAACCATATTATTGTAAATATATAGGATGAGCTTCTATGGGGTACATCATGGATTTATAAAGCCTCTAGAGCTGGTAACAAAATCTTGCTTTCCAAGGTACCCGTTATCCTCGATTTATCAAGATTTTAAATTTGAATCCACGGTCATAAATTAAGTCACAATATCATGAATTCGGTCAATTCTACTCTGTTATAGCTATATGAATCGTATTTTTCCATAATATTCCATTATTATGATAAAGGAAATCTAGTAACAACTTTAAGGATAACCATCGAGGAAATACTCATTTTGGTTTCTTAAAAAATTTCCTCGTACCAATCTAGTTCCTTAAAAATTGGAAAATCTAACATGGTCCTCAAAGATATCAGATGTGAATCAAATTAATCATATTAAATATTTTTAAGATTAATTTTTGAGATACATTAGCTTTTTATCGGGGACTATTTTGACTTATGGCCTTTAAGTTTGAACTTTTTAGATGAAAATTTATAAAGATAAACTCTATTCATTATGTTGAAGCAATGCTAATATACACCAATGAGAGAGAAATAATAGGTTGATTTTGCATGGGTTTGGTGTCAGGAATTCTTGGAGGAAAACTCAGAAGAATTCCAATTGTATAAGGCACATGCAGATAATTTCATATGCTCTCTGATTTCTGGTACACCTGGTTTTCAAGTTCAATACACCCCAGGTCACTAATCATACTACTTTATCATCAATGCTTTATATATACAGAAGACATATCCCCTTCCTCTATGAGTATCTTAAAAAAAACATATTTTGTATCTTAATTACTCATCCTACAAAAAACCTAATGGTTCACAACTTCACGTGAACCATCATAATTTCATGGATAGATGGTTAAGATGTATAGTAGATTTTTTTAACTTACTCCTGGAGTAAGTGAATCTCATCCTATTAGACAAAGTTAAAATGATTTTTAGGTACCCAATTTTTTGCTACTACTAAGGGTATCCCCTCGTCTTTTTGGGTAAAGAACTAATCTCTTTCAGGTTTAGTGGCTGTCTCTCCCAACATATGTCGCAACCAAGAATCGAATACTCAACCTTGGGGATCCAAAGGGGCCTTACACCGCTAGACCAACACCATGTTGGTCTTAGGTACCCAATTTAGTACTAGGTGTAAAGTGTGTGAGACACACATGTTCGAATATTTTTTGATACTATCAATAATATCAAACTAATCTCTTTCAGGGTGTATAATTGTCCTCCCAGAAATCAAAACATGGTAATGTAATTGTTAATGAACAAACTTAGGTACATTAAATTTGGTAATATAATTTTTTGCAGGAGGTCTTCTATACAAAGGGAGTGAAAGCAATTTGCAATATGTCACAACATCATCTTTTCTTCTTCTAACATATGCTAAGTACCTAAACTCAAATGAACAAAATATTGTCTCATGTGGAACAACAACATTAACTAGACACAACATCATATCACTAGTAAAAACACAAGTTGACTACATTTTGGGCAACAATCCTACAAATATGTCTTATATGGTTGCTTTTGGAGATAAGTACCCTAAACATATTCACCATAGGGGTTCCTCTATGCCTTCTGTTCATAACCAACCTCAGAAAATTTCATGTAATGATGGGTTTCAATATTTTCATTTAGGGTCACCTAATCCAAATGACCTTGTTGGAGCCATAGTTGGAGGTCCTGATAGCAATGATAATTTTTCTCATGATAGAAATAATTATCAACAATCTGAGCCAGCAACATATATTAATGCACCATTTGTAGGTGTTCTTGCATTTTTCTCTTCCAAAGCTTAGGTTTATTTTTATTTTCCAGAGAAGAAATGTGACCACTTATGTTTGGTGTTAGACCTACATTTCTCGAATGTTGAACCCCGATACTCAAACTTTATGTCCAGCAATTTAATCATAAATGGAAACTCTTACGAGTTCACCAGTCGATTTTACTAGACCTTTCAAGTTTGACAAAATTGGTCAAAAATATTTTTAAGAAAAAGGGTTATTTGAACCTTTTATTCTGAATAGTTGTTAAAATACTTCACTTCTTTTTAACCCACATAAGTTCAGAAACTTAAAGAGTAAAAGAAATATACCAAGTAGCAAGGAAACAGAGTCTACAATCACAGCAAAACTCATGGAGCATAGAGTGATTGTATAGTAAAATGGAAAGCATAATCTCCTAAAAGGATAAAATCAGAGACCACATAACACAAAATCCTATGAATTGGTTCTCAAAAGTTTGAGTATCTTAAAGAGTTCCACAACAAAGTTACCCATTTCATTGTTGCCCACTAAATAATGCTTTGCTTATTATGCCTGTGGCCTCAATATATCGATCCACGCACCTAGAGATGCAACTGCTTTCACTCCCACTGAGGCTTGAACCTGGTTTTGTGATACACTTCTCAAAACACTTTCCTCTCACAGTCTGCAGAATAAATGACAATTTCAAGGTAAGTGACTATTGCAAAATAAACTAAAATTTGTAATAGAACCACGAACAACTAAAGAACGACACCAAAGTTTTGTCCATCAAACTAATGGATCCTTGCCCCACCCCAGCAGAAATATGGAAGGTTCTTACTACTATCTTACTCTGACTATAAGAAAAGACGCTTCATGTATCTGATAAGACAATTTTGCAATATTTTTATAACAATAATAGTTCCATATCAAGGTTCGAAACAACTTTCTGAAACTTCTAAGAAAATGATATATCAAAACCTGACGCAACAGCCAGGCTGCAGAGCTTGAACAATCTATCAATGTCTTCATAGTGTATTATATGCAACTATGGAAATGATTGTTCTATTATCAGGATCAAAGTAGTTAATCCAAGAAAGTAGCATGGGGAGCCGACTCCAAAAGCACTATAGCAATATAGCAGGTAGCAAGATGACCACTATATTAAAAAATGAATATAGTAAATCTTATTCTAATGTCTTATATGTATAATATAACACACTAAAATGAAATCTAAACGTAAATAAAGGAAGGCCAAAACAGGAAGATACAATGAGCTGTCTGTGGCTTCCAGAAAAGAGCTAGCTTCGATGTAGCAATAAATGGCTCCCCTGTTTGATACTTTGATGTAACATCCATGATTCACACTACTGAAGAAAGCTTCACAGCGCACTGCTTTCTAATGGATAGAAGATGCAACAAGACAGCACAATAGCACTGTGCTATAGCAAATAATTGACTAAATACATCCATATCCTAGAGATTCGACAAAGTTAGATGTCAGCTGCCGATTGCCTAACACAACATTCACCTTTTATCTAGGCTTAGCACCGGCTACATATAACATCAAGCACACATAGACAACTTTTTAACAATTATGAATAAATCCATTTTTATATTTGTTGAAACCCCATCATAGATTAGAACAACCATCAACACAATTTGAAGACTAACTTAGCCTCATCTCATTTAGCACGACAATAACAACTTCCAATACTATTACTACCTCCGGTAGATGGAGTCGGCCACATGGATCTGCACACATACTTCAATCCATAGTTACCTAGTAAGTAATTTGTCATTTTTTACATTAATTTTACGAGACATTCTTTACAATGAACACAGATACAGTTATATAAGTATGCTTGAAAGAATAAATAATGAAATGAATTAAGAGAAAGAAACATGAAATTGAATTAAGAGTGAAATTGAACCTCGAGAAATTGTTGAGCATATTCCAAGGCGAGTTGACTCTTCAATTGGTTTTTGAGATCATGCGCCGATAATTGGCGTGAGGAAGGAGCTGAAGAAGGATTTGAGAAAGAATCCATTGAACTTGAATATCGTAACTGTTTCTGATAAACACAAACCCTAATAACAATTCTTAAATACTGCACTTCCTTAAACCCTATCAACTATTTTATTTTATTTTACTTTTTTATTAATCATTTTTTGAGAAAAAATATATATACCAATTACATATGAGTTTCATATATTACTGATATATCATTTATCTTCCATTTCTAATCATCATTGATTCTTCATCAAAAAAGGTAATATAAATAAATGATAGATAATATATTGAACGTGTATAAATCTTAGTACTGATTGTGTATAAATATTTTACCCATCATTTTTTTACTATTTTAAATTTGATAGTAGTAGTTAAAATAAATCAAATTATATAGTATGAATTAGACATGGGGGTTACAATTAAATTGGATGAGATTAAAAAAAATTGGTAAAATTTATTTATATTAAATTACAATTCAAACTCGTTCCAAGTGAGTTGTGGATGTGACAACGTGTATAATATTAAAAAAATATTCAAATTTTAATATATTTAATCTATTTTTTAAAATATATATAATATAACTTTTTAACATATTTGTTATGTCAAATATAAAGATTGAATGCCTTATGTTTGAGTTAATATCAAAAGTCAAGTTTACTTATATAATTTTTAACATAACACATTTATTATTATAATTCTCATTTTTATTGAACTCTCTCTTTCTAGGGTAATATAATTTATGATTTTATTTTAATATATTAATATTTGGACAATGTGGAGAATAATATCATATTACTTTAATGGTAGTATAGACGGGGTAGGTGAGCATGGGTCATATTAGGTTGGATAAGACATGTCCTTTAATGGATCCTAAATGTTGGTTTTTGGTTATTTTTTGAACTAGGACCCAACCCTATATTCAAAGCTAATTAGACCTTAAATGTTGATTGAGTCAGCCTTTGAACCCGAACTCGACCCTAGACTTGATTAGATATGACACCTACCCTTTTAGATACAATTTCTTGATATTACTTATTATTATGGATATATAATTTAACATATGAAATGATATATGCACATATATTGTTAATCATGTATATATAGTGAAGAAATTAGAAAATCAATAGACGCACAAACATGATGAGTGAGTAACTATGTGATGGGTCGGGTCAGGTCATACTTATATTCCACCCAACACTAAATATTAATTAGTTTAATTTTTTAACTCAAACTCAGCCTTGGACTTAATCATATTCGAGTTTGATCATGATCAGACCAAATCAAGTGAGCAATTAGGGTTAGATTCTCTTTACTCATAATATAGTTTCAAATTCATAAGGAACTTCATATGATTATCATTCTTTATTTTTTTTTTAGAAATATCTTTTTTGTACGTTGATTATTGATAAAATAATTATTAATGACAATAGAAAATAAAAACAAAAAACTCTTTCTCAAACCAAACATGTTACAAAACATTATTAGCATAAAATTATTAAACCAAGAAGGTTTTAGTCTAGTTTTTTAATATCCGGTAGATTTTTAGGATGATTAAAAAGTCAAACATTCAATTCCTATAAATAAAACTTATTAAAATGGACAAACAGAAACCCTAAAAAGAAGATACCATTATTAATACCCAAAAAAAATTAGTAATATTTTGAACGTAGAATCTATCAACTTTTCAATTAAAAGCACACTGAAACCTAATAATAAATGAATTATTGAATAAATTAAACCAAATAATCTTTGTACCCTTAACGAATCCGACAACTTTCTTAAAAGATATATCTACATAACAATTAGAGCATAAATATTCCATAATTAAACAAAATCGATTATTTACAATCTAATTGTCACATTGCATCTATTAACACCTCACTATGTTCTAATAGGGAAAAAAGTGGAAAAAGTTGTCTCTACTTGCAGAAAAAAACAACTTTCTATGGAGAGAATACATAACATTCACATGTAAACATTGAAAATGTAGAGATTACCTGACTAGTAATTGTAAAATAATTTTAAGAATCGATTAATGCTCTGAGCAACCAACAAACTTAAGCACTCCGAGCCATCTAACTCAGTATCCTGCTATGGATTCATGACATACAAAATCTAAAGTACACTTTATTTTGATTTTCTCTTTGAAATAAATATATGACCTGAAATCTATGGTTCCTTTTGTGCATCTGAGTTTTCTTGCTCTGCAACATGCAGAAGCATCTCAAGGCGGTGATCAAACTGTAGCGCACTCTCGTCTCTCTGGTCAAGCTCGGCAGCTTCGATTTCAAGCCATTTTTCACGTAAGTCATCGAGAAGGTTTCCTTGGTTGGTGTTTAGGGAAGAACCGGGGACACTTGGGACGGTGGTACGAAGAGAGGAATCTCCGGATGGTGGAGGCAGTGTCAATAACATTGCCCGGAACTCTTTGGTATCAGCAAATGTTTCAAAATTGCAAGCAATAGTGTCTAGACAATATTCCCGAATCTTGATGACACCATACCTGATCAAGAACAGATATTAACTATCATCATCACATCAAAAACCAAAATATGACCCGGATTGTTATATGATTATTAGACCTAACTACACATTGTTCACATTAAGTCAAATCATGTATAAACAAAATCAATTATTATGTGGAAAAATAAGGAACACGTGTAAGCTTTTAGAATAACTACGCTAACTCAACCCAATAGTAAGCTCATTCGGGGGGGAGGGTTGCCCATGTTACAAAAATAACCAAAATCTTAATCTCACTAGGTGGAGTCAGCCTTTTATGACACTCTGTCGTAATGTCAGTCTTGCTTCACCATTCGTGGTGACAACACTTGCACATCGAGCAAAGTTATTAATGGATGCATTTTGGAAACAACCTTTTTCATTTGAGAATAAGGCTACATACCGGAGCTTCATGCACTAACGTGTTGCACTCATACTCAATGGATATGGGACTTTAACATTTAAAAGAAGCCACTACAATAAATTGCAATTTAACGGACATTGTTTCCTCTTATAAGTCAATCTTAAGTTCAATTTATGAAGGTGATTACAAAATGAAGTCAACAAAACAACAATCAAACTTTATTCCTATTAGGTGGGGTTGACTATATGGATCAATTGGCATCATAATGCTCTATCTTAAATCATATCATTTGATAAAACATTAATCGCTAAATCCTTATTAATAGTTTTGTCTTTTGGCTCCCTTTACCTCTAGTAATAAGACAATATAACTACTCATCTTACCGGGGCTTCTATAAGTTTTCTTTACACGTGCCCAAACCACCTAAGGTAAAATTCTACTATCTTTTGTACAGTAGATACTACCCTAACTTTCTTGTTGGCACTCTACCACCCAACATAAAATCCCATACAACACAAGTCTTGTAATTGTCCGATGAAATTTCCTTAACCTTGAATTCCCCCTTTTCTATCATATACAACATTCGAAGTACTCCTCCATTTCCACACATTCCAATATTTTAAATGACTACATTCATATATTCTCACTTTGATTACTAACGTTTTGATATCTTACCACATGATAGTCCATTTCAGAACAGAACATAGAGCTTATATGGCAAGAAACACTGTTCATCTAAATAGATTCCCCATAAATGACTTGATATCACTTGGACCACAATTTAATCAAGTCCAGCTCAAGAACAAGTTGGAAATACCAAAGTCTGAAGACTAATTACCACCATACCAGTTGACAACTAACCTATGAAGCACGGATACGTTTAACACCCTCACGTGTCGGTGTGGGACACATATCCGACACGGATACGTTCGGATTCGTGAAGGATACGTATTCCTAGAGTATCCAAAAATTAAATAAAAAAATAAAGATGAAGATATGTATCTAATACGTTTTCAACAAAAAAGAGAGGATAATATAGGATTCGTTTTATCAATTTTATGAATTATTCTACCATATTTTCTAGTTTTGGTACTTGAAATTTAGGAGGACAATGATTTACAATTTCTATTATATTTTCTACTTCATATATTTTGATTTACAGTTATAATTTTATCATATTTTATGTATGTTTTATTATTGTATACACATATCCTTGAACGTATCGTATTCTATATTTTAGAAAAAATGTGTGTCGACGTATCGGATCCAACACACATATCCGTATCCGTGTTTCATGGCAGCTGACTAACTTATTTGGACAAACATAAGTACTTATTAAGTAGAGCTTATTAAACAAATTAAAGAACGGTAATTGCAGTCCTCAATGAAAAATGAAGGAAGGAAAATGACAGAAAAGCAACATACATGTCAGCTAGTATTAGCCAATGGCAGAGTTCTTCAGGTGACACAATTTCCAAGTGTGGCAACAATACATCAGCCACAGCACGCTTAAGGGGAAATAATAAGTATCTAGAAGCAACATCAAACATTTCCTCAGCCTGTTCAAAACATGTTGTCAACATTAGACAACAGAAGGATAAACAACATACTAAAAAAAATCAATATTGATGTATAAATACCTGATCTGGGTCTATTTTCTCCAAACCATCGGTGTACCTAAATCAACAAAGAGGGCAATGTCAGATGGCACAAATTAAGGTATAGATACTGATGAAGAAAATATTATTATAATAGATATCTTATTTACTAGAGTCGTGGTTCTATGTGTTTAAGTCTAGAACTATAATAACAACCAAGTTTTAGTCCCACTAGGTGAGATCGACTTCATATGTGTTCAAATCTAGAACTCACTATATTTTATTTATAAGTTAGTTAAGTGTAGGAAAATCCAATTTCGTAACCATGTAATGAAAAGTACAGTAAGAGCAAATCAAAAGACATAACTCCAGTAATTTAAGAGTCCACTCAGTTTGAGTCCATTGGGGTCTATAAACAGCCTTTTTCTATGTACTCCGGATAGCAATTAAGAGATTTCAGAATAGTTTCAGTAGCGCATATTCAAATAACACTTTCTGATGTCTCTGTTCAACTTAGGATAAGAATTCTGATTAATTCAGATTTCTATCCAAGGAGGTGGACTCCTCCCAAACACACTGCTAGATACATGAGTAAACAGAAGATAACAGAATAACTTGAGGTCTGTATGCAAGTGAGATTTTGGAAGGGAGTGGAGGGAAGTGGAAGGCTTGAAAACCATGAAATACTCAAATACACTTGTGAGAGGGTTCTGGAACATTCCTTCCAAAAACCAACTTGCAAAGAACCTCTTAAGAGGTGACAATTTGAATAAGACAGCTATACAACCACTCCAACCAGCAAACTACTTAAGAAACTATCATGTTTGAATAAATTTGACCATTATACAACAATTGATTCTTTTTTCTCAGCTTGTTACATATTTCAACTTTATACAATAAATAGGTAAAGCCTCATAATAAGACAAATTATTGGCATATTAAAAGCTCCAAATTTCATAGTTAAGGGAAGAGACTTACATATATTCAATCACTTTCTCAAATGCGTCCATGCTTAAATCATGTTCTTCAAGACAAGGAAGGAAATCAACAGATAACTCATCCTTCCCTTCATGGAAGTCTTTCATACGTGACAATCTAGCTTTGAAATATTCTGACCTTGATGCTAGAATAATTTGATGGCAGCGAAAAACTTTTGTACCCACTCTTATACAAACGTCGGCAAGATCATCTACAGGTTTGGCTATGTGCATGACACCCATCCCCGATACCAATTTGTCAATCTCATCAGCTTGACCATTTTCATGGGTGGAATTTGAAAGGGCAGTCAGAAGGATTCGACGTAAGGCTGCAGGAAGCCGGTCTTCTTCAGGAAGAGACAGACCCTGTAACACGTACCTTTTCTGAGAATTATCAACATCTCTCAATGCTTTATACTCTGCATATTTTTGATGAATTACTTCTTTCTCAACAATTTTCTGCAGTGATTCGCATTTGCAAACTTTGCAGATTCTTACAAGATCTTCCATGTCATCCACAGCAATCTCTAGTCTGTCTGAATAAAAGAAGTGTATGAGGCTATAAAGTGCAGGGTATGACAACTTTTCCCGTGACAACCTTACTTCACTGCGCTGTTTCCAATCAATCTCAAACTTTTTCTTGAAAAATGGTGATCTTGCACTTAATATGACTCTGTGAGCTTCAATCGGTCTTCCTTGTACAGTAAAAGTCACATCTGGAGGAAAGTGGTCGCAACTTGACCCCTGATTGGATGAAATACCTACTCAATTGTGATAAATATTGAGTCCCAGACCATGAATACATACAACATTAACTTGGACCAAAACAACTTGCTACAAACACCGATTTACTTTGAGAAACAAAAGTGAAATTTCGTTTTTTGTAACTGTATTCAAAGACATATTTCGAAGTGTCAAACACCATCAATGACATCCCTATCTCATATGAGAAAGAGTATGAAGTCAATTGGGAAGGGGAAAAAAGAGACTTCCCAGGGGGAAAACAGAAGCCTTCTTTGTGTCAAATGAGTTTCAGTAGTTAAGTTTTAAGTCTGTATTAAGAGCACCAGATAATTCAGCAACTAAAGAGTCACTTTTCTATGTATTTCATAAGTTAATTCGACTGATAAAAGTGAAAGCGGGTAACTATACCTCGAGCTCTAAGTAATTAAAGGGATGTTTGGTTTTGGAGTTGCTTTTACATTCTTGAGAATCTAAAAGTGGGAACAAAAAAAAACTCCCAGCTATTCCTCATTCCCAGGAATATTTTTATGCCCACTTCTCTTGCCAAATCATTCCCCGGGGGGGTTTCTAGTGTGATGGAAATACTTGTTGAGCTAAAAAAAAAGACCCTGTTGTCCACCCAAATTCCCATCAATCCCTGATAATCCTGTTCCTGGGAATGAAAATTGAACTCTTGAACCTACCGCCCTATAAAAGTCAGTCAAAAGTCATATTAAACCACTTAGAAGTTCAGTCAGTTCTATACACTTTGTTTGAACAGAGACCATAATAACTCACGCTCATTGACAAAGCATTGATCACTAACTCTTTTCTAATTGTTTCGCTTATGGTTTTTCCCAGCCTCAAATTGGACTAATTTGATCTACTCTCCTAATTTTCTTAATGGGGCTTCTAACAATCTCTTCCACACATGTCCAAACCACCAAAGACACGATTCTACCATCGTTTCTACAATAGGAGCTACCCCAACTTTCTCCCTAATGCATTCATTTCAATTCTATCTTGTCTACTGTGTCCACTCATCCAATGCAATATTCTCGTCTTTGTTACATATAATTTATTCTCTTGTTAACATTTTACCGCTCAACATTATGTCTTATATAACCCTTGTGCATTACCTTAATTGACAAATATTTTGAAGTGGATGGAGTGAGTTTTATCCCACATACCTATCCTACATTCATCTATCATTCTATCTTAGTTTGTACCTTTATCATTGTACAAGATAATACAGAGCCTATTCCAAGATGCTCTCCCTCATCTTTATTTTTCCAAAGAACATTCCTATAATTATTTGAATATTGCATTACAGATGCTTAAATCCAGCAATCAAAATTTTTACTCAGTTTGTTCAAGATGAATACAGACAGTTCATCCAAAATATAACCTGGATCAATGGGAGCTGGTCATTGTCAGATATTGTTGGCGAATTTTACTATGATTCATTTGTAACTATTACGCAAGCTGAATTGTAAGTCGGCTGCAGCCTGTCAAATTTTTCTGGCAGGGGATTTAAAACCAATAAAAAATCTTACCTTAAAATTACACAAACAGCCCCCGGGTCTTGTTTTACGGGCAAAAGGACTAAGTCTTTCAAGCAGGGGGGGGATTAAGCATGCCTACCGTAGAGTTGATCTTAGGCTGATGCTGCATAATTTTTGAAGTGGAGAGCAAAAGTTCAGTTTCCACAACATTTATGCATTATGGTGTTTTCCTTCTGGATTTGAATTTGTAGGCAGTGTTTCAGTCCTGAATAATTCTTATAGTTTTCATGAGTGGAATGTTAAGTAGTAGACATGATGGGTTGACGGGTCATCCTCTCAAGTATTCTATGGCCACAATTTCACTCATAAGATTCTTTAGTTTGTTGTATTCCTGTCGAACTTGTTGTCTGTCTTTCTTATAGCAATAAAATTCTTCAATGGGATGCTGTCTTGTCTCCTACCTCTTTCTTCACTCATTATACCGCACGAACTTTGAATTTAAAAATTCTGTTTTACCTATTGTGGCTTAAAAGTTAAAAACATAATATGGACAAATGACTATTACAACCAGTATAGTGACAACAAAAACTGGAAGAAAAGTGCTCAGCAACATCAACATTAAATTTGGTTAGCATCAGCAGTTATTCACTAAGTAGATTATAATTCCTCAGCACATGCTTTGTTTTGGAAATCATGTGGACCAACTAAATAGAGAGTGCCCCAAATGATTTAGACTGTTTGACAAAATTAACTTATAGCAGTGAGATTTTAACTTATAATTGTGAAGGTAGCTAGTGGGATAAAAGCTTATGGCGTTGTTTGATCTATGTAGTTGACCCCACCTAGTCGGATAAAGGCTTGTTTTTAGTTGAATTGTGAAGCTAGCTAACAGTTGTGAACTTGAAGACGAAAGCTTATAAGTGTATAGCTAGCTAATTGAACCAAAGCTGTTGTTGAGCATAAGTAGTTGTAAAACTATCCTACATGCGTTAAACGACATAAAAATACATTTAATATTATATCAAGTTGAAGGTAAAATTATCATTTGCTGAAAAGTTAAAGTGCAACAATGAGACAAGAATTATCCGAAACTCTTATTTTTTTTCCCGCTAGAAACTAACTTCCAAAATATTAGAGGCCCGAGTTTCACTGCAATGATAAGATTCAAATGTCACTAACATCAGCTCTAGGCCCTCGACCCTCGACCCTGAGCCCTCGTGCACTTACACAATCACGCTCTATTCATTATAATCTCTCTTCATTTTTCCGTCAATATAACATAAGAAGCGTTATATTTTACCTGAAATTTGAAACTGAGGATCAGCAACCTCCGAGTAACAGCGGTTAGCACCGGAGGACAAGAAAGTATCACGCAATGCAGCTTGCAAGGGACCCAACGGCGGAGGCCGTGCCTCAAAAGCCTTAAGGAGCTTCCGTACCTTCAAATTGAGCGCAGCGTAGTGACACCGGTCACCGTCAAACGTGTGTTCAGAGCAAATAGCACCAGTCTCAAGGAGCATACGTGCGGCGTCGAGGTGGCCGGCGAGACAGGCGTAGTAAAGAGCGACGGAGTCCCAGTGGTCGCGAGCATTGACATTGACGCCGGATTCGAGGAGGTAGCGGAGGCGGTCGACGTCGCCGGCGCGTGAGGCTTCGAAAACGTCGCCGTTAGGGACTTTTTTGAGAGGGACGGAGGAGGAGAAATCGGAAGGGTCGAGATCGATGCCGTCAAGGTCGTTGTCGATGAAATTCATTTTTGAATTTTGGTTTTTGAAGGAAAAGGGTTTTGGTTTCAATGTTCTTATTATTACTCTCTTCTTCTGCTTCACTGTTTGGATTAGAGAATGGAGGGGGAGGTTTTATTACAAAATCTTAGTCCATTAAATTTTCTATCAAAGTCGGTCCGTAAACCGATCGATCAAAATATCAAAATTTCAATTCATATAAATCAGGTTGGTTACTTATTCGAAAGATATTTGATATTTTTAGTAGTATATAAAAAGTCTATCCATGAATAAAAATTGAAATTATTTCTTTATGACACCTCCCGTAAAATTAGCTTATAGTGTGTAGATAATTAGATATGAACTTTCATCTTCTAAACCATGTTTAAATAATTTTCTAAAAAGTAACTTTTAAATACTATAAATTATTTTCAATTTTTGTTTAGTTTTTTAGCGTGTCAAAAAACTACAAGCTACTAAAAAGTTACATTTTCCTACCATTAATTTAGTAGCATTATGAAAACCAAAGGTTCTGGTTATCCTTAACTAAAAATTATATTATTTATTTACTTTTGTCTTGTCTTGTTTTTATCAGTTATTCTCACTTTATTTATGTATTTATATAAGATTAATTGTCTATATAAAAGAAGAGAAGATAAAATATTGTTGGTCGAGTTAAAATAAATAAAATTTTGATTTTAAATTATTTATGTTTAATTGATAACTCAACAATAATAAATAAATATTGTATGTATTTTATAGTTATTTTTTCAATTTTTAACTAATTCTAAAACTAATTTTATCCCACCTTACACCTATAAGTTGATTTTGTAGAACAAACCCATTAAATTTGGATTTAAAATGGTATCATTTTAATATATGTGTTGATAATATATGAATTTTATATATTGTTATTGTCCATTATTTATAAAAAAAATATAAATAAAGAGTAATAATGTATTAACTATTTATAGATCTTTACACTAACACTACATAAATATTATATTATTCTAACAAATGTCTATTACAAAAGGAGGCAAAATAACTCAGTAATAGATGAATCCATCATCGTTAATAGTTACTATGTAACACTGTCGAATTTTACGATTTTGAATTATAAGATTTTATTAATATTATTATTAATTATATTTTCGAAAATGAATTTCTGGGAATTTTCGGTAAAGAATTAGACGAAACTCTAGTTGAGTTTTAGTCTTGAAATTTTATTTCCTATTTTGTGGTAAATTTTGTTAATTTTCGGAGACAGTCGGTTCTGAACCACTGTCGGGGCCGAAATCCACCCGGTACGGCTCAAAAAGTGGTTTTTGAGTTCCGTAACTCGGAATCGAATTCCGATTGCACCATTGACTTCGTAGACTCTGAGTACACCCATACCTATTTTCTAAATATTTTTTACTCGGAATGCCGAAATCCGAAATTCTAATCAGATATTAGGATCGGGCGATTTATAATACCCGATTGAGTATTGGCCGATAATACTCGGCCATGTTTATCACACGTGTCCGTGAGGTGATCATTTCGCATTGGGATGTCAGATTTGACTTTCCATAAAGCAAACCTCACATCACTTTAGCAAATCACTCAATCTCATCATTAGCCACCCTAGGAGATTTTTCATCATTGCCTAGGGGGAATCTGATTTCCTTCTCTCCATAAACTCCATACTTCACACTCCACTCTCACACTCTCTCGTTTTCAACTTTGCAAGGAGAAGGTGAATCTCTCTTCTCTCATTTTTCACCTTTCTTCTTCAATCTTCCATCATTGATCTCTCAACATTCAACCAATGGATGATGATGAGATTTAAGTATGTTGTTCATGAGTATGTCAAGAACATATTCAACCGTTGAAAATTTCTAAAACGCCTTCTAACTCATTTTCTCTTCAAAACCGAAAATGATGTTGTTCTTGAACTTATGAAAAACTCATGAAAATATTTTGTTGAAATCATGAACAAGTTATGTTCATGGAGTTGTTATAATATTGTATTACATACATTTTGTTGTTTTAGCCAAAGAGGATGATGATAAAATCAAAGGAACCTTTAGAAAGAGTTTTGGAAAAATGAGAATGTATGTATTTCTAGTTGTTGTTAGTCTTAAACCATGGCTTGGAACAAGTTGGAAAAATAGAGACTTTTGTTAAAAAGGATGTTAAGGT
>NC_032014.1:28525599-28526710 GCF_001865875.1 Lupinus angustifolius
AATGTATTGAATATTGTATGTGAGAGAGAACACATCGTGACATAGTGGTGTCCGAATATGACACCCGGATCTCCTAAACCATCTCAAAGGTTTTGGAGTTAACTTGGGTTTTAAGAAACCCAATATTTTTATGTTTGGATGCTTTTTAAAGATATATGATTGTTGAGAAAATATGTTGAATATTGTATGTGAGAGAGAACACATCGTGCCATAGTGGTGTCCGAATATGACACCCGGATCTTCAAAACCATATCAAAGGTTTTGATGGTTAACTTGGGTTTTAAGAAACCTAAGATTTTTATGTTTGAATGCTTTTGAATGTATATGATGGTTGATGAAATGTGTTGGATATTATATATGAATGTTGTTGGAAAGTTTTCTGAGTGCACGTGTTTGAAAAACTATGTTTAAATGTGTTTCGGTTGTCGAAAAGGGCAAAAGTTGGTATTCTGTCCAAGTCCCTGTCGCTTGAGCGAGCACAGTCTCGCTTGGGCGAGGTGAAGTTTTGGTTCTGGAACTCCCTCGCACGGGCGACAAAGCCTCGCTTGGGCGAGCAAGGGTCCCACTTAGGCGAAAAAGCCCAGGATTTCGATGAAATTCGGGAACTCTCTCGCTTGGGCGAAAAAAAATAAAAAAAAAATAAAAAAATAAAAAACCAGGATTTTAATGATGTCTCGCTTGAACGAGAATGGGCCTCGCTTGGGCGATGAAGGCTTAAGTTTAATTGAGATTTAAAGATGAATTGTCGCTTGGGCGAGAGGGCCTCGCTTGAGCGAGAGATGCATAGTTTTAAAATGATATTGTTGATTGAATTTTCGCTTGAGCGAAGGGTCCTCGCTTGGGCGAGAAACAGGAATTGTGTTTGACTATTTGGATTGATTGGTTAAGTATGTAATAACCCTAGTATGGGTATGTGATATAAAAACTACTTTGGTATAACATCGTAATTGAAATAAAAAGTAAAGTATTCAAGGTATTGGAATTAAATAGTCAAATTCGGAAATTAATTTTAAAGAAAGTAATCCGAGAAGGATGTATGATTTAGGGTGATGCCTAGAAAAGGATACGTAATACCACGGAGCGAGATCGTCTGACCGTAAGTAGCTTGGTC
>NC_032014.1:28526810-28530512 GCF_001865875.1 Lupinus angustifolius
GTCTAGGTGAGGTGAGTCCCTTGTATTCTTGGGGAGATACCCTGTTGGATCGGGCAGTTCTCACAGGCCAAACTAGACGATCTCTGACAATCCCTCTTTGGAATCTGGATCAATGAGAGGGATGCCCAGAAAGCGTTTGTACGACCTAGGTCCGGGTAGGACTGTTCCTGAGGGAACCGATCGATCTATTTTTAATTCCTTGCGAGGATATGTTATTTCGGGTGCGTACAAAGTGGCTTGGTATGGGACCTGTACTCTTGGTTTTTTTCCGACTAGGTTATTGGGAGGATATTGATGTTAGGTGGATGATCATGACATAATATGCATATATTGCACTTGTGGAAGTGGATTCCCACATTTGAGTTACAAACATCATGCATCATTAACATTATGCACATGTTATTAATTATGGTTATGATATTTATTTATGAAATGTATGTTGATACCTTATGATTTATGTTGATAAACGGTGGGTTATGATGTCGGTTATAGATAATATATGTGTATGTTAGTATTTGAGGTTATGATCCTCACTTATGTGTTATTTAATTATAGTCATGACATCTTGTCGATGAATGATATATTGTTAAATAGTGAATTATGATATTGATGGGAATAAGTGTTGTTTACATTACATAGGTTGATTAGATAATTGTGTATGAGAACAATTGATGAGTCTGCTATATTATTCATGTGAATTAGATAATTGTTTATAGGAACAATTGATGAGTTTGGTTATATTACTCATGTAAATTGGATAATGCTTTACGAGAACAACTGATGAGTTATAATGTGATATGTTATATATATATGAACTACTTTTCATATCTGAGTATAATATTCTGAGTAAGTCCACGCCGTCAATGAATTATATTCATTAGATGTCTTACTCTCTCTATTTCTCTTCTTTTCTATTGCTTGCTTTTCGGACGTGTGCTCGTCACGTAGACAACTTTGCTCAAATTTGGAGCTACCCGTCCGTGATGTTCCAGGAGGGGGCATGCGGAATTGAGGAGAGACAGTACCCTACCTTTGGAGTTAGCCACTGGGAGTTGTTTATCATTTTGTGACTTTTGGAACACTGACGGCTTCAGTTTGTTCATGTCTTTGTTTAGTGTCTTTTGGCGATGATTAATAGTTCCGCCATTTCTTGTTGGATATGTATATTAAGTACTTATGATCTTTTATATCTATGAAGATGTATATTCAGGAAATGTTGTATCATTTCAGTTACCATTAGGTAACCGGTTTTGATTTCCGCGTTATATGTTACTTAAAGTGATGTCCCGGAAAAAAAAGGTTTTTGTTAAAAGGAAATAATTTTATATCACCAATTAAAAAAGAAAATTTTACTCATTTTTCCGCATAATAAATAAATAGTATTTTTGGGGGCGTTACATATTTTTATTAGTTCTCTATAGAGGAACTTATATGAAAATATATAAAAATTGATTTAAACAACACCCATGTGTTTTTATCTATATTTCCTATTGTTTTTCCTATATCAAAAGTTTCTTCTTAATTTCACTGATTCTAAACAATTGAAATGTCACCTCATGTGTCACCAAAAGTGTGTGAAATAAAGAAATGACGAGATTTTACCTATAGCTAATTATTCCTCGCACTTAGTATCTAATCATGTGTGAAATAATATACTTTGTATATAATCTAATATATTAATTAGTGATGTTTGTATTTTAGGATTTTATCTCAATTATAATTAAAAATATCATGATCCAATGCATGATACTCCTTTTAAAATATCATATGAGCATATCCTAGTGAGTATTAGGACAGTTAATTTTATTCGACTGAGAGTTTCAATCCATTTCTAATCCAACCTAATTATTTTTACCTATTGGATTGAATTCCATCCAATTTTCAATTAAAATCTAATAACCTTAGGTTAAGTTATTGGATTTACATTTCCATATTCAATCCAACTAAACCTATTATATTTTAAAAATAAAAATTTTCTTTTACTAAATTATGAAGTTAGAAAAGTTTTTGTACAATTAGTTAAAGTTTTGTAATAAAGACATCAAGCCCTTGGTGTTGTTGATGGATTGTACAAATTAAATTACTTCCTTGATTTTTGCTAAGCCCGATTAACTATTAATATTTGGCTTTCAACATTCCGTTATCTATGGTTATGAAGAATTAATGTCGTTTAAAAGTAAAGTTGTAGACCATATTGAAAACACAACTTAAATTATATTAGAAACATTGCATTCACCAACTCAATTAGGATGACAAAAAAACTCAACCCGTGGATACTCGTAAAAATACCCGCAACATGTACATACAATAATAGCTTATGGGCAGAAGCGATTTTTATGATACCCGCCTCGTGGGTACCCACAAATTTATATATTTAGTTTTTAGCTAAATTTTTATATATATTTATTATTATTTTAAGATTATATATCATGTACTTTATTATATTTCATAATAAATTACATATTTTAAACTATGATCATAAATTTATTATATTATTCATGAAACAATTATTTTTACATATTGATTATTACAAATTATATAAATATATAATTAAAATTAAAAACTTGTTGGGTACTCACAAATACCCGCTGCCCGTAAATATTGTGGATTTAGGCACGGAAAAGCACTACTTGCATTCACTCGTGCCCATTGTCATCCCTAAACTCAATTGATCAAATCCAACCCTTTCTTGATTATAATGAATCTTTTTACATTAGGTAAGGTTGAATTTTAGTCGATTCCAACATAATTTAGCCGTTGTTATTCCATAACAACGCCGAGCTATTTACAATTTTACATTGGAGTTCTAATTATTTTCCAATTACATTAATTTTTATAGTGTTAAATGTTATATTAGATATAAAGGTTTATACACAGTTAGTGTATCATTTATTACTTATTTGTATTTGTATTACTTTTATTATACAGTAATAATGTATAAATATTTTATACCATTTGTCTATAAATTTCTTATCTCTTACATTATCTATTTACTATATAACAAAAAAAACTCCTATATGGACACATGTCAATACTTTATGCAAAGTTTGCTTCTTAGGGACACATGTCAATACCTCATGCAAAGTTTCCCCTCCAAAAGCTCATCATATCTTACTATACAACCTTACACACACGATTAAAACTATCTTTTACTATTTGTTTAAAAATATAAACATAATGACTCATTAAATAAATAATAAAGGAGAGACAAAATGTTTGTAGTTTTTCTCACAATTGTTCTCGTTGCAGTTTCCTTAGTGTGTCTCTTCCTTTCTCAACACATTTATCATCTTCAACTCTCAAACTCACTTACAACTATTCTTTTAATTTATGTTTCTGTTGGCAGTCGGTTGATATACTTTATATTATTTTGTCAAATTGTGATCAACAAATTTATCATCTTCAACTTTTAAAACCAACTCATAAGTATGATATAACTCAAATCGTGATCAACTTTTATTTTTATATTATTTCAATTTTTTCTTCATTTGTGGTAGATATAACTTCTTCATCATATAAATTTCACATATTTTATTTAACAAATCTATCATCTTCTACTCTCAAACTCACTCACATGTATGTAAATTGGTTGACGGAGAAGAAGATTTATAAGAAACAATATGTCAATATTAATGAAATTAATATTTGGAGAAATATATTATCACATCATAATAGCTCATCAAATCATTCCTTATAAAAAAT
>NC_032014.1:28530612-28537491 GCF_001865875.1 Lupinus angustifolius
ATTAGTATATTTCAAGCTACAGGTACACATAAGATCAATTATAAAATCAAGAAATTGTATATAAATTGAATACTATAAAATATAATGAGTCACAATTTGAAATTAATATAATAATAGTCTTATTTTTATAAAAATTATTGAAAAACTATGTCCTTGATTTGATTTTAATGTGATTACATAATTGATTTTTCCCCCTCTATTTTCTTAAAAATAATCATAAGATTTACAAAGTTGTATGTATTATAACGCATATTTGATTTATATTTTATTTGACTTATTTTTATTCTTCAATTTTAGGCAACACTCATTATAAATATATTTTGTTTCGGATTTAGTGTTTGCTTCTAATATTACAATGTTACTTTTACAATATTAAGATAGTAATAATGATAAGTATAACATAAATAGAATATTAAAGATATTAGATTAAGAAGATTAAAAATCTTAACAATTTTTGAATATATATTAGTATAACATATGAGAATATAACGAATGAGAATTTTCAAAATATTTAATTACTATCATTATATTATTTAATTAAAAGATAACAATAATAGATATATATTATCTATCTATACTATTAATAAAGGGAAAACACAAAATAACCACCCATCATGGTGTAATTTGTGTTTTCCTATTTTGCCCTCAATATCTTTTTATTTCTACCAAAAAAACCATATAATATTATTTTCTTATTTTATCCTTATTATCTTATTATCTTAAAAATGTATTTGAAAAATTGAATATTAGACCAATTGAATAAATTCAACCGTAAATTTAGCGCAAAAAATTATATTTGAATTTATAAAATACAAACTGTACATTACAAACGATAAGAAATTGGGTTGATAGGCACGACAGTGCATGTCAACACGCTAGTTTTAATTAGGAATATATAAGAATAACAAATCAATTATTAGAGTACTTTTATTATTTTGACTAAAAAATATTCCGTCAAATCGCAACTCAATGTGTTTTTCAAATAGATTACAAAAAATATCACATCCTAATAGTTCATCAAATCATTTGGTATAAAAATAAGATAAGACAATAATAGTAAAATTAATACACAAAGATTTGAAACATTATTAGTATATTTGAAACTACAAATTAATGTAAACAATAACGTGTTGTACATTGAGTTATCCACAACATATGAATTTAATAATACATATGAATTAACTTAATTCCAACAATAAAAATATTAATTCAAATATGTATATTATAAAAACGACAGACTTAATAGAAAAATATGTATAGTAAAATATTATGGTTGTATAAAAAAATATATCTTCCAAATAATAGAAATCAATCTTTAATTAATGAGTTATTTTCATACAATGACTATTAGCTAAAACATAATCAAATAAATAACATTTAATTATACTATATTTGAATGCTAAAAATATATTCAAATATTTATACATAATGAACATAATCTAAAATAAAAATAAGCATTAAAGAGATATGCTAAAAAATCCTTATGACTTTATATAGTACTTATAAATGTAATCACAAAAAATATGATGCAAAAAGAAGTCTTTACATTTATAATTTTATATAGAGAATATAGAGGTGAGATATTATCCAATAAAATTTGAATTTTATTTATTGAGTTATTTTAGAATCAAATACTTTCTATAATTATACTTTCCACAAATCAATGCTTATACAAATGCATACATAAATGTTAATATTATACATATACCATCAATAACCAATGTTAATATTGCAACTATATGAATGCAAAAAATATAATGATTTAATATATGATTTATTGATGTTATAAAATATATGTACATTATTTGTGCATTATGCATAAACAAAGAAGCGATCCGTTACTAGTTAGTGAATAAATCTCTATTCGATTGTCCCTATACACATTTTTTCCTCTGATTTTATGTACAACATTAAAAAGATCAAAATAACCTTCCCTCCTTCTAAAATCCCCACTATGATTCCCTCCACAATTTTTCATATTTTTTCAAATCCCTAAATTCAAATCTCAAAATCTCAAGCCCCAAACACACTCTATATAACCCTCAACCCACTACCTCTCTTTCTTCACCATTCTCTCTCTTCACCATTCTCTCTCTCTCTCTCTCTCTCTCTCTCTCTCTCTTCAATTCATTTCAATTCTAACAAAAATGGGTTCTTTCAAACACTCTGTTGCCATTCCCACCACTGGTGAAGTTCATGTAATAGTGGGTCCCATGTTTGCTGGCAAAACGACTGCACTTCTTCGTCGTATTAAATCTGAAGTTGATAATGGAAGGTTAGATCAAATTAGATCCTACCCTTTTCTTAAATTTTCAATTTTTTTTTTAATTTTGTTGATTTAATTTGTAATGTTATGTGTTGAAATTATGATTTTGTAGAAATGTGGCGATGTTGAAATCAAGTAAAGATACGAGATATGCAATTGATTCAGTTGTGTCGCATGATGGGATTAAATTTCCTTGTTGGGCTTTGCCAGATCTTATGTCATTCAAAGAAAAATTTGGTCATGAAGCTTATCAAAAGGTGATTTTGTTTTTTGTTTTTCTTATGTTTTTTTATGTGATTAATGTTTCTATGAAATTGTATTGTTTTTTTAGGTTAAATTTTTATTTGAAATTGTTAATTTTATCTAAAGTGACATGGATTTAGTTTAAATTAAGGTTTGAAGTTGTGTTTATATTATGTTTATCGTAATTATGGAAATATTGTAGTCATTGTTTAGAACTTTGGTTCAATTGATTAAAATTTGGAGGATGTGGATTATCCTTTACTTGGAAGTTTTAAAATTTCAGCAAATTTTTGTACCTGGTAAGAGGGTGAGCCTCGATGTAATACTAAGGTTGTGTCTCATGTTTGTGTATATTTACCCTCTACACTTGTTAGACCCTACCGAGAGTCTCGTGTATTGAGTTGTCATTCTTGTCTTTGTCTCTTGTATATAAGTTTATGAGGTGTGTTGTGAAAGTTTATTTGAGGGCTTTGTCTTAGTGTAAGTAATGATCTACATATAGAGAGTGTTTGAATGTACATTTTGCACCAAGTTTTGTGCTTTAACTTAGCATGTTGATAAAGCATTGTACCTCTTTACACTGAATTACTATTATTTATTCATATAACTTTTGCTGAACATGTTTAATTTCTTTGATTCAGTTGGATGTGATTGGGATAGATGAGGCTCAATTTTTTGAGGACCTGTATGATTTTTGCTGCAATGCTGCTGATAATGATGGTAAAACAGTCATTGTTGCAGGTCTAGATGGTGATTATTTGAGGTATTATATAGTTTATAGATAAATCATAGTGTCTTTTTTTGGTATAACAAAGAGTATTTCATCACCTTATGGTTAATGAATTAATCCCTTTTGGGGTGCATTGCTGTCGCTCCTAGTAATCAAACATTTAATCTTTGACTAGTATGATATATGAGGATCCAATAGAGTCTTACTTTACTAGACAAATTAAGGAATGACAACGGGGTGGGTTAGGGTTGGCTTTGTGCTTACCCAAACCTGAATTAAGTTACCATCCCCGAATCTGATGGGAACCTATACGAAACAGTATTTCTATATATATGTTCTATAATTATGTCAAATTTATATATATATATATATATATGTTTTATATATGTATTTATATATAATTTAATAATTTTGCATATATTAATTGGGCTTGGGGCGGGTTCGAGGTAAGGTATCAACTATACCAAACCTGAATTCAAAACCCGAAACTTGAACTTGGGTAAAACCCAAACCTGAACCTAGTCACTTCGGGTTTTCCCTATTAAAGTTGTATTAGGTTTAGTTTTATGTCACAAATGCCTTGCTGGTAGATAAATCATAGTGTTTGTCAATATTTTGTTTCTCTCAAATGCTTACTTCTCCAATGTTATTTGTGTGTGTGTTTTTACCCATTAGGAGAAGCTTTGGTTCAGTGCTTCACATAATACCACTTGCTGATTCTGTAACCAAGTTAACAGCTCGTTGTGAACTATGTGGCAAAAGAGCTTTCTTTACTTTGAGAAAGACAGAACAGAAAGAAACTGAACTAATTGGTGGAGCTGATGTTTACATGCCTGTATGCCGAAATCACTATGTCAACAGCCAAGTTATCACAGAATCTGCCAAGAGTGTCTTCGAATCTCATAAAGTTAACAGAGATTCCCTTCTTGTTGAGGCAGCTCCAGTTGTTTAAGGATGATTAAGAAATGATGTTTTTCTATCCTAATATGTTGTTGGAGCCTAATGTGTTATTCAATCAGTTTTGTTCAATAAGTTATACTTTGTTATGTCACTTTTCTGATTCTGTATATATGTTTATTACATTGTGTTACTGAAGTTATATAAAGAAAGTATTCCTTATCTACTTGTTATGAGAAAATGTTTCTGTCATCAATCTCTATAACTATTTTTTGTAGTATCCATCCAGATTTTGAAGTTTGTTTTCATCCCAATTTGTTTTTATGCAGGATAAGTATCTTGACATTACCTTAAACAATGATAAAAACAACCAAACTAGTTCTTTGCTCTTGAGAAATATAGCTGCAACAATATTGAGAATTGGACATGATTCTTAATCTTTACTGGATCATATTCTTTGTGCCAGGACTTGAATCCACCATTCTTTGTCCATTGGATCATATTCTAGTCCTTCACTCCTTAAAATAATACAAATTATATGCTTGAGCATAAAGAGGTTGAGGTAGAAAACATATAAAAGAACAATAGTCATAATAGCAAACATTAACAACTTGATTCTTATTTGGGTCTCATATATTATTTTATAATTTGTTACAACTTTCAATGAAATAAGAGTAACATCTATCTTTTTACTTACCATATCAAATATTATTCTTATTTGGGTTTTATAGTAATTAGGGTGAGCATGGGCTGAATTGGGATGAGATAAGGCATGTCCTTACCCGATCCTAAATGTTGGTCAGATTTTTTTTCTGAACCTAGACTTGAAACTAACCTGACACTAAATATCGATCGAGTGAACCCTTAAACCCAAACCACCTTATGAATATTATTTATTAATATGAATATGTAATTTGACATATATATATATATATATATATATTATTAGAGATCAATATTACTTTCGATAAAAAAGTATCATTACTGTGTACACATTTGAATAGTGAGTGACCATGGAATGTCGGGTCGGGTCATGTTTGGTCCCTACCTAACCCAACCCTATTTAGGTTCGATCATAATCAGGTCGTGTTGGGTAATAATGTTGCTTCAACTAGTGTGATGATTCAAAATCTGAAACGGTTAGAGTAAATAATGGAGGTGGACAATGTCAAAGTGTGATTTAAATAAATAAATAAATAAAACACACACATGCATTACATGTACAAATAAAAATAGTTTGAAGATTATTGAAGAGCATTAAAAGAGAGATGGTTGAATCACAAGTAATTGCAAATGAGGATGATTCTCTTGTAGATGATGATGGGAAATCCAAAAGAACAGGTTTATGTAATTCTGTGATTTGTTTTGGAAATTAAGAAAGTATATATGTAATAAGCTAGGTATTATTCTATTGCAGGGACAGTATGGACAGCAAGTGCACACATAATAACGACAGTGATTGGTGCTGGAGTGTTATCATTGGCATGGGCCATGGCTCAATTGGGATGGATCATTGGCATTCTTTCTTGTAAGAAATATGCATTTTGTGACATGAATGGATATATTATTTCATTGTTTCATGACATAACTCTTGGATGAAGAGTCATCAATGAAATGTTAAGACTCTTGGAAAAGAGCCTATATATAGTGCTTGATGGAAGCACTATACTAACAAGAAAAAGACCATAAACATTGTCTCTATCTCTGCCTATAAAGATTGTTCTATCAACCATCACTTAAGGAAGAACATAGTAAAAACGGGAATGAGATAGAAAAGTTACTCTATAAACCAAGAACACCAAACAACAACTAAATGGAGGATCGTATCACCATGGGGAAAGGTTAGTAATCTGTAACTATTCTTATGGATGTGAAAACTATGATTTCTTAAGATCCATTTATACATGACTTCAAATAAAGTTTACATGTGGTATCAGAGCACTGTGTTTAAGAATTTATAGTTTTCCATTAATAATGATTTTGATCCTGAATGATACTTTTCCGCTGCAAAAGAGTAACAAACAAAGTGTAGATAAAAGAACATATTATTGTTCTGTTCATGACATTGTTCAAATCACCATTACTGTGCATATATTTTGCATTTTTTATTGCATTGTTCAAATAAAAGTGACTAAACTTTTATGTATTCTGCATTTGGGACTCTGTTTTTGAACACGTGATGCATAACTTTTATATAACATAATGATATCATATATATGTATGTGAATGAATATTAAGACAATATGTTTGCTGTTATTAAATTTAATACATATGTATGAATGTGGGAACAGTACCTAATATATATATCAAACATGCTAAAGTAATATATATTGTTTCTCTCTTACGTATATATAAACATATATATTTGCTTCTTGTAGTTTACATGTTAACGTATATATGAATATAAATAAAATGTTATATATAATAGTTAACATATAACCAATATATAACATTAATAGACAAATAATATATATTTTATATAGTATAATATTAACAGTGAAGTAATGTATATATGTTATATGTAACATTAGTATATATGTATAATGTTTAATATATATAACTTTTGATATAATTGTTTTATGAATATGTAAGTAACTTTATAATTTATGTGTAATTTTGAGAGTAATGTGTATCTTTAATATTATGATTTGTTAGATGTTTGGAATTATTGTATGATAGATTTGTTAATCACCAAAGTGGTCAGATCTTTATGTTAATTAATTCCAAATTGTATGATCATATT
>NC_032014.1:28537591-28624595 GCF_001865875.1 Lupinus angustifolius
TTGTGATAATTCTGCAGCAGTCTTCTTTTCTAAAAACGACAAGTATTCCAAAGGTGCTAAACATATGGAGGTGAAATACTTTGCCGTTAAAGAAGAAGTTCAGAAACTTAGAGTGTCAATTGAGCATATTAGCACTAACCTTATGATTGCAGACCCTTTGACGAAAGGGTTACCGTCCAAAATATTTATTGGTCATGTAACAAATATGGGTATTATGTTTGCAAATGAATGTTGAACATTATGTTATTAATAAAGTCTCAATATTCTGACACTTCGAGCTCGTTAATATTTATGTTTCTGATTAATATTTTATTTTCACACTTATGTACACATGTGAGAATGATAATGTTGAAAATAAAATTTTCTTTCTAAATGACATTATTATATGATTCTCATTAATGTGTCATGTTAAGAATAAAGCTAATATAGTAGTACATGGAAGGGACTATATCGAATAAGTGATGTACAACCGTCATGACTCTTATTAGTTCTTGTTCTTAATCATGACTTGTAATGTAATGAATATGGAAAACATATTCTGAATATGCGCATTATGTTTGATGTTTATAAAATCATGAATTGTATTGTCACATGAGACAAGTGGGAGAATGTAAGAAATATGCCTCTTGTGACATGAATGAATATATTATTTCATTGTTTCATGACATAACTCTTGGATGAAGAGTCATCAATGAAATGTTAAGACTCTTGGAAAAGAGCCTATATATAGTGCTTGATGGAAGCACTATACTAACAAGAAAAAAGACCATAAACATTGTCTCTATCTCTGCCCATAAAGATTGTTCTATCAACCATCACTTAAGGAAGAGCATAGTAAGAACGGGAATGAGATAGAAAAGTTACTCAAAAAAACCAAGAACACCAAACAACAACTAAATGGAGGATCGTATCACCATGGGGAAAGGTTAGTAATCTGTAACTATTCTTATGGATGTGAAAACTATGATTTCTTAAAATCCATTTATACATGACTTCAAATAAAGTTTACATTTCTATCTTTGTCTTTGCTTCTGTCACACTCTACACTTCTAATCTTCTTGCTGATTGTTATAGATCTCCTATCACTGCCAACAGGAATTACACTTACATGGAAGTTGTCAAAACTATCTTAGGTATATATACCCATGCAATTCATTGTTACTTTTCACTCATCTAACGTTAATCCATGCCAATTTTCAAATAATCCATACATGATTGGTCTTGGAATTGTTGAAATCATTTTGTCTCAAATCCCAAATTTTCATAATCTAGCTTGGCTCTCCATTTTAGCAGCTACCATGTCTATTGGTTATGCATTTATTAGTATTGGACTTTCTCTTGCTACAATCATTCAAGGTAATTAATTTCCCTATTCAAATTTATATTTTCATTTTTACATTTGGATAAACATGTGGATTGGAATAGGGACAGGGAATAGTACATATTTAATTGGGGGAAGCAAGGAGCAAAGTTCAACAGACAAAATGTGGAATATGTTGCTTTCACTAGGAAATGTTGCTCTTGCTAGCACCTATATTCAAATTGCTATAGATATACAGGTATGAACAAATTATAAATAAGACCTTTTTTAATGTTCATAATATATATTTTCAGTTATTTCCTTGTTTTTTAATTTATTACTTATAAAACTTCAAGCTGAAAAATGTTATTTACATGAAAGTCAATCCATTTAGAAAAAAATTGGTTACATTTGAGCTATTTTTCCAACTTAAAACTTGATACATTAAACTCGTTAGCTTAAATTGATTTAGTTCATTAAGAGTTCACGAATTATATAGATTAACTTATTAGTTTGATTGGTTCAATTTACCATCTCAAATGATGATTATTTATTTAATGTATAAATTTAAGAATATTATATATATAGTTGAAACAACTCATGAACTTAAAGAGTGGAACTATACAACCCAAGTTTAACTTAATTCCAACTCTTTTGATTCATGAATTAGGTTTATCGAGTTAAATAATGGTCGTTTCAAACAAATATGAAGTATCTAATACAATAATATTAAGGTGCTTTTAACAAAAGGATTGAAGTATATTTTATGGCAACATATTATTAAACATGTATATGTATATGTTGTTATTACATATTAAAGTTTGTTGTATTTTCATGATGGTATGAAAAATAGGATACATTAAAGTCACCACCCCCAGAAAATAAAGTGATGAAGATGGCAAATATGATTGGAATATTGACAATGACAATTATATTTCTCTTATCTGCTTGCACTGGATATGCTGCATTTGGTTCAGAAACTCCTGGTAGCATTCTCATGGGTTCTGGATTTAAAAACCCTTATTGGCTTATTGACATAGCCAATGTATTCATTATTGTTCACCTTCTTGGAGCTTACCAGGTTTAATTTCTCTCAAATTACTTACCTTTTATATTCTTGGTATATTTCCCTTAAAGAAAATTAAAGTATAAAACTTAGGAAGCTAGAAAAATGAAATATGATGCCAATCACTACTTGAAGTACAAGATGATGAAATGTGACAAATTTGTGGAAGCATTGTCTCATGAACTCCACAATATTTCTCATGAGATTATCTCTGAATTAATGATTTTAGATGAACAATTATAATTATAGATAAGATGTCTTTTGCCTGAAAGTATTTTAAAATATTCACAAGTATAAAATGAAAGAGATTTCTTTAGAAAGTTCGATAACTCATCTATAAACCTATAGGTTGTAAGTGTATTTTGAAAAAAAGTTGAAACTTAATGGCGGTGTTGACATATGTATCAAGCTAATCTTGTTGATTTCTTTAATACTGTTTCACTAGTTTCTATACTAACATTCATTAGGGTGTTGGTTTCTCTTGTTTATACTCACAATCTAGTAGTTCATGAAATGGATGTTAAATCTGTTTTTTAATTGGTGAACTGGAGGAGAAAATCTACACATATCGACCTCAATATTTTTTAATTCATACCCAAGAGCATATGAATTTTAAATTAGATAAATTTTTGTATGATTTTACAGAAGCTCCTAAATAATAACATGACAAATTTGACAGTCTAATAATCTTACATGCTTTTAAAGTCAATGGAATTATTATGTAACCTATGGTATGCTAGCTCCGATATTACATATGTTGTAGAATTATTATATAGTTTTACTAGTAGACATAGTATAAAGCATATACATGTTGTTGAAAGGGTCATGGCCTAGTATAGAGCACATATATGCCACTATGAACCTTGGTTACATTATTAGAATGTTCTCACTACCCTAGAAGGATATAACGATACATATTAGAATAATCTATCAGATGATTCTAAAGTATTTAGTGACTATATATTTAGCATAAAAAATTAGAGCTATTTCTTAGAAGTCAAAGAAATAGACTATCTTAGCTTAACTCACTAAGCAATCTGAGGTGAAAGAACTATCGCTAGTGAAGAGACAAGTTAGCTAAGAAGCTTGCTAGAAAGGATTTCTTTATGGGAAAGACTAACACCAACTATTTTTGTCCATTATGATAGTACTGCAACTATTGCAAATGTTAAGAACTACTGGACTCTCAATAGGAGCTCTAAGAGTGACTCATGTATACAGGGTTAAAAATTTAGTAGATTCTTTGACTAAATGATTAACTTGAGAGAAAGTCCTAAAAACTTTTAATAGAATTAGACTATTTCCCTTAACAATGAGTCACTCATCATGTTAAGCTAACCTAATAGAGTGCTTGTGTAATGAGTAATAACAAGTCATCAGGTGATATAAGATTGAACATGCTATTATAATAATAAGAAGCGTGATTCCTTAAACGATATGATAAGATGATGAGTTAATATAAACTCTTAACTTTTTCAACACTCTATGTACCGGAGTGAAGTACCTAACTACATGAGTTATTACTGATCATTTAACCAAGTTAGGGTTTACATAAACTATGCCTATTTACCTTATTTTTGTACTGAAAAGACCATTGATCTTGAATAAATTGTGGGCATGCAGGTAATTTGCCAACCCATTTTTGGTATAGTTGAAACCTTAGCAGGTAAAAGATGGTCAGACTCAAGTTTTATAAAAAGGGAGTACCATATGAGAATTGGCAACATAAAATTCAGCATAAATATTTTTAGGCTTATATGGAGGACCATGTTTGTAGTGGTTGTAACTGTTCTAGCCATGGCAATGCCCTTCTTCAATGAAATGCTAGCCCTTCTTGGAGCCATGGCATTCTGGCCCTTAGTCATATATTTTCCAATTGAAGTTGTCATTGCCAAAGAGAAGATTAAAAAAGGAACACTAAGGTGGTTTTGGCTTCAAACCCTAAACTTAGTTTTTTTGTTAGTGTCATTAGGTGCAGCATTTGCTGCTGTTCATGGATTGAATAAAGCTGTTCATAAATACAAACCCTTTATGTATAAAGCTTAGATTAAATTCATCAACTCATGCATTATTATATGTCATGTTACAAGGATAAGTTTTTGTTCGAATTTAGTTGTTAATTAACGTTATTATGATCAAACTTTTTGTATTCTTTAAGTCGGGGAATTAGCAGTGTTATTTTAAATTGTGGTTGTGGTTGAAGTATGATCGGGTTGTGGTTGCCATCATGGACATTGTGAGAATATAGGATATCCATCTTTTGTCTCTCATTGTCCCCCAATTAATTTTTGACAAGTTGGAAAATAAATGACACACCATTTTTTAAAAACTAGGAAAACTTCAGCTTTGTTTCTATATAAAATCACCTTAATATGATTGTGTTATTTTCTAGAGTAAATTACACTGACACTCCCCGAGTTTTAATGAAATTACACAAACCATTATTTACTTTTCTACACCTACATAAACCCCCTTAATTCTTATGCTTTGGTTACATTGATCACCCTTGCATGAGAAATAAGTGTGATTTTTTGAATAAAAAATGTTATAAATGCAATTAAGTTAAACAAAACATAGTTTAATATAGAGACAAGTCCAAATAATATATGAGTCGATACCTCTTTATTATATTTGGTTCGTTACGATATAGTATAAGTGCGATTTAAACAATATCTCTTTAGAATTGTTGATGAATTTTGTAACAAAAAATAATAAAGATACGTTGATTTGTATATTATTTGGATGTTTCCTCATAATATATCATGTTTTGTTTAACTTAATTGCTTTTATCACATTTTTTGTTTAAAAGATACACTTATTTCTCATACAATGATAGTCAGTGTAATGAAAGTATAAAAACTAGAGGATTTAAGTAGGTATAAAAAAGTGAAAGGTGGTTTATGTAATTTCACTAAAATTTAGGAAGCTTAATTAATTCTACTTTCTATTATCACTGTCTTTTGTTATTCTCAATTCACGATATCATTCTTCACATTTTTTAACCATTGTACCTAAAATAGAGTTATGGTCGGTTCCACAACATTTTTCTTCACTTAACTTTTTTTTATTTTCTATATTGATTAGGAATCATTACTCTAAATAATTTTTTTAACATGTTTATAAATTTGGAGAATTAATTTTCAAAATTAATACAATAACTATTTTAAGTGGTTGTTCTTTAGCATAACATTTTTTGTACTAATAAGGATATCTCTCAGGTAAAAAACTAATCATTTTCAGATACATGATTGTCCCTCTCGACAAGTGTTGCTCCTAGGAACCAAACTCTTGACCATTTGTTCCTTCTGAATTTAATAGGGTCTCACATCACTATCACCAATTTATTTTCAAATATCTATCACCAATCAATATAAGCACTAAACAAATTTTTTTCTGCACCTAATATAGGACGTAGAAGCATAAGATGTCAAAAATTAAAATAATAATTATCATTATAATGAAAATATTAATGTCAAATTATAAAATTTAAATATATTTAATCACGTAAATTGCATATTTCATAATTAAACTCTACGTGATTTTACATTTTAAAATCATTGAATGATCAATTCGTTAAAATTGTTGTTGAACATTTCTAGTTAGATATAAGTCACTAGACAATCATTCATCAATAAATATCTCATTTGATTAGAAACTCTTTCTAGAACTATATTGTTAACTTTAAAAGAAGGTAAATTAATAAGTAAACAATCCACTTTCAACAAACTTATTTGAAATATTATTGATTCACTTCAAAGAATTAAATTCAACATTGTTAAGCATTATTAATGATGTAAGTCTTAAATTGATTATCAAACATCACCAAATCAATTGAACAAAAAAAATGTGGATAAAATTTTGCAAATGGGACATGTCCTTTACCAATTTTCCTTGTCTCGGTTTCAAGCCCTGACCTATGGTTTCAAGCTCATAGATACAGTGAACTTTCCAATTGAGATGATGTTATAGAGTTTCTTCCAACACAGTCATCCAATCAATTAATGTTAGATATTGTTTTGATTCTTTTATGTTTTCATGTCTTATGAACAATAATGAAATTTTTTTATTTATAGGAGATTTTTTGGGTGATATTCTTTGTAGGTAGTTAATATTATTAATGCCAAAAATATTGTTCATGCAAATTATAACTATAATAGCTTCATGTCTAGAAATTTTGAGATGTTAGGCGAATTTATGTTTAAGAAAATATAATTAATCAAATTTTAGTCTATTTTTTCGAAATTTATAAGTTACAATATAATTTATCATTTTTAAACTAGCTAGTTATAGCATTAACCTTAGGCAAATCATGTTTGTAACATTATATTTTTACATTCATGCTAGTTAAAATTGGTGCTTAACTCCAGTAGTAATATGTTTCTACATTCATGCTAGTTAAAATTTATAAAGTAATATTCCAATTCTACCAACAAGTGTGATCATGTTATCTTTTCTTCAAGAATAAGATATTAACAACATTATCATTTTGTAGAAGATCTTGTTTTAAAAGATAAATTATTGTCGTTGATGATATTGTTTGTCAACAAATTAATTGTTTAATATTGATCTTAAGTTTAGAATACACTAGTATAAAATCATATGATAAGGGAGTGAGTAAAATTACATTGAATATGAGTAATGTTAGTTATAATAGTTGGTAGAGGTTTTAGTGTAACATATATTCTTTTTTATTATATATAGACTTCACCTTTTGATTTTCCAATATTAGACTTCACCTTTCAAACCAATAAGGTGGTCGTCTAGTGGTATAAGGCCTTACTAGATCCTCAGTTAAGCTAAAACATCAAAGATTCGATTCTTGGGAGCAACATTTGTTAAGAGAGACAATTACATATTGCAAAAAAGACTAGTTTCCTATCCATTTAATGAGGAGATACTGGTGGTTATGACCCCCAAAAAAAAAGACTTCACCTTTGGATCTTTTAGATCATGAGAATATGGCCAATAACATATCACACAAATTAAGTACACAATGAATAAATCAATAAAAACATTTTACATCTTTATTATTAAACAAATATAGTTATATGAGATGAGAAAAGTACAAAGGAAGAAGACACAACACAACTTTTATTGCAGCTATTAAGCTATAATTGTATCAGTTATTGTGTCTCAAAGAATCTTCAAGGTGAGAATTTTTTCTTGCACACTCCAAGATTGTTTTATCAGCAGTGATGAAATATGCAGCAATGGATGCTGTTCACCAACCAAATACAAATGTTAAACTTCAAATTTATTGCAAAAAGAGTCAAACTAAAGAAAACTTATAAATCAAGCAATTAATTTATCACTCGGATTATAAAAAAAAGTGATACAGTGCACGAGACTCCCACCTAGTAGAGTCTGAAAGGGTAGATGTAGTGAATCTTGTAGGATTTGAACTCATAATCTTCAGGTCATAAGGCAAACAACGTTACCGTTGTGCCGAGGGTCACCCTCTTTCATTTACCACTAGATTACTGGAATAAAAAAATGAACTCTGTTCCTTCTCTGTTGAATATCAAAATGATGTGATCATTTTCATTCACATAAAGGATAAATATATGAATTGGTTGATAAGCTCACATAAGGTATTATTGCTTGCTTCAAAGCCAATTGCAGATAATCACCATGCAAAGAACTTACTGTAGAGATTTATTTTCAACAATAAAAGCCTTTTTCTACTAGGTGATTACCGTAGATTTATACTCATTCGTACAAAACCGAATAACATAAAATGGTGGCCCAGTGCACGAAGTTCCCACCTATTGTGGTTTGGGGAGGGTAGACATATGCAACTTTACCTCGTAAGCAAAGAGGCTATTTCCAGGATTTGAACTCATGACTTTCAGGTCAAAAGCCAATCACAAAACCTAATAACATTCATGACTAAAAGTCATAAATAAAAGTTGTGACATAGTTTTAACTTGAGATCATACCAGCAGATATGATAAGTGCCTGAGCAGTATAATTGAGGTTTGCCTTTGCCCAGGGAATCACTCGAACCGCCGTCAACTGCGAATTTAAGAAATGCAACTTATGTAAAGAAGCTTCAATATGAGTACTATCATTACTAAATAGAGTGGCATATATTGACATAATAGCAAAATCAAACATTATATATCTTTTATCAATAGGGACAACCAAAAGTTATTCTTTTTAACAGATTTCTTCATCACAATGCTGATTAGGTTTCCGAAATTGGTAGCCCGGAACAAAAAGGTTCAAAAAGTAAACTAGTCTTGAAATAAAACTTGTCATATGGAAGTTCAATCCATCAACATTACTTTAACAACATTACCACCACTGTATCAGAATGTTAGGGACAGTAACATTCTACATTGTTACTTACTACTAGTATAACTATAATATATAGCCGCATGAGGTATGGAAGAGAGATAGAGTGCAATATGCCCTTGGATCCGAACTGTTCACTACTCTGTATACAGCTTTAATTTACAAAAGATTTCGGTCAGCGTATCCTTAAGTTGCTGATTCCGTAACCAAGATGATCAGGGCCCAAAGACTTATAGCCATACAAGAACCTTTGACATTATAAGAATTTTTTCACGAATTAATGCAGAAATAAAAACACAGGTGAATATGGGACTTTATTAAAAGAAAAGGTTGCCCCCAAAAGACTGCATAAATTCTGTTTCTCTGAACTTTTCTTTATAATAAAAATATAAGTAGCACAGTGTCTGTACTCTGTATCAGCAAGTTCTCGATAAAACGAAAAATACATACCGTAGGCACAGCACTTGCGACACATGCAATGGAAGCTGCCTTGAACCCAGCACGCACACCCTCTGCATATTAAGAAAGGTTAAAAGGTATATGATTCATGTTTTCATGATCTCTGGAAACCTTTGAAGAGATATCATATTCTCATAATAATACTATTACTTATTACTTAAGGATGACAGACTTAGAATAAAAATAAGATTTCAAGATGCTCGAATGATTTTCAGACTTAGCAGCCGATATATCTATATACACTTGATAATGAATGCTTACCTATTTAGAAGAAATACAACAACAAACAAGTCTTTATCGCACTAGGTGGGGTCGGCTACCTATTTAGAAGAAATAACTTGAATAATTCCTAAGCAACAAATGAACTATCCTACAGTACCCAGTGTTTTAACAATAATTCTAGCTACTTCCTAGGATAAGAGTTCCAATACTCTTCGATATTAGAGATGAGTTTCAACTAAAGATGCTTGTTTCAAAACTCTTTCCAAAATATGTGCCTTGCATATGCGCTGATTTGTTCATGAAAATATCGAAGACAAAAGTCGAATGGAAAAGCTTATTCGTTGTATGACCAGGCAAAGTAATCATGCCTTAACTCAAACTCTTCCAATGAAGTTCAATGCTTACTTTACCAATCAACTGAAAAGTTATGTAGCATCGATATGGGTACGAGTACTGATGATATTAATTTCATCAAATTTCCATATAAAAAAATTCAAGTAACCCGAAATATATAAAGAAGGAACATGATTTAAAAGAAGGTAAATAGTATTTTATCATGTTTGTATCGGAAAATGACATGTGCATGTGAAAAGTAATGGTACCATGTGGTAATCATTCCGGAATACCCATGCATCATAGCAGACAACAATTTTTCATAAGCAAAACCTATTTTCCTTCTGAACTACTTATAAATTAAGGAAAACCATCCCCTCCTTTTATGTTATGTTCCGGAGATTTCGAGTTGAGGGGAATGGAAATGAAAGGAAGGGAACTCTCTTCCCCATATTTCAAAGTAAAAGTTAAAGTAGAGTGAATGAGAGATGTTTCACTTAGTATGCGCTTAGCGACAAGTTTATAGCTTATTTGGTAGACTATAGCATATTAACTAAGCCAAAAAGCTTGACGAGATGTTTGGCGAACAAAATCTAAAGTTAGATTGTAGCAAGAAAAGAAAATTGTAGCTTTCAAGCTTATGAAAGCAAATTAAAGCAGGTTTCAATCAGCTGTAAGCTTTTTTAGAGACAAGGTCTTCTTTTTTAACGACGAGGTGGGAGTACACCCCTGCCGAGTTAGAACATAGGTGGTTACACTTAATGTCCCGCAACTTTACCAACTGAGCTTACTCTTGCAGAACCATGTCATTCATTGTCATGTTTGTCCTTTAATTTCTCAACAAATTTTAGCCATTTTGTACAACTAATTTTGCCATTCAATGATATAAGCTTTTACCTAAAATCTCACAGCTTAAGCTATTTTTGCAAAACAGAACCTTAATTTAATGAAAAAACAACATAAAACAATTTTCCATTTCCTTAAAAATGTTCCAAACAAAGGATCTAGGTGACTTTCCCCCTCTGATCCAACACCAATCAATGCCTCATTTATCATCAACCCAAGATGCATCTAATCTAATAATATCCATCAGACAATCAACTTAACCAATCCAAACCAAAACACATAAGCAATTTTAGATCAGATCAATCATATCCTGGAAACAGTATCTTCGCCCAGACAGAACACATCTACCCCAAATACGAGTCTCGTGTATTGAGCCAACTTTTATAATATTAACTATCATGGGTTTTAAAAATAAATAAATAACAAATGAAACATATGATATCATTTAACTTTACAAAAAAAGATAATAGATATAGATTACATACCATTAGTACATTTCTTACTCCTCAAAATCTTGGCCTCTTCAGAAGGAGAAGCAATAAGAAACCCTTCTTTTCTGCGTGAAACCCACAAATCCCTCATATCAGATGGAATACCCATTCTTCAAAAATTGAATCAAACTCAAATTGAATCGTTTTTCTTTCCTAAAAGATCGATACATCAATGGTTGAATTCAATTGGGTTGGGCTAAAATTTGGTCAAAACTATCATCTGGGTGGGCCTCGAATCTTTGAAATTCGATTAAACTGAAAAATTGTTACACCCCTTTTTACACTCTTATGATCCTATCATAGTTTCACACATCAATTTTAATGTCGCATTGAAAAAAATGTCATTTTTATTATTTATTATATTCCATGTACCTTTTTCTTTATCACCACACTTTTCTTCTTAGTTTCCCAACTCATTATTTTGCCTTATTCCTTCTTTGTTTTGTAGTATCAACCATATGAGATTAGTCCATTTCGAGATATGTGACTATCAATAAGTGTCACTTTAAAGAATCAAATTATTTTTTGGTTTTTTTAGGGTTAATTTGTGAGTTGGACTTTGGAGGGGAAAAATCGGAGTGATCTCATAAGTGTATTTCATGACTCTTTAAATCTTTCTTCCCTTACTCCCCTCCAAGATTCAACTTGCAGACGGACCTTTGAAATTTTACATGGTCTTATACGACTAGATCAATATCTTATTTTCCTGTCTTTGAATCATTGATTTTTCTTGTCATACATAAGGTTATAAATGTTGTTTTTGTTGCGTTTCCTTATTCAATTTGGATACTTTTGTGATGATTTAATCATGTACAAAAGTTATGTGATAATTAAATTATGTTATCTTCTACCTTTCTTATTATTTTTTTAGGGTTTTTGGTTCCTCTTCATTTTGGTGTTATGTTCATGATGCTAGTCACCTATGAAAATATATTTTGTTTTATGTGACATTAGGCATGTATGTTATTAAAATAATTAAATATTATTTTTGTAACCTAAATTATGAGCATGTGGGGTTGGTCACATATATGGATTTTAAAAGTATTTTTTTTCCTTTTTTATTTTGCTTTTTGAAAACCATAATTGTGGGTTTGTTTGTATTTTTCTTATTGACTTTTTGGATATAGATAAGAATGACAACATTGCAATATATGGATGGTCATCAAATTGAGCTTATTCATGCTCTTATACTTTTATAGAATTAAAGTAGCAAATATAATTAACAAAATATTGCTCTAATGATATAAGATTTCGCTAGATTCTTAAGATGACTAAAATGTTAATGGTTCAATTCTTGTGAGCGATATTTGTTGTGAGAGACAATCACATCCTGAAATGGATTAATTCCTTGCGCAAAGGACAATAAGATACCTTGACTTGATTGTACCTAGAAAAATATACAAAGATAACTTTCTTTTCAGAGTGTCACATTTGTAACCGTAATGTATTTAATACATGTAGAGCAATTGAGTTCATAATACTGGATATTTTTAAGGATATGTTTTCCTTGTCACTACTAGATAGGATGAGGGAATAAGAGTAAGAGTTAAAGTGTTATTATTGCTTGTAAATTAAAACAAAAGTGCACATATAACTTGTAAACTAAATTAAATAACAATTTTGTTCAAAAAAACTAACAATTATAAGTATAACAATTAAACATAATCACAAATAATTGGAAAATAAAATTCCCCTATTAAAACGATGTCGTTTTGACCTTTTTATAAAACTGATTGAATTGTTTGAGTTGAATTGTTCCACTGGTCGAGTCACCGATTTTATTTTCAAATTAACTGAGTTGAATTGATATATACAAGTTTTGGTGCATAAACAATCAGAAGAGCTGCTTGGATCAAATAGATTTTTATAAAACTGATTGAACTGTTTGAGTGAATTGTTCTACTGATTGAGTCACCAATTTTATTTTTCAAATTAACTGAGTCAAGCCAATACATATAGGTTTTGGTTAATAATTAATCATAAGATCGGCTTGAATTGATTAGATACTTTGTTCATGATTAGACTGATCAGATTGGTCGGTTCGAATTGAGTTTAATAACTATTACCAAATAAGATAAGTATGGGATGAAGAAGCATAATTGTTACCAGTTTAATAACTATTACCATCTGTAGCCATATATTAGTGTGAGGTGACAACAATAATGCATAAGGACTACTATATGATAGGTAGATTGATTATAATGTCTCATGGGTCATGGATATATGATATCAAAAGTTTATATAAGAGCATATTATACTAATCATATACTAGACAATACCATTATACTGTGGTACTATAAATAAGTGTCATAAGTTATTCCATAAAGAAATACATGATTCTTTGACATGAAATTATTATGATGTTCATATATGTCCACCTCATATAACATAAGTGGTTTTATTTTTAATGTGGTTGGGATCAAATGAGTGAATATGAGATATTGAACTTAATTGCCTTTAATAGCCAATATTTATTTTTATTACCTTTTTTTACTTATGAAACTTATTTAAAAAATCAATCACTTCCAAAAATAAGGCTTGGGATATTATAATTATTCTTTAAACAATTACAGAAATTCATTTTTAAATAAATTCAATGTCCTCTAGGATACATATTTAAAACATGTCCACTTGTGTTTAAATAAATTCAATGTCCACTTGTGTTTAAATCATGTGCAACATGAGTACATCCTAATAAGTTACTTATCCTAGTATGTATCTGTGTTAGAGATGGCAAAACAGGTCGGGCCCGCAATAATTTAAGTGGACACGGGCATGTTTGCATTAACTTAGTGGACAAAATGACATTTTGTCCATTTTACAACGGGCTAATGGATATGCGAGCGGCCCGCAAGTATTGATAAATAATTTAAAAATAAAAAAAATAATGTAATAAAATAAAAAGAAATTAAATAAAGTAGGTGAAAGAGAACAAAATTTTAAATTTTTTGATATTTTCTATAAAGTTGACTAAATTATATTATATCACATTTTTCTTGGAACATTAAATTACATTACATCATAATTTATTGGAAAAAAAATTTCCCTTATATTATGTTCTGCCTGCAAAAAATTGTGATCTATGCGGGCGGACTCGTAGACAATACCCATTTTGCAATCTATAATTAATGTTGGTATGATCGAAAAGTGATCACAAATTGTTGTATGTTTTGTGAAATCCTCAAGAAAGACCCTCCATAGAAGGTGGTTATCGATATATGAGTGAATACGGTGCAAATAGAACCTCTCCACATGAAGTGTCCATAGCAAGAACATTCATACTCAAAAATACACCTCCAACCTCACCCTAATTGTGACTAAGAAACTATGTTTTTAAGTGGTTTCATGGACAAGGATGATTTTTCCCTAACATGTGATTTGCAGAGCAAGGACAAGTATAGAAATATGTATGCTTGTCCGACCCTCGAATCCACCATGTCTAATGTTCTAGTCTTCTATATATATCTACGAAACGTGCCTCGAGATCTATGTGATTGCATTCTTTTCTTAGTTAATTAGTCTAACTTCTTTATTAATAACATTGTGCATGATGAGTGGTTGAAGAAATCGTGGGGAAAGGTTCCCCACAAGTTTCCCCAACCCTAATGGGGACGGTTATCGGGTTGCCTTTTCCAACCCCACCCCACTCATCCCCGCCCCCGAACTTACCTCGATCCTTAGCTAGGGTGAGGGTAGGGCAGGTAAAATCTACCCCCACCTCGTCCTTTTGCTACCCCTAATGCTAAGGCACATTGACGATTATTGAAATCGATTTCCAGTATTTAGACATATAACTACAACCAAATACTACTTCACTCTGAAAATGATTGGTAAAAGAGGCAGAAATAATCTCTAGCAAAGGTAGTGTTACAACATAAGAAGTTTACTTATATCACAAGTAACCTGTATTTTTCTTCATGTTCATACAACTGCTAATGGGAGTTGCTATAAATTAAAGAGAAACAAAAATGGAAACTCAACATAACTAGATGAACCTATCAAACTCAATGTCGGATACACAAGTTAACTTTCAGACAAGAGAAAATTACATGTCGAATATATCGAAGCTGCAGCTGCATTAACGGCTAACTCTTTCTCCGAGCTATCTACTGTCGATGCTCTGCATAACATATGTTAAATTTATGAATGTAAGCTTTCACAGTTAATATAGAGATAAGGTTTCTATAGATTGGCATAAAATAGTGTGCAATTTATAATGCATGGATGCACAAGGTTATTGCAAAGATAAGAACAAGTTCAAAATAGGGAGAGGTTTTAAAACTTGAATGCAAGTAGAGATTTAGTTTACCAAATATATCATGACAGAAAAGTTCAAAGCAATACACTTTACATGGCCATTATATCAAAGCAAATGATAAGTCTTTCAACAACAGAAATCAAAATCAATCATCTAATTTTCATACCCAGACAATCGAAATCAGTCATTTCTCGATAAACAAACATAAAACCACTTCTGTTGAAGAAAAATATATCGTCCTTTTAAAAGAGGCAAAGAAACAAAACAACAACAATAACCAAGTCTTTATCTCACTAGGTGGGGTCAGCTACATGGATCGAACGATGCCATAATGTTCTATCATAAATCATGTTCATTGAGAAAGTATTGATCTCTAAGTCTAACATTTTTGTCTTTTCAGTTATCAATAAGGCTTTGTTGTTAAGCTCCAAAGTTCATAGACCTAAAGGATACATATTTTTCTTACCTAATATTACTAAACTACTGTGAAACTTTTTGATGTTAGGTAAAATAAGTTTCCTCATGAGACTTCTAAATATAAGCCCATTATCATACTATTTAAGACTACTGATATTTTGGTAATCCGAAAATATTTTCACTTTTTCACAGATTGACTATCATTACAATGCAAATATTAGGTTATCTACAAAGTTAGTTCAGATTTAACTGCACAAGTCTCTCTCTCTCCTAAAAACATTCTGATAGAATTCACATTAGGTAATGATCTTTACTTTCTATTGTGCGTAGAAATCATACCGTAATAGTTTATAAATTTCAAAAAAACTAACAAGTATTAAGTACACAAAGTTAGTAGTCTATACAATGTCATATCATGTAATTAACATATCTACCTGGAGTCGTTTTCTGTACCCGACTGTGGCAAACCATAAGCCATTGTCCAGTTTACATGATGCAATCCCTGGTCACAAAGAAGTTGCTTTTCTTTTACTTGATTCAACCAAGTTTCCTGAAATAGCGAACCACGAAAAAGTTCAGATTTAGATGAATAAAAGGCACAAACTTCTTCGAAAACGTATAACAAATCACTGGAATGAAGCAAGCAACTTCGCAACTTCCCCAGAGTCCACTTTCACCAAGGAGTGACATTTTTAATATCCACCCTTATAAAAGGGAGTAGACAGTTGTGTCATATTGTTATCAGTGGCGGACCTTGACTAAATTCTCGGGAACCACTACGTACTAGCTGAAGCAATCGAATCAGAATCCACAATTAATCATACAAAACTTTATCAGCTCCAAAATAATATATTAAAGCAAAATAGCAATAGTAAATATATAAAGGAGAAAATGTAATGTTCCTTTTCATTCTTTTAAAGACTTAAAAGCCCCAATGATTGAATAAGAGCTAAAACTTACTAGTACTTTTTTAAGGTATAAATCTTCATTATTTGAAATCTCAAATTAGGGATTTTGGAAATACCAAAAAGACAACATTTATGTCCTCCTAAACATGTTCAGTGGGTTCCACCACTTCAGAGTTTTAAAACTTTGGTATGTTCATTATTTCACTTGCTACTTGCTTCAATACTAAAGCATTTGGAATTCATAAATAGCCATATCTACAACTTACTTATAGTGCCATTTGAAGTGTGGGAAAGACGGAAAGTATCCCGCAAAGATATGATGAATTAGACAAAGAGCCATATCTACAGGATCGTATCTACTATCTAGTGTCGGAAAGAAGTGGACACCTGAAAGCCCGTTCCTCCTCAAATTAAAAATTCTTGTTTCTCCTTCCCCGACATCTAGTCCTTACCCTCCCTGAGTCCCATTTATCACTATTCTCAGTCAAGGCATCATATCAGAGTTAATCTCCACAAAGGTTCATCACAGATACTAAGGTGATCCATATTTAGGGGGAATGTTTGAGGGAGCAATAAACTGCATAACAAGATCAGAAAGAGGCAGCATCCAACAAATAACAATAGATAAGCTTTAATAAAACTCATCAAACTTATAACTACAGGTTCAGCACGCAATAGCCAACAGAAAAGTCAAAATAGGGGCAGACAGTTAAGGAAAAAAGAAACAGCGATGCAAGAACAGAGGTGGTTAAGGGAAAAAATAGGAAAAAGAGAGAAGACAAAAGATGAATACAAGAAAAGGAAGAAAGAGAGGAGTTTTAACCTAAAAAACAGAAGTAATCATGTCGGAGTTGGGAGGTTGTCCGACATAGGTGTCACCAGAAATGGAGAGAAAAAGGTAGAAAGTGAGAGACGCGAAGACTGAAACAAAACCAAGACAGGCGAAGGCTGAGATGGGGGCAACTTCAGTTAGGGCTTTGGGAAAAACCTAAAATACACCCAACTACCCATCAGTTCCAACATGGCAGCTGAAAGAGCCAAAATGCAGAAGCCACCAGAAACCACAATTAAGCGAATGGCAAATGGCATTTTAAATAAAATCGGCCACTGCAACCCACCATAGGACCAACATGTCCAAAATTTAACAACACTGGTCGTATCTAAAAAAATGGATCCTAAGCTTTGCAGATTCAACTTTTCATGTTAATATATGCATTCTGCCTTACTCCACCTCCAATAAAGTATAACTGTAAAGAAAAATGATTTTTTCAACAGCATTATTATTTTTCTCATATGTGTGCCTTTTAAGGGATACCCCTTTATTTTTTTTGTCGCATATTATAGCATCATTTGACCTAAGGAAGCCTAAAATAAAACTTAACACTATTAAAAAAAATTATCTATCTTTTAAGCACTTACTAGTTGTTTTTCCTCTTCTGAAAGTTCTTCATCCATACGATCAAACAGAGCAGTCCATCTTGCCCGATGCAAATCTGTTGTTTTGCTTGGGGGAAGTACACCAGAGATTTCCGTAGCATGATGATCATTATCTTGGTTATTCTCAAGTTCCTTGGATATAAGGAAAGGCAACTCCGTACTGATTACAGAACGAACTCTCTTCCTACTGCGACGCAAAGCTGCATGAAAGTAAAGAGTACAAAAAACAAATGTAAGCAGTTTTACACTTGCAAACTTGGCCAAATGAAATAAATATAGCATTACCCGAAAGACGCCCTTTGATATCCTGATGTAGAAGCTCCAGCCATTGAGAAGCTACTGTAGCAGCTGAAAAACATAAGACAATCCATATCAGCAAAAGGCTCTAAAAACATATATCAACTACGACAGTTTTTCTTAGTATCCTAATCTATCTAATACATATTTGACGATCTGAAAGAGTCACACTTGAATTACTTCTTATCATACCAATTGGTGACAATCTACACTAACACGACAAGGGAATTTTTTTCCAATACATTACTTAATGGCTAGCTTTTAAATCCATAAAAGAAAACTTTGACCCCCCTCCACTTACTTGTAAACTATAAGATATGCTTTAAAGACAAACACAGAGGAAGATAAACATCTAAAACTGAAATAAAAACAGTAAAGTAGCATAAGCATGGGGCAAATGTCTACTAGCCTTTCAAGGAAAGAGATGAAACAATCGAGAAGTTAGATGGTTCCTCCTTTGACAAATTAGTAGAACTCATTGATGCATTTGACGGAGATGACAATTTCAGGGCTAAAATGTCATCTTCTGTGACATGGGTTGAGTGTGATGCACAACTTTCAAGACTAGCTTTCTCTATGGTGCATGTTTCTGTTTCACGATCACTAACTTTATCATTCAAAATCCAAGAGGAATCACTCACTGTCACCTGATAATTTGTTGTTTGATTGCTCCCTGAGGGGCTATGAAGGTTCCCTTCTTCGTGAGGAAAGGTAAGTTGATGTTCCCCCACATTAGTCACATGTCCAAGGTCCGTTTTGCTAACTTCTGTGCTTCCACTCATTCGACGTGATGCGTGTTTGCTCCCTGTGCTGCTATTTTCATTCTTTTCGGACTTTACAAGAGCCTCAATAATTGAATGGACCTGTTTTCTATTTCTTACATGATTTATAATTCCAGGGTTCAAATCATTCAGTAGTCCACTTGGAGCTGCAATTTTTGAAAACTTGTTTACCTGCTCTCTCTTTGCTAGTTCCATCTTTCTCTTGAGCGTATCATTTTTACTTTTTCTTCCACGTGGCTTTGGCACTGGAATGCCTCCATGAGAGGATGAAAGAAAACCATTTTGCTTCATCTCCTTCCATATTTTCATTGGATCTTTTTCTTCTGTACCTCCAGTACAGCTTGCATTCTCGGGCACATCTTTTGACTTTAATTGACCATGTCCTTTTCGAGAATGTGCCGATTCAAGATTTACTGGCCTAATAACATCTTCTGCATTAAGATTTACACTAATTCCTTTTGATTTTGCAAAATTACTATGTTGCTCTCTTTCTCGCTTCTCGGATAATGAAACTTTAGTGACATTCTCAACACATCCACCACTTTTAAGGGATGAATGTTTGGCACTGCAAGCTTCATTATTAAGACCCATAGGCCTAGGGGCAAGATCAACCTCATTCGAAAATGTATTCCTTCCGGATTTTGCTTCTTGAGAAGCATCCATGGTGGCTACAGGTATCTTGGTGATTTGTGACATCTCCTTTTCACCAAACGACCGGTGAACCCTGTGTTCTTTGTCCCCTGAAGAAGAAAAAAGTGAGTCCCCAGTTTAGTATCCGAGAAATGAAAAATCTCAACTTTATCCTTGAAAATCCCAAATACTAGTCAAATTAGTCCTTTGTCAGACAAACTTTCGGAATATATAAATCTCAAACTCGTAAGAAAAACTCACACGGTCCAAAAAACCTGCAAGGCAAAATTATAACTTAAAAATTGAATATCACTCCTCCAATTTAGTCTATGAGAAATGAAAAATCACATCTTGGTCCTTAAAAATCTCATATAATAGTCAAATTAATTCCTTTTCAGAACCAATCTTTAGAAAACATTAATTCCAATTTTTTGACACAATTGAGATTCATAGAGACTCAAATTAAATACACTTTTTTTTTCCTTAGAGACAAACATGGGTATTTTCTTTAACTTAATAAAATAAACCCATATATACCCAACACTAATAATTACATAAAAGCTCAAATCTTTGAAGAACAACATAAAAAAGCGATTTTTTTGCCAAATTGAAAGCGGTTTAAGAAATTAAAGTACCATCAGATTGAGCAACAGAATCAAGATCTTTCTTTTTGACCCTTTTACGTTGGGCTTCAAGCTTCTCTCGCAAATTGATCTAAAACACAAAACCCACCATGGAATAATCAAAGATTTAATTCAAATTTGAGTAATAATCCAAGAACCAAAGAAAGAAAGTGAAGAAAAAAACAACCTTGGAATCAGATCGGGAAATTAATATAGATTGCTCTGAATTGGTGCATTCATCTTCGTCATCCATAGCAATATCAATAGTAATAATTTTCACAAAACCCAAATTGGAGTGGTTTTAGGGTTTGTGTAAGAGTGAAATTATATAATATATATATATATATATATATAAATAAATAAATTTGAATTTTGCGCGGTTCTAAGTAATAAAATGTGCCAAAATAAAGACAACGTTGTCACGTGTTTTTCTCTTTCTGGATTCAGATTTCCATTTTGAATCGCTCACCCACTTTTTCTTTTAATTTAATTAATATTTGTATATTTTAGGTATAAATTTTTTAATATTATTTATTTTTAATATACTATTTTGAATAATGTAAAATTTTTATACTACCGGTAAATGGTTTTTTTTTCCTTTTACTAATTAAATTTAACAAGACTTAAATTTTACCAAAAATGTTTACTTGTGTATATTATCACATAAGTTGAAATTTGAAGTCATACATTAATGTTCTTAATCATAGATAAGAGAATATTTGGTTACATGGGTGAATATGGGTTCGGTAATGTTTGTCCATTATTAGATACTAAGTATCAGTAGAGTTATTTTTTTAAACTTGGATATAGTCATAAACCCGAAGCTAACCCAAATCCAAATATCAATTGGGACAAACTTTGAACTCGAACTTCGCCTAGACCATATTAAATATAATGCATACATATTTTATATAAAGTCTTCTCAATAATTTTACTTATTATTATGAATATGTAATTTGACATATGAAATGATACATGTATATATATTGTTAATCATGTATATATAATGACACATTAGATAATCAATGCTATTTTTAACCAAAGAGATATCATAACTCTATACGTAATTAAATAGAGACAAGTGCAAGCGTGTGACCATGGAATGGGATGGGACGAGTTGTCAGGTCATGTTTGTCCCATGTCTGACCTAAATAATGTCTAAATCTATTTTTTGAACATGAGATTGGCCCTAGATCCGATGAGACTCAACTCTATTTGGGCTCAATCATGATCCAACAAAACTTGGTAAACGAGTAGAGTTTGGTTCTACTCACCCATACTTTGTTATACCAAAAAGGGGAAGAAAAAAAGAAGTTGATATTTACTCTTTCAAAAATATGTTTTCGTAAAAGAGAAGTGAAAAAGTTTAATGAGACATTGATGAGATGTGTGTTATAAGATATTGATTGGAATCTCAACCACACATAATGCCAAAAAACTATTAACTTGAAATAAACATAACGGAAGAATAAGAGAAAGATGAGATAGAATATATTTTTTTCCTTTTTTACGAAAGAAATAATATATGTTACTTATAATATTTATTCTTCCTGTCATTATCCAAAAGATATCCACATTATCCTACCAAAATTTAGAGAGAAAAAATAGTAATGAAATGGTAGGAACACATAATTGAAATCAAATGCTAAAAAATTAAAATACTAAAGTTGCTTACTATTGTAAATGAAATTAGTTCTTGGTAAGATATTTTTCTATGTTATATTCAATTCTAATAAAGAATTTAAGATTTCATCTTATATCATACTTTTTTTATTTCTCTAAAATTAAGTTCATTATTTTCAATAAAGTAAATTATATTCTATGTTTTAAACTTTTTCTTATATCATAACTTATAACTTATTCATGTTAGTATTAACATATCATAATAAGTATCTTACATTAAAAGATAAGCCTGTCATGACAAATTCTGCCAAAACTCTAATAAATATAATGATAATAAAAATTAGTCATTCTTGTCTCTAAAGGTTTTTATAGTTTCTATGAACCATTTAATTTTATCTATCTAATTTCCCTTTGTTAAATTTATTAACTATCTCTATTTTTATTGGTTAAAAAACCATTTTGAAAACAAATAATTCTAGATAATGGAAAAAATTAAAAGTTCCTTGGTTTTCAAGACCTCATATAGAGTATTTTAATATTAAATAAGGTAATATTACAGTGTTTTTAAATCAAGAAAGATAATTAAATTTTCCTAACTTTATATCTATATATATATATATAGATATATAGTAAATATATTCCTTAAAATTTTACTTTACCAATTTGGTCCCTAAGTATTAAAAAAATTAAAATCGTCCAAAAAATATAAGATATGAATCAATTTAATCATTTTAAATATATTTTTATGACCGGTAATAAAGACATTTTTTACTCAAATTCACAACCTTTAAATACAAGTTTATATTTTATTTTTTGATGATAAAATTGGTCCACTGGGAAAAGACCAAAGTGGACATTTATATAATTCAACTAAGAGAGAGGATAAGATAATATCCAATCTTTTTATTGTTATTTTATCATCATCATGGAGAAAAAATATTTTAAATATATCTTATTTTTTATCATAGTGAGATAATAAAATCAGAAAAGATATACTATCATTAGTTATTTTGAATGCACTTATTTAATTCCAAAATTTGAAGTCTAAGTTTCAAACTATCCTTAAGGAAACTAATATTATAAAATTAAAATAAAAAATTTCAAATCATTTAAAGTGCAATATTAGTTGATAACTTACTAAATCATGGTTCAGATTATTTTCCAATCAAACGCAACAATCAGTCATGGTATAATATTTTAAAAATTGAAAATGCACCAAACTTCATGCTTCGAAAAAAATCAAATAGCATCTATAATTCTCATTTTTTTTCAAGTATGGCCTTATTAATAAACTATTGAAAGCATATTTAAACTATAGATTTAGATTACTAGTGTATGTAATATGGTATTGGTTATAGTGCAAAAATACAATGATGCTAGGGACTAGACATTGCTTTTGATTTGAGTGTACCAAGATAAATCTCTGTATCTTACATTTATATGTCTATTGAGAGTTGAGATGCTGTAAGTATTATTAATATTGTAATAGTCATCAAATCGGGTTAGTGTTGTGTGAGAAAGAAAAGAAAAAGAAAGAAGAGTTGCAGAAGAAGAAGAAGAAGAAGAAATCGTGGTTAGGGAGAGGAGAAATAAGTTATGAGAGTTGAGTTTCGATGAATATTCAGTGATTGGAATTATTTATAATCCTTCGATGATTACAAACTAATATACAACTTTCCTAAAACAACTTCAACCAACTTAACTACTTTCTATAAGTGGCAACTCATCTAACTACTATAACTAATTCACTTGATTACATCAATTAACAAATCGGTTAAAATATAAAATGGTATTATAGTGATAATTTATAATTAAATTGAATATTATAAAGTTAGATGTAGATTTATATTATATTAACATTGATATAAAGAATGTGATGAATAATTTTATTTTCACCCTTTGTTACAATAAAATATATGACTTGATGGTAGATAATGTTTAAGAAGTATAACAAATATAGTGATGGTGTGTTTAATCCTTCATAACAACATTTTGGTAAAAATTAAGTAATTTTTATAAAAAGTTGTAATTTTAAATAAAAATTGATTGATATAACCAATTTTGAGATATTTAATCACAAGAACGGTATAATTGATACTGTTCGATTATAAATACTAACTTACCAGTTTATTGGTTCAACCAGACAGTATGGTATGATTATCATAACACTACTATGATCTAATTTAATTAGCTTACTCAACCACATTCTTATTATCTAAGGCTTATGCTAATTTTTTAAGAGTATAAAATGTATACACTGACATATTAAAGATTTATACACATACACTTTATTATTACCATTCATTTGTATTATCTTTTCTAAAAAGTCAACAATAATTAAAAAATCAATGATGATAATAAAATGACAGTATGTAAAACTCATACACTGTCAGTGTATACATATTTTTTTCATTTTTTTAAAGATTGACAAACATTATTCAACCCCTTATGTTGTTTGATGCTACATATCACAAAGCCTTGAGACTCAACAATCTTGTTTCTATGTATACAAATGTGGATGAACTTATTAAAGAAAATAATTTTTTAGAACGTTTAAAAATTAAAATTACACTTATAAAGCATTTTTTCCTTGAACTCCATATAAAATAAGACTCTTTGATTTTAATTCAAGGTTATTTCCATTCATATTTTTCTCTTACTTTTTATAGATAAGATGATTCAATTAGACCATAGTTTTATTATAAAGAACAAAGAAGTTAGTACATTGGAAATTATAAAACAACAAAGAAAAAACTAGATCATGAAGGAGACAAAACAAACATATATAAAAACATAAGAGTTAACACATGGATATTTATGTAAAAATATATTTCATCATAGCTTATGAAAATTAGACACAACAGAAGCAAACTATCTTATTTGATTAAAGGTATTAACCACATAATATTAAAATTATTCCAGTTCTAGAACACTTTATGACCAGCCAAATCTGCACAGACCCTGACCAAACGGCAGACGAATAAGATATGATTTATATAATTGTCGATTATACTAAGATAACCAGTTTAGCCAAATAAAAGACATAGTAATGGAACAAAGCCTAGTCAGCAATGTACAAGATTACAACCCGATATACTTCATATCAAAGAACATAAAAAATTACGAAATTATCCCTATTATTATTAGAACACATGGTAATAGATCAATTGTGTTAAACAACACATAAGATATATACAAGAGATTAATGGTCATATAAGTCATGTTATATTCTCTCATTTTTGTCTCATAAAAACAAATGCTTACAACATACATAACATATTAAAAAACAAATGAGAGGTTATTTTTAGGGAAGTAGGAAAAAAGAATATTTCCTCTATGTACCCTTTTGAGAAATTGCATTGCAACTTACTCAACCTTGAAATTTCCCACCACCATCCTTTTTGTTTTCTTCTTTTCTATTACAAAATTTCTTACTACCTTCCCATTTCATTGTCTTTCTATATCTATTAAATCTAAAAAAAATCATATTAAAGAGTTGAGAGATTGGAATAATAGAATAAAGTATCTCCTTGTATCAGAGAATAACTTATCTCCTCCTGCCATTAAAAACATGACATGTTTATTATTTTGTTAATTTTAGAAATATTTTTATAGAAAGTAATTAAAAGTGGCACATGATATAATTTTAGTAGTCATAGAAGATAAGTTATCTTCTTATATCAGGAGATATTTTATTGTCTTTGAATAATTACTTTTAGAAAAGGATATTATTGCCTTTACCGACAAGTTAAGAGAGTGATTATAGAATTTCAACTCAATACATGCAAGCATGCATCTTTAACAAAAAGAAAAGCATTTTTCTCATTGAAATAAACTTCCTCACAATTCTATCATTATTCCTGCCACTAAATTATAATTCATACTTTAACTTTTAGCCTATCCACTCCTCATTGTCACAACTTTTTATATATCAAATAAACAAATAATTCTATAAGAAAGCATAAATCAAACGGTGTTTTAACCTTGTTGTAATTTATATTTCACTTATATATTATATTGTTAATATTCCTCTAAAATTAAATATTTCATTAATAATAATAATAATTTTTATATATAATATATTTTTTAAATATAGTATATCCATATGATTATTATTTTTGTCAGTATTACATTAATATATAATAATAAAATTACTGAATTACAAAAGATTCTATAAATAAATAGAATATAACAGCACAGCATGTTTAACTAACTATTTGCCATTCATTCAAATTTCCATGATAATCATATTTTTCAAGTGCTTAAAATTATGAATAATTTCACCCAATAGCAGAAAAACTTCATAAATTTATGGAACCCCTTAACATTCAAATCGAGATCGGTCCAAAAATAAAACTAAAAACCAATCCAAATTAAATTAAAATTGCAAAAACCGAATATGATTATTTTTAGAAATTGAATTTGATTGTAACTTTAGGAACCTGATGATCCAAACCAAACCACATATACAATATAATCAAAATAAGGAAGAAATCAATGTTAACTATTATGTCCAATTGATTTTCTTTTAATGACAACATCTTGATATTAATATAATGTCATTACCTATTCACTATTTTCATCACCAATGTTATTAATAATGTATTAGTCATCACCAATGTTATTAATACTGTATTGACCATCACCAATTTTATTAATACTGTATTAGTTATCAAACTAGTTAGCGTACTAGTACATTAGTATAGTTATTCAACCAATGATCCATTAATTAAACCACATACCAATAAAATTAGATATACATATATAATATATTAACATTAATGTTAAAAAATAAATAAAAAATCAATATATTTTTTATTTTTGTTAAAAAATTAATTTTAAATAAAAATCGCAAGTATGACTAGTACGGTTCATTTGATCGATATAATTATCTGACCGATATAATTATTATACCGTACCGATATTGAAACCGGTTCAACCGATCAGTATGAAACGGTTTTAACAACACGACCCTAATCATTTTGTTTATGTTAATATAGTGCTAGGAAGAAAGTTTTAATACTGTGAATTATATCTTTATAGTTTATGTAAACAAAATTATGACAATACTAACATGAATGTACAGAAATTTGTCACTTTAAAATGTATTAAATTTAATATTTTAATCATGTTTATGAGTTTAAAAGTATGTATAATGCCAATTTTTATAAAAAGATCTAAAACCACATATAAACAAACCAGAGAAGTGTTTGAATTAGATGATTTTTTGGGCCCTAAAAGTGAATCCAAACATAGAAGGTGCTACATGATTCACTATATATTCGGTACTTGTAAAGTTGTAATAGTGACTGTCTCTGAATATTATTACTTTACTCCATAATAATTACTTCCTCTTGTCGATATTCTATAAAATAATTATTTTTATTTAATTGTTATTCTCAAAAGTTAAACATAATATTTATTATTTACCAATTATGGTTAAATATAAATATAATTACACCACTTGATCCCATCAATTCAATCCTTCTAAATATAATTATAATTACATCACTTGTTTCAAATAAAATTTAAACTTTTTTACCAAAAAGAATTGAAATTTCTCTTTCAACCTATGGATGTTACTTTAATACTCATCTTTTTTCAGGAGTAACAACATGGTGAGTTATCAAACATTCATTGCTTGTTGCTTACATTTAATGAATTTATAAACATATATTTGATAAAATCAACAACCAAAAAATGTTTAACAATTCACCTTGAATATTACATTAGTACTCTTATATGGGATATATAAACTGCATTATAGTGGAGGGAGACTTAGTTTCAAATAACAGTTTGCTACATTATACCCCAAGACCCAACAAAATGAATGTCAATGAAACTGAAACACAAGGGTAAAACTGCATACAAATTACCTATTTTCCATTAACGTATTCGAGAAGGTGCCGATCGAGCTCAAAATGTCGAGAAAGAAGCCCCTGCAGCTCATAATCCAAAAGTTATGGTTAAACTCTATCTCAGAGGTGTAACTAATGGAGTAATGCTCAAGTGTGGTTGAGTAAATGAACTATTACAATTCACAAGGCACCATGTAGCAAATACCAAGGACCTATAATGCTCTCAAGTCTCAATAATATTCTACTCAAAGCAAAAAGATAAAACTTTAGGGTCTGTTTACGAGTTAAATTTTGGAGGGAAAGAGATGGACAGGGAAGGCTCCAGAGCCATGAAATATACTTATGAGATGACTCAAAAACCTTTCCTTGTCCTTCATTTCCCTCCAAAACTCAACTCGCAAACATATCCTAAGAACCTGTTTGGTTTGGAAAAACATTTTCGTCTCATTGATAATAAGAAATATATCACCTTGTTTTCATTTTGTTTCGGGTACTAGTCTTTGAATACATGAAGCAAATTGAAAACAAAATGGCATACTTGTAATTGTTAATGAAAACAAGAAAGTTTTTCGCAAACTAAACACCCCATCCAATGCATGATGGTATGATGCAGAGTAAGGACGGTTTTAAAACCAAATGGTAAATGGTTGACTTTAATCTAACAATCATGGGATGTTTCAGTCAACATTCAAATAGCACAAAAATCAGAATCATATTTACAACAGATACCTTTGTAATTGTAGGGTTAAAGAATCTAGCTTCGAAATCCAACTCCGGAAAGCGGGCAATTTCAGCACCGTTCTCAAATAAGATAAATGTTGGAAGCTGGCCCATGCTTCCTGAAAATCACAGTGCTTCATATAAAATGCATATTCACAAAACTAGCTAAAGAGATCCAGAATAATAGTTAAGAAAATATACTAAATATTTAAAAAGGAAAAAGAAAAATTGTCACAAAGCTACAAATAATTAATATCATGTACCACTAAGAGAAACTCCACATTTTTCAGCAGCATTGGGGAAGAGTCCAAGATCAACTATTCCAAATGATAAATTTTTGTTTGAATATCTGCAATAGAGACACATAAAATACATTGTCAAAAGATGCTTATCACAAAAACAATTCAAGGTGGCTACATTCATGGAAATCGCTGGCTATAAAATCTTCTTTTACAACATAAGTAGACTTCATACACATTCTATGTGTACAGCATAGAAGATTCCCTGCTATTATTTCTTGCTATGTCATGGTTTCAATTTTCCCCGAAGCAAAACAATGGAAGAATCATAGATTGCATTGTAAGAGTGTAGAATCTCTACACTTAGAAGCCAACTCAATAATATTTGGAAAACTTCTCTTAAATATATTTGACTAACGGCATAGAAACAACTCATATTAGATGAGAAAGTACAACAACCTGAACTTGTGCAGAGAACAGAAACTCTTTCATCGTTTATCTATTTTATTGCAGGGAGAGGCAATAATGTAAGACAAAAGGCAGAGAGAAGCTTACGTGATCGACAGTTCAGGTAACTGCTGACTTGAGCGAATGCAAGAAGACGAATATGAAGCACAGAATTCCACCTGCCAACTCATGGAAAGTAAGAAGACTGGATAAATCTATGGGAAATGAAAGAAATCTAAAATGTAAATAATGACATGGATACACTCCTTAGATTTCTGATAATACCTAAATTATTCTTCAAAAAGAGTAGCGTGATAGTTTTCATGAATTTCCAGTTTAAGCATAGCATAATTTTAAATTACAAACAGGAAAGAAAACAAGCAATTTCTTCTTGACTATCAAATTCTATTCCTACCAACTCCCCAAAACATTGCCAACAGATAGCAGAGAGAGCCTACAATTTCCTTTTACAAATTATTAAAATATAGTTATTGTTCCCAAGCAACCTTTCCCTGTTTCCGCAAGGTTGTCATCATGCACATTTATATTAAAAACTAACACATTTCACATCTTTAAAGCGAAAGGTTTAGAAAGAGATTTTATTAGGTTATGTAAACATAGTCGTCATTCTTAGGCAAACTTCCCTTGTTTCCATGAGGTTACCATTATTGTGCTTTTAAACCAAGAACAACTACATTGCACATCTTGAAGTAAAAGATTGAGAACAGAATTCCATTCAACCACCGGTACTCACCAGCCACAATCTTGAAGTGTTTCCCTCAGCCAGCAAGCTTTCCAATTGCAATGGTGTTAGCTTGCTAGAAGTACCTGGAAGAATATATTACATAAAATAGAACTTGATCAGTCATCACAGTATAAAACAATGAATTCTTGCAGTTCTCATGAATCATGATACTTTCAACCATGAGAAGCTTGTAAGTTAATTCTAAGGCATAAAAGCAAATCAGCTTGACCCAATTAACAGTACCTAGTCCTTGGAACGGAGGTTGTTGTGCTAGCATATGAATCACTGCAATACAGAACATAACCATAAATATGCATGTCTTATAAGATAATTGACTTTCAATTGATACGCAATGCACTTCTTCTACTAGCTACAAAAACGAAATGCAAACATAATCAATCTTACAATGTCGGCAACATTTTTATATCATAAAAGTGATGAAAAATATATATCAGCTCATTTTTTGTATAACAAAAAAAGTTAGTTTCATAGTTGACGAATACTTTTATTGCAGGAAAAAGAAACATGGTGTGAATAAAATTGCAATTCCTATGTCGGAAATATCAACATTGCTTAAAAATACAAAATAAGATGAATCTACCCACCTAAGAAGACAATAATATACCATACGGCTAAGCGGCGATCCATTGTAAATGCAAGGGCAAAAAGACAGATCTGGAAATATTAAAATAAGATAGAAAAACTGAGAAGGGCCACAAAGGCATATAAAGAGACAAAGCCACAGGTTGTGTGCAGCAAGAAAAGAATTTAACACATGAAACATGCACTAGTTTCTCAATAAAAAGTATGCAATAGCTAATAATAATTGAAGTACAAAACTGTATTGTTGGGCATCTAATTAGATTAAACATATTATATCCGGGAATATCTAAAAACTCAAATTAAAAAATCAAAACCTATCATAATAAAAATAAAAACAGGGCAAGGGGAAATGATTTATGAATGGATAAAACAAGGAAGCTGTCCAAGTTTCACAAATGCATCAATAGTGATCACCTTGGCGAGGAAAAGTGCATCGGCTATAAAGGCCTCCCATGTTTCTTCTCTCACTCCCTGAAACAGTGAAAAATTATAGAATTGAATACAATGCACACAGATATGCAAGGTTGCAAGGTTGCTAGCAAGTAGCAACAGTATGTGAAAAACAGTGGATAGATCATATTCACTCAAATAAACAAACTCTCCACAGACAAATCCAATTCAGAGAGTGACTTACGCATGCAAGAGAATGTAAACCAGAACCACACTCCCATTCCATCAAGATCAAACCATTAAAAGTGGGTGTAATGAAAATACCAGGCAACTTATTACTTTCCAACTTAAATCTGGGGTTTTATTCATTTTCTTATGCTATAATTGGAATGGAAGTTGAAACAGTGGTTAATGTTATTATGCACAGACATCTACATTACCTCAGCATCTCGTAAATGCAAGGTAAAACTGCCTGCTATAGACCCAAATAGGGGATTCGAACTTCCCCCGACCCAACACATGGCAGGAGTCTTGTAGTACCGAGTTGCTCATATTATTAAAGCAACACTATAGGGAAAATGGGAAATGAATCATCTCATGCTCATATTATAAAAGGTTACAAATCTTGATGGGCCAACAAATAAAATCTTAGCATTTACCATATAGCAAACATTTAGTACACTGTCAAACCAGAGCAGAATAAAAGACATAAAACTACAGAACATTTTGGTTCTAGCAAAATAACTGAAATTGTTCTTTCCATGTGCCAATCATTATTCTCTAGTCAATGCAACCACATAACGAGAAAATAACACAATACAATATGTTGGTCTTTGGTACAAGAACACACCCAAGAATGTTGGATTCCCACCTTAGCCATCCAAATGTCAATTTTTTAGTGCAAAATGACTTTCACACCCTCCTATTTCTAACCTCTTTGTTTCCAGAGAAATGTATCAATGCGGCCCTTAAAATTTAAAAAAACACAAAATGTCCTTAAACATATCAATTGTGGGACAAATTAGTCCCTTTTCGCGAAAATTTATAAAGACTAGAGTGACATTCAATATAAAAAAGTACAACCAAGTACACGAGACCAAACAAAGATACGTTTTTAACAACAATATTAATCTAACAGAATAATGTACATCCTCTTATTAGGGTAAGTTATCTCCTCAGTCCACATATATTATATCTATTCTTTCATTACAATGTTATTGACGTGTCAGCCTATTATCAGTGGGCAGAACCTAACTTGCTATTCGAGTAGATATTTCATCCTCATTAATCATTAATCAATAGTAATAACAACTAACAACTTAACCACGCTCACAAGCGGAGAGACTGTTTCCGATATTTGAATTAAATACGAAAGTAATTGAGTACCTTGACGAGAGCCAATATGGCAAAAACTAACAGCATTTGTATTTCCTATTGGACAATAAAAAGAAAGGTAATAAGTAAAATAATCAAAAAATGAATAACATACATAAGAAACAAAGATAGAGAGAGAAATATATACACGACGAAGAAGATGATGAATGATGTGAGAATCTAAGAGTTGTGATGCGAAATTGAAGCGAATGACGAAATAAGAAAAGAAAGTTAAGAAATGAAAGAGATAATAAGGTTCTGAAACCATTCCATTCAGTAACTGAATTGGATCAATACTATTACTCTCTTTTCCCATTTTCTTCTTCTTCTTCTTCTTCAATCAGATCTGAATCAAAAGTTTACATCTTCTTCCTCCATTTCAATGGAGCTTCATGGGGTTTCAAAATTAACAGTGCCTGCAAAAATTATGAATAGCCCAATGGGTTATGACTTTTCTCAAGCCCAAAATTTAAATAAAAACCTGTTGAAGTTTTATTCGTGCAAAATTTTATATAATTAGTAATTATGTATAATTATATTGAAATATTAACGAGTGTTGGTACAAGTGGTATATGTTTGATTTATCTTAAACAAGGTCTTGGATTTGAGTCTTGTGGATGGAAAAAATACCCGTTAGGAGAGTTAGTCTCGCATACCTGTGGATGTTCTTGGCTCGGACAGGATTGTCTCCACTACGAGAATACCTGTGGGAAACCAACAAAAAAATATTGAAGCAACATATTTTCATGTTTTTTGGACCAGAATAAAACAAAACATAAAGCAGTATTTTGTTTTTATTTTATTTTAAGTGAACTGGTTCACTTTCCGGTTTATTTCAGTTTAACTATGTTTAGTATTGTCGGACCGGAATTTCTATGGTTCAAAGCAATCCAAACCATATTCGATTAAGACTACAAACCAAAATCATTTTCAAGTTCGTTCAACAATAGAGATTGTCTGATCCGATCAAATCTCACAATATTAGTTTTATGTGTTGTTTTGGTATAACCAAATATATCAATTAATCCCTTTTAAGGTGTGTTGCTGACTTGTTGTTCTTGTGTCACTCAAATGAATTGAATATTTGACATTTTTACAGAGATCTAGTGACCTTATTGAAGAAACACTTGTGGGTGATTATGTGTTTGCATTTAGCCTATCTTTGTTTATATATATATTTTTGAGAAATTAATTCTACTATGTTATTTCTTGTAATTTTGGAAAATAATTTTATTCAGATAAAATTTATTTTTACTGTATTTGAAGGAGCAATTGTGTTTAAAAAGCATTAACTTATTAAACTAAGTCCTTTAAATTGTCTGTGAAAATATTTTGAATTGTTAAAATACAATCGTTTTTAATACAGAGCATATGAGGGAGCACATCTTCCGTATCACAATTGTTATGGAAATTGTCCTCGTGAGTATATGTAAAGAATGTGCATGTGAAGAAGAAATGCAGAACTCATGCAATAAAGAATACTTATTTGTGGAGTAAGAAGTAACTTGTGAATAAAGAATACTTTGTTCTAAATCCAGTAGTAAATCTATGTGCGCATAATATTCCACTAGTGTTGATCGTGTTAAAAGTAGTGATATAAAAACCGTATTGTGCTGGTAGGTTCAATCAAAAATCTGGTGAATCAGATTCTTATCTGGTACGGTACGGATGTTGAATTGACCAAGTATTAAAACTGGTCAAAATTGATGAACATGTCATAATTTGACTAAACTGACTGGTTTATGCACATATTTTTTTTTTAAAAAAAACTTTAAAACTTAAAAATTCATTACACTGTGATCCCTCTTTCTAACCTTTCTTCAACATTGTAAGGCACATGCTTCCAAGGCATTCATAGATTCCATCATTTGGTTCATAACATTGCTATATAATCTCAATGACATTTGTGTAATCTTGGAGTCAACTATCTGAATGTAGGATTTGGTGCAAAAATGAAACCTCAATATGAGACAACTTTGACTTCTTGGTATTAAATGTTAAAACTCCAAATTTATTTGTTTTGTAAGGTGGGTTATCAACTTGTGTCATTTATTTATATTTTGCGTTTGTTAAGTGATACTTTTAGATTGATGTATGTTTTGCAATTTAGACTTTGAATTTATTAAAGACTTAAAATTGTTTGTTTATGTGAATTTTGAGTAAATTATAAGAATATAGATTATAAACTTGACTATCTACCTATTTGAATTTTTTTTGTTATAGGTTTATATATATATATATAAGCATATATGTCCGGTTTAACCGACATACGATTTAACTACTAAACCACCAGTTGAACCACTGTACCACTATACAGTATCCTGACCGATTTGATAACCGGTACAGTTTTAACAATTGAAAGTCATATATGAATGGTAAGAATTGGGCATAGGTGAGGTTGGGATGAGTTAATATACTAGTGGAGCATGAATCTCTCTACCCCTCATCTTTTATTTGATCATTCTTTTGATATAAATCATTAGACTAATAATGTGTAAATTTGTTTAAAGATCTTTTTGAATGATATATCAATTAGATCTTATATAAATTTTTACTTAAAGTATCTAATCTATTTTCTCAACTTGAATTATTTATTAATTAAAGAAAAGGCGTTTAAAACAAAATTCAATCCTGTTATTGTTATTGTGTTATGACTTTTTAGTTAGTGCTTCTTTCATGAGTTATTAATAGAGTAAAAAGAAAAGATTAGGAAGAAAAATGTCACAAGAAATTCTAGCATAGGAAATCTATCTCGATATACAATATGTTTTTGGTAACAAGATTAAGGCACAACCTACTTAGCATAAGTTAAATATGTAATAATATATATATTATTTTCTTCACCAAGGACGATTGCACAACAAAAGATGAAGATGCTCACATTTTATTTTTCAAATAAAATTTAGGGAATTTATAGAAATTTCATCTAGAGGATTTTTCAAACTAGAGTACATCATACTTGATATCTTAGGAGGATAAAAAAGGTCAACATGATATATTATGTCATCCAACTTGAATCAATTAGTTATGACAACTTAACTCGAACTTATGGTACTGGCTTGAACTCAATTTGGATTTAACTAGAAAACCTTTTTTTGACTAGGTTTAGGTTTTAGTTTCCCCCATTTCAAATCCCATGGTCATGTTCGATATAAGTGATACTTGACTCTCAAGTTAACTTAAACTCGATTTATTACTGAATGTGAAAGTTTAGAATTATCCTGTATATATAAAGGACGTACAAGAGAAAATAGATCCATTTACTTAAACTTTATAATTTCACAACTCATATATGAGTATTAGATTTTGAAATTAGATTAATTTAGTTGAATTATAATGACCTAAGATGTACGGTTCAAAACGATACTTATATCAAATATGTGTCATATTGAATATGGCATTACACTTTTTTTAGAAATGAAAGAAACAATATGTCAAGGATATTTATATAAAATATATACATCAAATTCGTAAAACAGAACAAATATATAATTGTTGTTCCAAAATGTGAAATAAAGGGCATATATAATGTTATAGATTGCTAAATACAAATGAAAACTACATTGTAATAAAAAATCATTAATATTTTCTACAAATAAAAATAGAATCTATTACATTCAAATCTTAATCATCATTAGGATGACTATTATAAATCAAACTAAATGTTGTTCAGTGAGAGGAAAAAAGAAATAATCATCTTTGATGCACATCTTATAAAGTTAATCTTTTTTTGGAATTTGATATAAGTAGTGAAGATTAGTCACATAAATTAATAATCTTTTATGAATACATGTATTCTTTCAAAGTGGCATAACAAAATGTTATCATACAATTACTGGACTAGAAATGTTATTGTTTGATTAATTTTATGGTATATAAGGATTACACAATTAATAATCTTTTATGGCCTATTTTGGACGTTTCTAAAAAAATATTTATTTAGCCGTACATTTTTAATGTATGTTTAAATTTCTTATGAATAGTATTCGGGCAAAACTAAATCGAACTAAAGCTTCACTTGGTTTAGCTTAATAAGGATTTGCTCAACTCAAAATTCAACTTGAGTTCGATATAAATTATTTTTTTAGTTTGAGTTCAGCTCATTTAAAATTCACGAATTGTTCGATTTAACTCGAATTGGTTCATTTAGACAACTTAAATAATTAATTCATTTTTAAAAAAAGAATACGCAATATTTTATATATATATATATATCTAACGAGCCGAATTGTATCCAGTTCAAGTTCGATTCATTTGGTTCATGAACCTTGTTTATCGAGCTAAATAATGGGTCGAATTTTGAACAAATACCAAATTGATTCGATTCCCCACTTACAAGTGTTCTAAATTGTGTTAGAGGATAATACATTGATAGAGTGTGACCTTACACTTTGTTGGTCTTCTATCATTATATTCCTTCAATATTTGTTGCAATTGTATTCTCAATGCTTCATTTCACTCCTAAAATACTTCAACTCCAACTATCCTTCTACACAGAAAACATGTTACAAAAACAACTTCCAAAATAATCTATAATGTGCTCTCTTCCAATATGCCTATTAAACATGTGACCAAATTCATATGCATGTGGCCTTAGATTTGATAATGAGGTCATTAATAAAGAATATCTTTCTCATATTGCATGATTAAATTTGGTCTATAGTTACTGAAAAAATATGTCAATTTATTCCCACGTATCGATAAGGGAGTCACATCTTCTGTCCACATATTATACCACTTCATGTACCCCTTGTTTTTTCATTGGTCAGAAGAGTAAAACATAAATTAAAAATATATCGACTTTACATTTTCTAACTAATGAGAAACAAAGAGTACATGAAATGGTACAATGTTTGGAATTCGCATCTATATAAGTTATGTAGTTGTTGCAGAGAAGACTCTGTTGTACCAAATAGAATGAAGTATCATGTGAAATACATCATACTTGATAGGGTTCTTGTGCCAAAGGAAATGTTGTTGTACCTGTTTTAACCTTTTCTGCAATAGAAGATACCTCTTTTCAGGGATAGAAAGGAGTATAACCTTTAAGTTTGGAATATCCTTCTCCATAATAAAGATAGCAAAGGATTCCCAATTCAAAGTCTCAAAGAAGGGTGGCACAAAGTTGTCGGATATAATAACCGGAACGCATTCGTAGAATATCGCCTCGACGACTCGTGGACTGTTTACTTCAAAGCCTTTTGCACAAAGACAGTACTTGCTGCTTTTCATGTGATTGATGTAATCCTTGTTACCCTTAGATTTGGGAAGTTTTCCAAAGATTTTCATGTCGGGGTCTTTATTTGCCCATTGCTGTAACAGAATTGGTCGAAGATAACCGTGCAGCTTCCCTGCAAAAAACGCCAGAGTTGTCCTGTTGGAAGCCGAATTTCCACCGAGTTCTCCGGTGGGATTTCCAGCGTAGCGGACATGCGTTTCGGGAAGAGATACGTCCTTCCCGAAGACAAATCCGTTCTTTACATCAGCATTACAGAGGGCTCTTATGCACTTAGCCATGTGAACCTTTGTTTCTGAGGGTGCCTTTATAGTGGACAAGTATCTTGTGTCAGAAGCTAAAATGGATAAGAAAGATACAACAACCATAACAACCAAGCCTTTATCCCATTAGGTGGAGTCGGCTAAAAATGACAGCTTAGTCCACGAGGCTCCCACTTAGGGTCTGTTTGCGGGTTGAATTTCGAAGGGAAGGAAGGGAAAGAAACGGCTTGAGAGCTATCAAATACACTGCTGAGATGGCTCGGAAGCCTTCCCTTTCCATTCTTTCCCCTCCAAAACTCAACTCGCAAACAAACCTTTAGTGGGGTATGGGGATGTAGCAAAGAAACGGCTTGAGAGCCATCAAATACACTGCTGAGATGGCTCGAAAGCCTTCCCTTTCCATTATTTCCCCTCCAAAACTCAACTCGCAAACAGACCTTTAGTGGGGTCTGGGGATGTAGCATCGAATTTGAATGTGAAATGAACCCAAAAAATGATATCGGAAAAACATTAACTGAAGCAAGAATCACATACCCAGTCTTGGCAAGCAACAAGAAAATGATCAGCGCCACCAGTTCTGTTCCAGAAAGGGTGCTTCCCCGCTATCATGTCAACATAATCATGCAGATACTGAATCAAGTTCTCGTAGCTAGGTGAACCCGGTACATACAACGTTTTCACTAGCATTACTGAACTGAAAGGTAAGTAAAACAGGTGGGCCATCTTCGGGTCTTCTGTAACAAATCTTTTATCAGCTTCTATCAGCTTCATGAACCATCCCTCAGAAGCATAAACTCCTACGAGATATGGCGAATGCAGTATTGGTTTATCTCCTTCTCTGTATACATACACTTTGAGAGTCTCTTCCATTAATTCATAGCTCCTGAGAAATAGACAATCGCCGGGAAGTTAAAAGGTTAAATGTTAATTCAGCTGCATTAATAACCATCTTGTTTTATTTATCAATGCTGCTACGCAGTTGTGCATATCTTCCACACAATCACAAGTAATTTCTTTCAATGTAAAAGAAAAATTAATATGACTAATCATGTTGTTCAAACCTCCTTAACCTAGTTTTCACATATTTCGCATAATGGACAAATCTACCGAACATTTTTTGTCTGTTTACTGAACAGAAATGAAGCTTTTCAACATCAAGAAATGCTGCAATGTAGATCGAGTATACTAAAAAATACTACATTTTGTCTGAGCTGACCAAAATATGATATATATGTTAGGTAACATTGCCAACAATAAAAGTTCTACTTCTACCTCTTGAAAGTGGAAAGATTTCTAAAAATGGGAGCATAAAGATTCGGATCATTTTCTACGATCGGTGCATTTTCAATCTTTGATCTTGCCTGCAGTAGCTCTTGATCAACAGCTGACGACCACCTTGGCCTCTAGAAAACAACTTAGCAGCATAAGAGAATACTAGAATATGAAGAAAAAAACTCAAAAGTCTTATAAATCTGAAATTTCACTCTTCAGTCACATACCATAGAACGATATGATGCATGGCTTTGAAGCAATAACTTGTTCATTTCGGATATAGTTGTTACATCTGAAACAGGTAAAGGAGAACCTTGATTCTCCTTAGGCACACTGTTGATGGAAGAATTCTTGTCCAGTGCATTGCCATCGTTTCGGGATAAAGATACATTGTAATCATTTGATGACACCATAGTTGTAATATCCGGGCTCACTTTTGTTATAGGACTCAAAGGTGAATTTAAGTATGCTGGTGCAATTTCAGGAGAATTAGCATATGGACCTCCGGATTTTTGTTCCGAATTTGATGTAATGTTTTCTTCTCCCGACATCCTAGTTTTATTAGCTACATCAAGGGCATGTTCATCCTGTAATGTACTACTTTCTGATGTAGGTATCTTGTTAGTAGAGAATAGAGAGAATAGAATATTACTATACGGAAGCTCAAGATATTGAAAGCCTAAAATAACTGCAAATGCAATGCTAATAAGCAACAGAAACCTCTTTGTTGCCATCTGAAAGGGCAAAATAGTTATACCCATTTCGATAAATATCTTCAACTACCATCAGTTGATTGGAAATGATCATAGCATCACTGCAGATTATACCGAGAAAAAAAAACCAGATTCGGTAAGAAATAAAGAAAGAAATGTTTTTATATCAGTTAAAGAAAAGTATGCAAATTTTTGCTCTACAATCCTAAAATAGAAATAGTGGCAACAGGTTTATAGCAAGAAGGTTAACTAAACCAAATTCCGATATGTATAACCTGAGGTGCTGAGTTCCACACACAAATTCAATATACCTTTCTGTATATTAACTCAAAAAACAAATATAATCATGCTTGATTCTCCCGGAGACGCACTCCTACGAATCACCATTGTACCAACAACTCTGACTAAGACACTGGACTTGAAACCGACATCGACAATATAAAAAATGTAGGGCACGGGACACGACACTATATATGTGTGTGTGGAATGACAAATAAAATTAAATATGAGCAATTTCATTCACAACAAGATGAATATAGTTGCATAAGTAGTTTAAGGGTAGCCTTTGGAAGCATGGGAGAATAGGCACCATGAACTAGTCGCTAAGTTATTATTATTAAATGGGACACATTGTTACATGATTAACTTATTTACTTGACATACTGCATACCAAATTTGATCGTGCCATGTATCATGTGTCGGGCTCATCGGTCATAAAGGAAGTCTTATAATAATAATTTAAATTACAATGAACCGGTACAACCATGAAACAAAAGCGGTGTCCATGTAACTATGTGTCCAACACATGTAGGAGGGGTGTTAGTCCTACACCTCTCGTCCGGCCACAATCCACTACCAATCGGTACAACAACAATTCCCACTATATAGTTTTTTTTATAACCAAGAATATATCGTCATCCTTTAGCTAGAGAACTAATCCATTTTGAGGTGTGTGGTTGTCTCTTCCAAATCGCTCACAAAAATCGAACCTTTGAACTTTTGGTCTACCTATGGATCCAGTGGGGCCTTAAGCTGCTAGACCAACATCATGGTAACAGGTAACTACATAGGTTCGGATATATGTATCGAACAATGACATAACACTCCATCATAACTCATCTAATAGAACATCAACAACAACAACCAAACCTTAGTCCAATCACGTGGATATGGCTAAATGGATCCAACGAACGACACCATAATTCTCTATTCCTAACTAAGAAAGATTGTAATAGAAAGTAGAAGCATCAAATGAAAAACAAAAAACATATAACTAACAATAACAATACAACACAGTTTCATATCTGAAGCAAGAGATCAGAAATATTTTCAGGAATGGTGGGTACCTTGGTTGCTACAAAAAACGATCTTCCATTCCCACATTTGAAAGAGACCCATTATTTTAACTTTCAATAATAATCAACTGATATAAAAAAGTTTAATTTTTTAACAATGAAACCATGAAAAGAGACAACACTTCCATTTCTGAATAGTGCAGATGCTGTGAATGATTGTTCTTCAATAAATAAACGTATTTGTTTATTGAAATCTTTATTCTCCATTTACATTAAATTAATCATTAATTCACTTCTCTTCCATAATATTACTTTCTTAATTTATGATCGAACCGTTGCTCTATTAGGGAATGATTTCATTGGATTTCAAGGCAGATCAAAAAGTAAAAAGTTGATTCCCGTAAATAGTGCATATTGAATCGAGTAGGGATGACAAAAAAACGCAACCTGTGGGTATCCATGGAAATATCCGCAACAGGTACCCATAATAATATCTTATGAGCGAGAGCGAGTTTTGTGATACTCGCCCCGTGTACCTGTAAATTTATATATTTAGTTTTTAGTTAAATTTTTATATATATTTATTATTATTTTAAGATTATATATCATATACTATATTATTATTTCATAATAAATTACACATATTTGCTTATGATACTAAACTTATCATATTATTTATGTAACAATTATTTTTACATATTGATTATTACAAATTATATAAATATATAATTAAAATTAAAAATCTGTTGGATACCCATAAATACCCACTACCCACACGGGTACCAACAAATATTACGAGTTCGGACATGGGAAAATACTATCTGCGCCCGCCCGCCCGCGCCCGTTGCTATCCTAGAACCTAGAGAGGTGGTTACATATTTCAAAAAAAGATTGATACTTATCTATGTGAAATATATTCTTAATTATATTAAAAAAATATTAATTTCTTACTTTGAAATAACTTAAAGTAAACCTATACATAGATAACTTATTCAACAAGTTGAGCAAGGACACAAAAAAGTTATTCAATAAATAATTTATAATTTAAATAATTAAATATATAGATAACTATGATTTAATTTTTTGAATCATGTACCTTAATATTTCTTTTTGGCAAATTTCATTTAGCTATTATTTACATACATGTTTATGCCCACCAATTTGTGATTATAATTTTTGCCTACTCCACCTTTATAATAAAAATAATTAATTGTAGGAAAGATTATAATAAGCTTAATATTATTGGGAAGAAGATGAATGATTAATGTGTATTTTAATGTGAGATAATTAATGTAAATTTGTAAAATTTCAAATGATAAATTTGACCATTAAATTATTAAAATCTCTTTTGATGTATAATAAGCTACTTCTCCATTAGCTTTATGATGGGTAGCTTTCGAACAAAACAATCCATTCAATTTGTGTTCGTTGAAAGATTCTAGTAGCTTATTAATTAAGTAAAAAAAAAACTACTCAATTATATGTACTAAACATATTCCATCGGATTAATCGATAATATAAAAATTAGGCATCAAGATGATATTTTTATAATCTAATATGCAACATTGATTAAATTTATGTTTTGTTTACTGAATAAACCACTTTACCTTACCATGTATTTAGAAGCAATTATCCATTCAACTAGTGTTTGGTTCAAATGATATATGTTTGATTCTCATTAAGTAAGGTTTCGGGTTCAAGTCTTGTGGATGGAAAAAATATTCGCTGAGAGAGTTAGTTGTCCTACGTACACGTGGATGTTCCCGGCTTGGACAGGATTATCTCTGGTGCAAAGATACAAGTAAGAAACAAAAAAAAAATAAAATAATGAGACATATTCATTATTTTTTGTAATACGAAGAATATTCTCTCACTCTTTTAGATGAGGAACTAATACTTTTTGGGTGCGTGACTGCTCATTTCAACAAGTATTATTTTAAGAATCAAATCATTAACTTTTTGAACATCTTAAGAATATAATAGAATCGTATACGACTAGACCAACACATTGTTGATAGAGATATACACATTATAAGAATTACATAGTAGTGGTTTCCACACTAATGATGATTATATATGTGATGTGTGGGAAAATACTACATCTAACCTAAGGTCATACTGATAAAACATCGGCCATCAAAAAGTTATTTTTGACAATTTTCAAAGATAATGAATTATTAGTCAAATATTGATAAAACTCTATTAGATTAATACGAAATATATTGGTGATCTTTTTTATCGACAATTGTTAGTATGTTAATATTTATTGTACACGAGACTCAAGCTCTTAATCTCCTTAACTCTATTCCTAAGCCCTATCCATTAAACCAATTTATAACTCTCTTATTAGTTTTTAATTGTTATGGTGAGACTCGAACCCATAACCTAGTCAGACAAGTGGGGAATGTTGGCGTAAACCAAAAAGTTTGGGTAGAGCTGGATCTAAATGTTGGCTAGGTAAGCGTCCTATAGTAAGATGAATAGGTATGTACCTTGTAGACCACCCCCATGGGGTGGTGAAGGGAGGACCCCAATTGGTAGAAAAAACTTGCAACTCCATCGGCTATCATGTACTTGGAAGAAGAAGTAGAAAAATGAATTTATATAGTGATAATTTGATTCTGCATCGCCGTAGTAAATAGTAAAGTCGAGAAAACAGAAATTGTTTCTTCATTTTAAAAAAATAGGAGTAATTAACTATGACATATATTCACTTCATTTCTTAAATTACTTTACCTTAACCATTATATAACCTTATGACTTGTAGCGACCCTTAATGTGAATAAGTAGAGACAAAGCTCACAACTAATATATATTTATATGGTTATCATACAAAAGAATAAAATATGGATTTAACAGGAGCACATTTTTTGTCTCACATTATATATTATTTATATCAGTGATGTAAAAATTGTACCGTGTCAGCCGATTTGACTGAAAAACCGACGAATCGGACCCATATCCGGTACGGTACGGATGTTGAATCAGCCGATGAACTGACCGGAATTTGATTAAACCGACCAACACATATTTTTTTTATAAAAAAACTTAGAAGCATAAAAGCCCATTACATGGTGACCCATATTTCCAACCATTCTTTAACACTTCAAGACACATGCTTCTAAGACATAGTAGATTACACCTTTTGTTTCCTATCATTGATGTATAATCTCAGTGACATTTGTATAATATTGGAGTTAACTATCTGAATGTAGGATTTGGTGTAAAAATGAAACTTTGATATGAGACAACTTTGACTCATTGGTGTTAAATGTTAAAACTCCAAACTTATTTTATTTTGTAGGGTGAGTTATGAACTTGTGTTATTCATTTATATTTTGCGTTTATTAAGTGTTACTTTTTGATTGATATATGTTTTGCAATTTAGACTTTGAATTTGTTAAAGACTTAAAGTTGTTTGGTTATATGAATTTTGAGTAGAGTATGAATATGAATTATAAAATTGAGTATCCACTTATTTAATTTTTTTTTGTTATAGGTTTATATATATAAAAATATAAGCTTATATGTCTGTTTAACCGACATGCGGTTTAATTACTAAACGACTAGTTGAACAACTGTACTAGTACCCTGACTAATTTGATAATCAGTAATTTTAACAATACTGATTCATATACTATGATCTATAATCGGTTGAAAAAATACATTAAATTAAAAATATAATTATTAAATATTTTATTAGACAATATAGCAATTTGGCAGGCTGCCTATGGATTGACCGGTCAGCCAGCACCAATAATCAAAGCTGGTCGGCAAAACTAATAGCGACAGATGAAAACGAACCTCAGCCACGACCGTGGCAAATTCTTATAACACAAGTTTCTTTTTTTTTTACATGAAAGTTCCAATTCTACCCAACTGAGTTCGTTAGATTGAAGAATCTCCCATAAACGACGTCGTGTTGGTGGAAGATGGTGAATTCATTGGTGGAACGCGCCACCAGTGACATGCTCATCGGTCCCGATTGGGCCACGAACATCGAGATATGTGACATGCTCAACCGTGACCCCGGGTACACACTCCTAATGTAACACCTCAGCCTTGACATATGTGACTCGGAGTTATGAATTTATTAAGCGTGTCATCTATTAGTTTAAATACCGTGCAGTATTTTATTCCTTTAGAGGGAGCCTCTCCTACGACTCGAACCTATGAGGGGAATAAAAAAAAAGACTGTATTTAAGCTTGAATGTGACAGGCTCAAATAGATAACATGTAAAGGCCGAGGTGTTACGCTCAATTTCCATGACTCTTTAATTTTGATTATCTTAGTGATCAACTACTTTTCTTGTTACTGCAAAATATCAAATTACTTCTATTTTTACTATCATTGTGATGTACTGTTTTAAATTGTACTTCACAATCAAAATTGCGGCTGTAGTATTATAGTTTTCAGACGTTGCAACAACTTCATGATCGTAATTGCAGCTACTTTGGCTGTGTTTTCCCGCAACCTTTTGCAATTGTGGTAATCACAGTATAACCGTGACTGCAAACACAATTTAAAAGGTTACTCTCATGCTTTGCACACCGATAGATAATCTGCAAAGTTAGGGACTAAACCGACAGTTTTTTATAATAAAGAGACCAAATTGATGAGTGATGTTAATCTCATACGCAACTTTATACAATTGTGGTAAATATAGTGTAACTGTGACTGTAATTATAATTTAAAACACTAGTCTCATGCTTTGTACACGGATAGACAATGTGCAAAGTTAGGGACCAAACTGACGGTTTTTATAATAAAGGGACCGAACTGATGAGTGATGTCGATCTCATAGGCAACTTTCTGCAATTGTGGTAAACATAATGTAATTGTGACTGCAACCATAATTTAAAATATTAGTCTCATGCTTTACACACCATAATTTAAAACATAATGTAATTGGGACCAAACATTAGTTTCAATTTGATCATATCTTTCTAAGTTTGCTTTTTGCATATACTTCCATATATTGAGGACTGAGTCTGGATATGATATATCAGGCAAGCAAAGGACCTTGTTAAAGGAATAAAGAAGCGGATTGGAAGCAGAAATTCTAAAGTTCAACTTCTTGCACTAACTGTAAGCATTGGAGTACTTTAATACAACTTTTTCGCTCTTAACTCCGATACCGTGTTGAGTTGGAAGATTTTAGGTAGGGAAGGGGAAAGGAGAGATTAGAGTTTCGAACTAGTATGAGACTGATATTAATCTTATATGATGATCATGGGTTGTGGTGATTACAAAAGACAATCATAGTAGTTCTATTCTATTAATACTAAATGTAGAATCCTAGCTCTAATTAAACAAGGAAATAAATCATAGAATATTAATAGGAAATAAATCCTTATAGGTCTTCTAAGATACTCTAAAATATCCCAAGATATAGAGAAGATAATGTTTGATATTTTTCAGATTTTCAAATATATACAATCGAGAAACGAAATAACGAAGGAAGGGCTATTTTCACAAGTTATTTAATGAAGGGCATGAGACTTTATTGGGATTTGGTGTTTTAAATGCTAAGGAGGACCTAAATTATATATTTTATCATAGAATTCTGGAGTTTAAGGTAAGAGAAGCACTAAAAAAGGGATGGACCATGGGGAAGTTGTTGGAATGGACGATATGCATATTGAAGTATTGAAGTTAAAATGATGTTGTTTCAGCTTGGATGCATTCTCTTTAGTATGCATATAGTTGACATATATTTATCATGGACCATTAGAAAAACTCATTTGGCTTATTGGTCTTCTGTATTTTAGTTGTTGGAGACAATCATAAAGAACTGCGGAGACATTGTTCATATGCAAGTTGCAGAGAGAGGTGTGCTTCATGAGATGGTGAAAATAGTAAAGAAAAAGGTATAGATAATTTCTTAAATGTTTTCTTAATTTTCTTATATTATTTTGGTTTTGCCTTGTTCAATATGTGATGTTATTGTTTCATTTCATTGTAGCCTGATTTTCATGTCAAAGAGAAGATACTGATTCTAATAGATACTTGGCAAGAAGCTTTTGGAGGACCAAGAGCAAGATATCCACAATATTATACTGCATATCAGGATCTATTGGTATGTTTACATGTGAGAATAAAAAAAGTACAGTTTGTTAGAGCAATATTCAGAATTTTTCTTTTAGACAGCATGCTATTTCATTACTTATTATATATGGTCTTTGATTTTGAATTGTCTGGCTTGGAATATTTAGATAAACCGTTTTAGAATTAAGTTGTTTGTATACTTCTATTTTATAAAGTATTCATTTATTTCAGCATGCTGGGGCAGTATTCCCTCAGAGGTCCGAGCAATCTGCACCTGTATTCACACCTCCGCAAACACAACCATTGACATCATACCCTCAAAACATACGTGACTCCGATACTCGGCAGGATGCAGCTGAGTCCTCTGTGGAGACTGAGTTTCCAACACTAACGTACGTATCTAATTTCCTTTTCTTGTTATCTAAAGGGAGGTTAACAGTTGACTTAGTTTTCATTGATTCACGTATCCTTATACTTTCTTACCCGTGAAACCTTCTGATCATTTTCTATTGTTTTTTTATGGCATTTATACTTCTAGTGTCATTAACTATCACCATTTCATTTTTTGTCTTTTTTGTTTTGCACTTAAAATGTCAGATTATAACCCATGTGTGTTTTATTGCTTATTTATTTTTCCGAAATTGTTTTGCACAAGCTTTCTCATGATGATATAAGTCGAAGTTAGGTAGTGATTGGGGAACCAAAGATGAGAACAGGAAATGTGCAGAGTTTAGTTTAAAGGAGGAGTCGAGTTTTGAACAGTGTCTATTTTTACCTTATTCTGTTTATGATCCATTGTTTTTTCGTTTTATATGATGGTATGTACAAAAATGTTAGTCTGGATACGTTCATCAGTATCTTTTAACTGTCAATGCATCTATTTTTTAAAATATTAGAAATAAGAAATTAAGCTGCATGAGTTATCATGGATTTTCCACTTCATTCAGTTCTTTTTAGTGCAATGGGAACATGTTACTTTTTGTATGTATTGCTTTTGGTATTATTTTGATGATGATGACTGGTACGTTGTGGTAAAGATTGTTATGTGTGCAGTTATGTATTACTTTTTTTTGTTCATCTTTCATTGCCAGTTTGACCGAAATTCAGAACGCACGTGGTATTATGCATGTTCTTGCAGAAATGCTCAATGCTTTGGACCCTGGTAACAAAGAAGTAAGTTACTCAGTTCAAACAATGGAAGTGTATGGAAAAATGTACTTTTTCTTTTAATGATTTGAAGCTTAAGGTTTCTATCAGTTATTCTACTAATTTGATTGAAAATGTTTTTAAATACTACACTTCTAGTTCTACTCATATTCACCAAATTCCACTCTGCCCCTCAATTTTTTGTAGTTTTTTTGGGGATCCCTAAATGACCCATTTTGTCAATTTGATACTCAATTGATTAAAGTTATTTTGATGCAGTCCAGACCTTGTTGTCTTCGTGTGTTAACTGCATATTACATAGGTATGACAGTTATTCGCCTAGTGTTGAAAATTGTTTACGGGATGACACAAATATAGGTTTTAATTAGAGATACCACCGGCTACAAAGGTGGAAAAACATAAAAAATAGGAGTACAAGAAACAGAGAGAAAAAACTAGGCCAATTATAATTGATTTTATAGAATTGGTGGCCTTTTTGCTGGTGTGGAGATATTATCAGCTTCGGAATATTTTGTCTCGCATTATCTTTTTTAGGCAAACACTGTAGTACAGTATGTAGTTTTAACTTGTGCATTTATGCAATTTGTAATTTTCTTTAACACATAATTGGAGTTGCTTATAGAAAGAACAAATTTGACATATGATGTTGTGATGTGAGCCCAACCGAATACGTTGTCATCATGTTGCGAAGACAACTAAGCTTTTCGTGACTGTCACACAACCTAATCTTCATTTCTTTTGAAAATGTAGTTTCGCTGTTGATTTGATTTCGCCCTTCTGAATCTGCTGCCAGAGTTTTATCATGTCTTCTCTATCATTATTCAAGTTCAAGAACCATTGATTATCACACTGTAAATAAAAAATTGTACTTGACTTCTCATGTATGACCTTTGTTTCAGGGGGTTAGGCAGGAGGTTATTGTTGATTTGGTGGAGCAGTGTCGGACATACAAGCAGAGAGTGGTACACCTTGTTAACTCAACTTCGTAAGGCTCGATGTCCCTTTCCATGATATTATGATAAATTTATGACTATATAATAATATTCTTTAAATGTTTGATTCATGTTCTTAATAAAACTGACCAAAGAATACAACTAAGTTACTATTATGGAGTTTTTCTGTCTGCTTTTCCAGGGATGAATCCTTGCTAGGCCAAGGACTAGCTCTGAATGATGATCTGCAGCGAGTACTGGCCAAGCATGAATCTTTTTCTGCAGGAACTTCTACTCAAAATAAAAAACACGCAGAGAATCCAAAGCCTCTACCTGCTGGAGCACTTGTCGATATTCATGCTCCTTTGGTCGATACTGGAGATACTAGCAAAGAAATTGATGGGAGGTGTGTTTCTCTCCATTATTGCTTTGCTCATTATATGAACTGCATTTATTAACATGTTACTATAAGTTTTTTTATTAACATGTTATCAAATATGAATATAAATCAAAATTAAGTTCAAGGTGTTGACTGTCATTAGAGTTTAAGGCTCTGCAGAGTTTTGATATTTTTTATTTTCAGAAGTTTATTTTTCATTTTGCTTTAATTTGTTTGGTGTAATAAAATTTATGGTCGGGGGTGGCTGCCTCATCCCATGTTCTGGGCAGGCCTCTATCCTCAACGAGCTTGCAGAAATACTTATATAATTTATCAACAACGGATGAATTGTACCTTGCTTAATTTTGTTGACGAAGCCCAGCGTGGATAGGTAACTTTTAGTCAATAGTAATGCTTAAGTGTACTGATAAGTGTGGAGGTGTTTTAGATCTACACTTTTGAACACGGGACATGCTATGAGACCATCAAAATCCTCCATTTTTTGTGTTTTCACCCATCAGTAATCACTAATGAGCTGATTGGACATTGTCATCGATGTGCTAGGTCATCTGCTTTATTTTTTACTGCAGACTTTCATTTGTTGTTATTTTGCGTAAACCTTTAGAAATAGATTGATGTTTGAATGGAATACTTTCAAGTTGACCTGACGTATCCGGTGCCTTCTTCTTTATGTCTTCGTACTTTTCATATATTCATATTATCTCTAAGTACTTATACATTCATATTATGTATTACTGATTTACATCTATGTGCAGACCCTCTTCAAGTGCTGAAGCAGGGTCCCAAACATTGAATCAGTTGTTACTTCCGGCACCCCCCACATCTAATGGTTCAGCTATTCCTACCAAAGTTGATCCAAAATTGGATCTGCTCAGTGGTGATGACTATAACTCACCAAAGGCCGATAATTCACTTGCTCTGGTTCCTGTTGGAGAACAACAGCCTTCAACTCCTGTGTCTCAGCAGAATGCCCTGGTCCTTTTTGATATGTTTTATGATGGAAATAATGCACCTACATCTGTTAATGGTACCCAGCAAATCCAGCCAGCTAATGTTGCTGGCCAAACCACTCCACTTGGTCCCCAATTTCAACAACAGACTTTTATGTCTCAGGGTTGGTTTTACCCCACCGGGAGTGTGCCAAATACGACAGGGTCACCTCGGTATGAGCAATCACTATATACACAGACAGGTCCTGCCTGGAATGGACAAGTTGCACAGCAGCAACAGCCACCTCCAGTTTATGGTGAGCATAATGTTTCTTTATTGGTTTTAAACATGTTCCTCCTTGGCACAAACCTTGACAATGACACTATCTTCCTTCTACAAAATAGTTCTTTTTTAAGTTGGTTCATGTCAAATTCACTGAGTCTTGGATGTTTTTCTTTCTCAACTGATTGCCAGCGATGTGTGGTTGGGGTTAGGATCCTATCCATTTCTGTAATTAAAGGTTGGAGTTGGTCAATTCTGTTTTTATTATTACCAATCAAGTTAAACAATTACCAACTCTGTACCGTAATTACCGAAAATGGAGATGTGCATTTACTAAGGAAATGGAGAGGATCCTTACCCCAATGGTTCCTGGATTTATTGAAGTATATCGAGGATGTAATTGTATAAGGTTGGTGCTCTTATGTCTTGCGCGTCATCATTGCATCACTTGCATTTATTTATTTTCATTTGACAGGTGCACAAAGCAGTGGTGGATCATTGCCTCCACCTCCCTGGGAAATTCAACCTGCAGATAATGGCAGCCCAGTAACAAGCACTCAATATCACCAACCACCGCAATCCGCGCAAGTGGTTATGATGCACATACAGAGTTCAGCACATCCGCAAGGGCCTCAAGCAATCGGCGGTGACCAGATGTATATGCAGCCAAATGCTAACATCCATATTCAGAACAACCAATTCGGCATCCACCCTCAACATATTCAAGGTGTTGCAGGCCCCTACTCGGGTATGGTTTCGCATCATCAAATGCAGGCTGCTTCCATGTATCCTCAACAGATTTACGGAAACCAATATATAGGATATGGTCATGGGCAGCAGCAACAAGGTGGAGTTTCATATTTTGAGCAGCAAATGTATGGTCTATCTGTTAGAGATGATAATAGTTTGAGAAATTCATATCAGGTTTCTACTACATCTTATGTTCCATCTGGGAAGCCTTCTTCCAAGGCAGAGGATAAGTTATTTGGTGACCTTGTTGATATGGCAAAAGTGAAGCCAAAATCATCCCCAGGCCAAGCTGGTAGCATGTAGTAAAACTATATCATGGGTAAAGTTGCACAATTGTCATACCATGTTCATACACTTATGAGAGTCCAATTGATTATAATTTCCCTATATAAGTCCTTAATAAGGTTTAAACTATTTTCCTAGTTTTAGATTACAGTCTCAAACACTTTTGAATCATATGATGTCAAACATAAAGTTTCATAGTTCTCATACCATGTTCATTCACCATTGAGAGTCCAATAGACTACAAATCCATTCTACTAGTCCATAATAAGGTTAAAATCTATTTCCTAATATTATATTACACTCTCAGACACTTTGGAATCTTATAATGTCATAAATAAAGTTTCACAATTGCTATACTATATTTATATATGTATGAGAGTCCAATTGACAATAATTTCATTCTAAATCCTTGTTTTCAATTTTTTTGTTTTATATGTTTTTATGGTTTATATATATATATATATATATATGTTGCATATGGTTTTCTTGTCTGAGAATTACCATTTGATTCTGTATATTAGTTCTAGAGAAAAAAATGAGTAATGGGCACAAGAAAATAGATACTAGAACTAGAACATCCTTTTTGTTTTTGCATGAGAGTATTTATAATTAGATGTTGTTTTGCTTGACCCTAAACACAATATGATATGTGGATAAGGGATGTCTTACACTTTAAGTTTGATAAAAAATTTTGGTCCTTATATTGGTTGCAGAAATGAACAAGATTGATTGGTGTTTTAGGGAAAAGATGGAGTTTGTATTTTCATTTACTCTTCTTTCTCTCCAACCAAACAAAGCATTGGAGTTTTAGATAATAAATGTAAATTGTTGATGTAATTGAAAGTGTTTCATTTTTTTAATAATATTTATTTGTTTCCGGCTGAGATAGGATTGCCTTCAGTGCAATGATACATGTGGGAAATACAAAAAATTGACATCTTATTGTGAACATTGTTCCCAATTCAATGGCATAGAAAAATGCTGTGGTAAAATTAGTTTATTATATTGAAAAAGTTTCCATCTATTTTGTGTAGAAAATTACATCCAATTTTATAGCCCTCCAAAGTGACTTCAGCTTAAAGTGGGAAAATAAGATATCTCCTTCCTAAATCATTAAGTTACTAATAAGATATTGGTGTAATTGTATAAGATCCCACTAAATCCCTAGGTAGACCAAAATATCAAGATTTTGTTTCTTGAAAGCAACATTTGTTGGAGAGATTGTCATGTACTCCAAAAGAGCCTTACCAATAAAGTGAAGGAATATGATACATTAGTTATAAAAAAAAAATGATTGAGTTAAGATCTGGTTGCACTTTAATTAACACATCCACACTTTCTTACTTAATACTCTCTAGCTAGATATGTGTAAGACTACAATAACACCATTCCTTTCACTTATCTAAATAAACCAAGTAGTTCATCTTCTTTGCAATACTATAATTTGAGTTTACAGCAACTATATATACTAAAATTAATCAAATTGCTCATCTTCTTTGCATGGTGATGCATCAGCAATCTAAAGAGTTTTCTGATCAACCTGATGCTTTCTTAACACATTATGTGATCTGATTAAAAGTATTATGTTAGAAAGTTATTGGCCAGATAAAAAGAGACACAATATGAAGAGTTGTTTGATTATTAATTTATATAAAAAAATGTTAAATAACATTTTTAATTCCAATTACAACAAGTCTTGTCACTGTAAAAGCCAAAACAAAAAATCTGAAAAATGACATACTATGCATATGTGTATTTATAATATGTATATTAAACATGAAATGCAGAGTCCAAAAATCAGGAGATTTTAGCTATAATTGACAACCAGCTATCTGCAACCTTTCAGCAAGTATGAAGTAGGGCTTGAGAAGTTCATAGCTGAGGAGGATTTGCTGTTATCACCCTTGCCTGGTGTTCCACATTCACTAAAGTCGAGTATCCGTCGCTCCATCTGCGGAAAAAAATGTCATTCAGCTACAAATTATTGGTAAAAATAGAAAATGCAAGACCTGACCAACAAGAAAAACAAAGGAAGAAACAAAGAGGCTTATGTGCAGTTTAGTGGAAACTGATTAAGAACACTCATCCTTAATAAATTGACGGGGATGGGATTCTCTCATATTACATGGATGAGAATGAGAAACCCAATAAATAACTTAGTTTTAGGAGAATACTAACAAGTGTCCGAAGCGTACTTGTTTTCGAATCAAAAATAGAAACTATGCATTGGAAAATGGTATGTTGAAATAGATTAAAAGTTTAGAAGCTTTGATTTCCAATGCAATGTCTATAACTTTCTATTTTTAGATTCCTTGACAAATGCCCTTAGCGCACTCGTTAGCAAGATACTAAGTTCAATTAAGAAACTACTCTTACTCTTGATAACAGGTTTTTATCATGTAACATGAAAAAAATGGAACTATGTTGCAAGAACTAAGGGAAGGAAGGGGGGAACAAAATATGTTGGCAGGACTCAGGAGTGTTATGTAAATCAAGCTTTACCAAAGAATTTGAACCCAATTGAGAAATTTTCCCAGCCTTTTCATGGTTCCCATCCTTGTTTCCGGATGTCTCTTTCTTCAACACCTTAGGAGTTTCATCTCCCAAAATCTCCTGAGCATTGGCATATGTGGCAGCATTTTGTTCACCGACTTGTTTCATCAACCCGATTGCATCATAGCTTCTATCACCCGGGCTCATTAAAAACCCAAAATCCTATAAACATGTTTACTGTTTTTAGTAGGGTGGCAAAACTAAAATCTAGTTCAGTGATTATGCAACAGAACCTACAGTACCTCGATTGTAATTTCGGTATCAAATCTGGGGCTGGACATAAAAGTGTTGAAGAGCCAAGGAGATTTCCATGCAGAAGGTGATTCAAGGCTTTTCCTGAATGGTGTTGAACCAAATCTGTCACCAAACAAGTAAGCAGTCAGAAACAGAGTAGGCATGTAAAATGAACATCAAAGAATGTGTAACAAGTCATCAAAAGAAAAAATATAGGAATTTGGATTTTTAAGTGCCGCAATAAGAGAAGCAATTGAAAAGGAAAAATAATCTAATGTTTCAGTACCAAAATAACTCGGCAGCATTAATACAAGCATAGAATATATGAAGACAAATGAAAGATGGCAGATAGCAATCATAAAATGATTATGATAAGTAATCAAGACCCCATTTGTTTCAGCTTAGAAAATAAGTGATTTTAGATTGTGAAAAATAAGCAATTTATTTTTTATAGATTGTAGTCTTCCAGAAGTTATTTGTAAAAGGGTGGTCTAATGCACGAGGCTTCCACCTAAGTTATTTTTGAAATAAGTCATTTATTTTTTATAGATTATAGTAATAATCAATTTTATTGTGCTTCGTGTTTTGTGTCATGTTTATCTCTTTTCTACCCATCTAATTATAATCTAAAGCTAGTCAAAGTAGATTATTAGATTTGGATTATTTTTAATATTCTGATTATTGAAAAAATCTTACAAAAACATGTTTCACTATCTTACAAGTGATTTTTGTCAACAAACAAAAAATGGTTTTGCTGAAAAATAATCTCACACAAGCATACTCTTAAAGAATCTTACATGTTACTAGTTTCAAAACCACCATCGTTTCTGGTTTGATACCCGGAATTCTCCCCTGGGGTTGATGAACAGACAGATGGTACACAGGTAACAACAACTGAAAGTCTTTCATGCTCCTTTGCATGAACACAAGGAGAGTTAACACTTGAGCATGGATTTTCAGATGCTAATTTCAAAGGGATGCTCTGATTCGGAGCTTCTTCCAAACTCTTATTGTCCAATTTCTTGGGAGTTCTAGCACTCGAACCGAGAACATAGTCTGACTTAAAACCAACTTCATTAGGAGAGAACAACAACCGGTCATTTATATCACGTTCAACCAAAACTCCACAAGGTTGTTGCACCTTGAAAAAAAATACATGAACAGATAAGTAATTTGCCAAAACAAAGAGAGAGGTACAGTTTAACAAATTCCAGATAACAATACTCAGTACTTACGATATCAACAGCAGCATCAACAACGGTCTTCATTTTAGCATCAATATCAAGAGGTCGCTGCTTAACTTTATCCCGAGAATTACTGTCAACGGTATCTTTTTCTGAACTCATTTTGTCCAAAAATGTAGATTTCATTTTCTCCCCCTCTTGGTCCCCGTTGAAGGCTGGTCCACAATTTTCTTTATCACCAGCAACTGACACACTAGCATTAAAGATGCCTTCCACGCTGGGAAACTTTTTGGTCAGCGTGGCTGCCATGTCAGTGTCAAGTTTCTTGCCAATTCTTTTATTTGACAGTGGTGACAGCAGACAACGGCGACGTTTCTTTAATATGGATGGTGTGCCCGTGAAAGTTTTGGCTGCACTTCTCAACAATGCATCTGGACTATCATCACGAGAGGGTGAGCTCCACAACCTGAAAGGCGTTAGACAGTTCATTGATGACATCATAAACTGGCGGATACCAAGGGGACTATATTCTTGCAGCATATCAGCTCCAGGTTGTACAAGATCACAGCTGAAGAAAGGAATATCCAAGCTTGGAAAACGAGGAGGTTCATAACATAGAGCTCCTGCACCCTCCTTTTTTATATGTGTGGTTGGCTTTTCATCTGTCGGATAACAAGTTGGCATAGAGCCCGATGCGCAGCCAACCCTATTTACAGGGACCAACTTTGAAGTATCCTTGACGATATCTGGTGGCTCTTGCATTACTGCACTATCTATACCATCAACACAAGGAGAACTGGACATGTCATTGCCATAAATGAAATTATCAGGTGTACCAGAAACAATCTGCTGATCCTCAGGCTCAAATAATTGATTATCATTGGCAGTAAAAATCAGACAGCGGCCACTAGAAGAAAGTATTGGTGGCACAGATTGAGAGGATGAAGTATTAAAAGTATTAGAACACGGAGGACAACTTTGCTGTGAAGTTGAAGTTCCACCAGTTTCAGACATATGGATATCACATGACTGAGAAAGAAATGAAGTATAGCCAGAAAAGTCGACAAAATCTACACCCTGGTCTCCGGAGCAAAACTTTGCATCGTTCCCTGCCTCTGAGAAAAGGACTCTGCCACATTCATCATCAGGTATCAACATGCGCTCTGGTCTAACAGAATCTGTAGAAGTAGGTCCAGTGGATGTAGAAACACCTAACCTCCCTGAAGTTTGAAATGGAACATAGTCGCAGATTTCACTAGGAGCTACACAGTTGCTTTGCAATTTCGAGGATTCCTGCACCAAGCCCTCTGATGAGATATTGGGGAAGGAATTAAAATTAAATCGAGAAGCGTGAACGTCTTCGTGAGTAATGTCTGGATCGCATATAGTAACATCATCAAGGGACACATAATATGGCTCTGAACAGTATGCTTGACATGAACTATGATCCTTTCCATGACTAGAATCTTCATTTGCTCTGTAATACTCTCTAGTTTGTAAGCCAGCATTGCTCATCTCTCTTGCTGATGGGAAATGACCAGCATTAGCTGACTCGCTACACTCCGAAACTTCTTCTCCTTCTGTCTGCTTTGAATCATTATCATCTCCACACTGCAAGCTCGAAGAGGCTATAGCCATCGATTGATTTGAATTTCCCACATGATTTACAGGTTGGAATTGATTAAGCAAGCCTGATGCCAAGTAAGAATCCAATTTCTTTTTTACAGAACTGTGCCAGTGATTCTTAATAGCATTGTCTGTCCTGTTTCCACAGAAGCACAAGTACATCACAACTCTAAAGGACTATCGATAAAAGAGGATTTAAAATGAACTAATACGGCGGCCAATGGAAAAACCAGGAATATTATGACAACAGGTTTTGGATCCCCTGCACTTACTTCAGGGTTCCTGTAGTAGAAAAAAGTTATAAAATTTTATCGTAATGCTGTAATTAAAAAATCTTTCTCATACCATAACTTGCAGTACTTTGGATAACTAACTAAACCACAGACGAAACATCAATAAATAAGAAACATAATTACCTTCCAGGCAAGAACTTCGTTAATTCCGCCCATTTGTTCCCATAAATCTGATGAGCATGTATTAGAGCTAACTCCTCTTCCTGTGTCCATGCTTCCTTGTTTATAGCCGGATTAAGATGATTATGCCACCTAATAAGTTTTCACAAATTACACTAATGAAAATGAGCATAGTTCAAGTAGACAAACCCTCCAGTAAGATTTACGGATGGGAAGAAGATACTACCATGATAAATGAAAGAACATGATTCCACCAAACAAACTTTTGAATAGAAAACATTTGTTTTTGGCTTACGAAAGAAAGTTACTCCAACTCTTCAACAATACACATTTAAGAACCAGTAGAAATCCAGTAGCCATACCTTTCTCGACATTGCTTACCAATACGTCCAGGTAAATGCTGTGCAATAGTAGACCATTTTTTAGGGCCATATTTGTTCACCAATTCAATAATTACTTCATCTTCCTGTTTACAATTAAATTAGACAGGTCAGTTCATATTAGATATCTAATACCTAACTATAGCAATGCTACAATCCAAGGTAACATCGGGAAAACTTAAATATGCAAAAATTAGATTAAAAGAAACAACAATAGAAGTAGAAATTACCTCTTTAGACCATGGACCTTTGATAAGCTCAGGATTTAAAACTTTCTGCCACCTATGTAGGCATTGCACATCAGTTCTATTGGTGAAACACTCGGCTGCAGACACATGATTGGCAATTAGACAAGTTACAAAACTATATTGCAAAATGGAGTTGCGTATTAAGAAATGCTTAAGATGGTCGGAACAAGCACAACAAAGAACCCATTTAAGACCCCAGCTAAACAGATAAGAGAGAGTAGAACCTCAAAACTAATTTAGAGGACCGTAAAATACAAATTTTATGCCTCTGTTATTAGAAAGTTGCCAAGGAAAAACGGGTATATCCCCCCAACAATCCATAACCTTTAAATCAACTCAGTTAAGCATATAGATGACAAACTGCATGGTGCTCTTTTAAAAAATAACAAATGAACACATTGAGTGCACTAAAGCATACATTGAATGATAGTTGAAGCCGGTCGTGAACAGTTTCAAGAAAATGTACTGACTATTGATACCAATATAATACCTATTTTTTTCCAATTCTTTCCTTTAAATCGCTGAACAGCCTTCCTCAAAATGTCATCCTGCATAGAATAAAAACTGATTGATATAAATAATAACTTCATAATGTGTTACAATTATATGCATAATTATAATTATTATCATAAAATTTATAATCTTCAGAATTAAAAGAAGAAAAAAGTAAAATCTGCAACATGCAACACACCAATTCCAGTATTGTATCAAAAAGATTAAAACAAGACCAAGGTAGGTATAAATTGTTAACATTTTTACCATAATAACTAGAATCAACTAGTTAAAAATACATCTATTGCAATAAATAACATTAAAAAAAGACATGAAGGTGCTTAGTTTACAAGCCCGTCGTTCTTTTTGGAGTTTTTGGCAGGAAACATACACAATAGTTAGATTAGTTTTCATTGAGATATATATCCCCCATGAATTTCATGGGGGTGTGACTAGCTATATCGAAAACTCTAATTGCACTATTACAACAGGAAAAGAACAAGGCCAAGGTAAATATAAATTGTAAAACGATCTTAACAAACTTAAGAAGGATTGAATATGTTCAAGTATCCAAAAAAATCACCTCCTCGGACGTCCATTGCCCCTTTGTAGAACGCCTTGTAGGGCCAGTAGTCCTCCTAGAAATAGATATTTTATGGTTAGAAGAAACTCACTTAACCTCATCCTCAGTTCTTCAAATAAAACAGGTACTTACTATGACTATTACAAAATTTAGAGAAAAGCTGAACATTATTGCTTCAAGGAATAGGGAAAACAGCGACAAAGTACGGACCAGGCTAGATAATCGGAAGATTACATGATAATCTCTCATTTAAAAAATAAATACTAGAGTAAAGTGAACATTTATTTAAATGAAACATTTCCCTAACCCTCCCTATCCCTCGAAACTCATTCATCCACACATGTCGTAGAAGGTCGCGGAAAAATTCAAAAGGAACAATTGCATTGCATTATAGTTAGAGATAATGTTATTTAGAATTACCCGTGCAATGACCTAACTTTCTGAGCACCATCTATGGGATGATCAGATGGATCGGGGATTTTCCGATCACCATCCATCGCCTTTTGGCAGACAAGTAATTACCCGAATTCCGATTCGACTGCAACTCTCTCCAAGGTTTGCACCCCAAATCATTATAGTCCCTTTAAGGAACCACAGCAACAAACTCCTTCACAAAACAAACACAGTATTCAGGATAAAATTTGAGATAAATAAATAATAATTCTAGAACTAAATAGGAACAAATATCAAATTTAATTCCTAAGAATGAAAATTTCCAAATACACACAATTTGGGACTAAATTAAGGGAATTCTTTTCTTCTCAGGGGTGAAAATAGGTACTTACTCAAGGAACAATTCAAGAATAGAAAAATAAAAAATAAAAAAAGAAATAAAAAATAATTAATATAGAAACAATAGAACACTAACCTCTTTTGGGTTCAAAGACAGTAACTTTACTTCAGATATGATACCCCAAATACCTAAATTTATAAAATTCAAATTCAAATTAAAGTTATGAATAAAAAAAACAAAAGGAAATTCATGAAATTGAAGAAAGATAGAGACTCACAAATATTGCAGATCCGAATGGGGAAAGAATCTGCAAAGAGGAGAGAGAGAGAGACGTTGGAGTGTGGTTTGTTTGTTCAATCTCTATTCAAACAAAAAGGGGCGGTTTTCAATTCAAATAAATGTCCATTATGTTTGGTAGATTCACTATGCTCCTCATTTTTTACAACCCTAAAATTCAATTTCAATTTACTTTTTTTAATTTAACAATGTACGTAAAAAATGTAATATTTATGCACTATTATTGTAAAACTAAAATACACAACTAGTTGGTCTAATAATATAAAGTCCGGCTAGATCTCCAACATTATCAAAATGTGAGGATTCGATTCTTGCGAGAGACTGTCATATATCGTAAAAGTGTTTAGTTCTTTACCCCAAAGTAAAGACTATCATTGACAGTATGAAAGAAAGTATAAAATACACAATCACATTATTCATATGTATTTTTTCTTCTGAAAAGTCAATAAGAGAAAAAATATATGCATTACATTGTAATAGTTTTTTATATTGTCCCTATATCATATTTTCATTTTTTTAGAGTCATAATATATATATATTTTGCACTCTAAGAACAACCACATTAGAGCATCTATGGTGAAGTATAATAATTTCATTTTTATTTGGGTCATACTCATTATTTTATAATTTATTACAACTCCCCATGAAATAAGATCAATATCTACTTTTTCTCACAGTGACAAACATCATTCTTATTCTTATTCGAGTCTCATAATATCTATATTTTTCCACAACATCCACCTCTCTCATCACTTCCTTTTGGTTAAGAATAAAAGTCAGGAAATAAGAATGACACAGTGAAAAAACAAAGTAAGAATGTTCTTATTCCGTTAACAACAACCTTAAGAACAACCATTGTGGTTGCTCTAATGAATTAAGAATGAAAGACGATATATTGAATATCTATAAATCTTAACAATACATAGATGTTACACCATAAGAGCGTCCACAATAACATACAACATATTCATTCTTATTTGGGTCTCACACATTATTTTATAATTTACTACAACTCCTCATAAAATAAGAACAATATCTACTTTTTCTCACTATGACAAACATCATTCTTATTCAATCGGGAAATCAAGCTTTCCCTTAAATAATGTCTCCGGTTCGAGTGTTGTGGATGAAAAAAATACCGGCCGGAAGAGTTAGCCCTATATACCTGTAAATATTCTTAACTCAGAAATGATTGCCTCCAGTATGAAAATACATGTGGGAGACAAAAAAATAATAGAGAAATCAAGCATACCAAAACACTCAGAAATAGTGGTTTTCCTTCAACACGAAGAATTAAAAATAAAATACCTTATTATTAAGGATCCATTTTAAGCCTTTAGAATTCGCATATGCAAACCAAAACAAACAATGATTATATGAAATGCTCAATATAAGTGAATTCACTTAATATACAAGATTTTAAAGTTGAGTAAATATAGTTTAGCTTTGTTTAAGATTAGCTCCTAATTGAAAATATACTGTCAGAAAACGCATAGGTAACATGATAGCATAGGCTACATTGATAGTCTTATTCTATCTTGTTATCTCACCCTTATAACTACAAAAGAATGGAACAAAATCTCTTTTACCCCATTCTTATTAAAATCGGACCAGGACTACTTGTATAGTTGAACCCCTACAAACTAGCCTAAACTGCTATTTTTGCAAAAATATTAATCGCGCCTTAACACAATCTTAGTATTTCGCTGTTAGATTTTTAGGATGATAAAAAATCAAGAGTTTAATTTTTATCATACACCCCAAAAGAGTTTAATTCCTTACTCGTTGAATGAGAGGATACCTTTAATAGTAAAAAAAACCCTAGTAGAATCCCCAAGCATAAAGCCTTCTACATATATGGTAAGCACATAACCATATGCATTTTTTATGTTATATATTATATTTTAAATATTAATAATTCAGATTATGTCAAGTATTGGAGAGTCCAATACTGAATAAAGATTATGACACGTGATAAAAATTAATTTTCAACAGACATGATTTTAAGTTATTTTTGATTAAAAGAATTTAAAAATTAAGAAAATTATTTTTCTCCTCATATTCAATATTGCACTCTATGGTACTAGAGTCAATATATAACATAATTGATTTATGATTTAATGAATGATTCATTAATTAAATCATTGAACTAATAACTCAACATCCTAACTAATTTGATGATGAGTTCACTTTTAATAACACTATTACTTACCAATATGTTGTACTTTAAGGAAAGAAAACAATCACTTTTTTGCTTATACTTTTCTCTTACCTTTTATAATTGTAAAGGTATGAACATTTTGACATTAGTAAAACTTGATCATAAGAAATAACTATATACAATACATTTATATCATGGATTTTGGGTCCTTGGTGTTTCTTAAGCTACTTTGTAACTATTTCTTAAAGCCACACCTTATGTTCCAAATTATGTACCACTCCGTATATCATTTGTTTCTTATTATCCATAAAGTAAAACATGAATTAAATATATATTAATTTTACATTTTCCGACTAATAACAAAAAAGGGATACGTACAACAATACACAATTTAGGACAAAAGATGTGCTCTGATTTCTTTCCCTTTGTCCAAGCCACATGTTCAACCAAACTAGATTTTTATCAACTTTTAAGCCAAATTTGTTTCCTATAGTCATAAAAGAGCACCTATAGGGGTTGAGCCATTGGTAGTTGAATTGAAGATACTAATAAGCTGTTTGATAAAATTTGTGGCCAATTCTTGTTCTTTAAGCAATCTACTTTATAAACCATTCACTATATAAAAAGCTACAACTAACTTAGATTATAATTCATTCTCAACTTCACTTAATCACTTTATTCATCTATAGGCATTTGATTTTTCAGCTTCACTAATCCAATATGAAATTTCATCTATTTCCCATCATTACTTTTGTAATGGTGAGAGTTTTCAATTCCACTTCTATTTTTGTTGCAAGCTTCAAAGTTTTTATTATTTTGTATATATGATATTTTTTCTGAAAAATTAATGATAAGTTTTACTACGAAATGCAGATAGTTGCGACGAATGCTGCATTACGTCCCGAACTTTACTGGAAATCGATGCTTCCGAACACTCCTATACCGAAATCCATCACTGATCTGCTTCACTTTGGTCAGTACACTAATTCAAATGGTACCTATGTGCTAAACTCATGCTTATTTTATTTATATATATATATAACTGATCATAGGAACAAATGGATTCAAACTTTTGTTGATACAACTTTGAATTAATTCCATATATATATATATATATATATATATATATATATATATATATATATATATATATATATATATATATATATATATATATATATATATATATATATATATATATATATATATATATATATATATTATAGACATAAATTTTATCCTTGTTATTTATATCATGTAGTATGAGAATGAGGAATACATAAGGAGTGTATCATTTCATTGTATAAATCAATTTGTTCTTTTAACTGAGTCACCTGATACAGAGTTCTCTTTGGTACGGTACCGGTATATAGTACACGGTATGCTTTACCCTATCAAAATATAGGTATGTTAGAGATATGTTTCCTTAGTTGATACATTACCTTGTCCTTAATTGATATGTTTGGTATGCTCTTTATACTTACGTTATTATCATTAACTTAGTTCATACATCCGTGCACAACCGTTTCTTATTCATGCACAACGCTATGATAAGTTTCTTTCTTGTTTGTTGTAACATATAGGTGAGTGCACATCACCAATTACTTTTTTTGTTTGTTTGTTATTTAAATTAAACGGTAGGTGAAAACTTGGTCTGTTCCTTACAGGGAACCAACTCACAAAAAACCACGAATTGGTATGCAAGAATCAATTCACGATTCTCTACCAAACTGAGAGAATTGTGTTTCAATGCTTTTAACTAAAGTTGGCTAAAATTGCAGATCAGAAAGAAGAGAAACTTGGATATGGTGGTGTAAATGTTGGTGTATATAAGGGATATCATGGAAGTGGAACTAATGTTAATGTTGGAGTTGGACATTCTCCATTTGATTACCTTTATGCTGCTAGTGAGACACAATCACATGATGATCCCAATGTGGTCTTGTTCTTCATGGAAAAGGACTTGCATCGCGGAACGAAATTGAACTCACACTTCACCAAGGCCTCGAACGAAGCGACATTCCTGCCTCGACAAGTCGCGGATTCAATACCCTTTTCGTCAAACAAGGTGAAAGACATATTGAACAAGCTTTCAGTCGAGCCAGGGTCGGACGAGGCTAAGATTATGAAAAACACGATCAACGAGTGCGAAGCGAAAGGACTTAAGGGAGAGGAAAAGTATTGCGCAACTTCGCTCGAGTCCATGGTCGATTTCGCCACTTCCAAGCTTGGTAAAAATATTAAGGCCTTCTCCACAGAAAAAGCAGAAAATGAAACCAAGTTACAGAAATATACCATAACACAAGGAGTTAAGAATTTAGCAGATAACAATGTTGTTGTATGCCATAAACAGAATTACCCTTATGCAGTGTTTTATTGTCACAAAACAGATACAACAAAAGCATATTTTGTACCTTTGGAAAGTGCTAATGGAAGCAGAGTCAAAGCTATAGCAGTGTGCCACACAGATACATCAAAATGGAACCCTAAACATTTGGCCTTCAAAGTCCTCAAAGTTCAACCAGGAACTGTTCCTATTTGCCACTTCCTCCCTGAAGATCATGTTGTGTGGCTTCTCAAGTAGAAGAAACAACAAATGCCATTTGTGAAATCCTTTAATAACTATGCAGTTTTTACTCTCCAATAATGTTATTTGTATGTCTATATGCGACGACTTTCGACTTTCAGGTTTATAGCGCAAAGCAGTATCAGTACTTTGCGTTGTAAACCTGAAAGTTGTCGTACATCGACATAAAAATAATAAGTCTTTTTTTCTTTGAATAGCGTGCATGAGCTATAGAATTGAATCATAGTACCTGGATTACCTTTCTATCAAATTGTATGCCAACTACTATGTTTACTTTTACAACTTTAAGTGTGATATATTTGCTTGTGATGTAATATTACATATGTGCTAATATGATAAAGTGAACTTTGAAAGTCTTTGTTTTTTGATTTTTTGGATTTTAGATACACAAATGAGGCTAACTTTGGTTGGTCAATCCAATCAGTTCATCGATGGTTGGCAAGTATGTAGGTTTGAATGATAAAATTATACGTAATTTCGAGTATATCTCACATGAGGTTTTAAAAACCTCTCAAATTGATGATTAATATGATAATAAGTTCAATGAAAGAGAAAACATGTAAAGAATAAGGAAAACATGTAAAGAATATGCTGATATCAAATAATTTATATAATTATAAATATCTAAGCTTGAAATTCATAAAGTACCATGAACTTCAATCTGGGAAGAAAAACTTGCAAAATGATGACATTTGATTAAGAAATCTTTCATTAAACTCATAGACTAATCCTTCTTCTCTAACAACTAAACCATTCTCTAAGTTCACTCTAGTCTCTAACATGAACAAACTTGAAGACTTTCAATTTAAATGGTTTAATCCAATATATAATTAAATAGATTGTTTTGCTAGCATAAATGAACATACATGACATGGTAGTTAAAATCGCGATCCCTCGTGTGATCGCATGATTTTACGATTTACAAGACCATTTCTCTCATTTGTTATGCTCTTCTTTCTCTCCTTTCTATGTTCACTGTTTCTTCACTTTTCTTTTTCTATGTATTATGATGTTTTGTTGCAAAATGGAAGGAAGGAGACGACTCAACTTAAATTAAGGTTTCACTAAGTTTAAAAGTTAAAACAATGGATCGGTTCAAGCCCATTTCTAGTTATTTGTTTAAAGAGGCCTATTTATGTTTATTTATCTAAGTCTCTAATACTTTTTATGAACTAAGGAGACCCATTTCTTTTATGAACTTATTTTTCTAAATATAAAAACATATATACTCTTAACTACACTAAAACATATAATTACCTAGAAGAAAAATAATATTCAAACAAGTGAACCTTTTTAAATTCTTTATATTGGATATTATTTATCTATCCAAAAATCTTGATCTCTAATAGTAGATATATATATATATATATGTATAATTTTTTGTACCTTTATATTGATAAGTAAGATCTTACGAGTCATGCTACGATCTTAGGTTTACAATCTTTGACTCCCTTCCCGATCCTAAATAAAATCTTGATTCTAACTACCATATTCATGAATCACTTACGACCAACTATGCAAGTGATACTATTGTCCTTCCATCTTAATTTAATATCTCAAAATTACAGACATGAACCACTTTAGTCTTTTAATCACTTTCCTTCCATTTGATTTAACATTTTAACATATGATTAATCCCTAAAAAAGCCAATTGCATGGCAACTTAGTTTGTAATAAAAGCATTTGTTATTCCAATTAAAATTAACCAAGGACTAATATAACTTGTATTTATAATTTTGAGACTAAATGGGCATATATTTTTCTAGAGATCAAAAGTATCCCATAATTTTTTAGAGACTAATTTGAGGTAATTTGTTCCCTCTAATTAATTTCTAATGATACACTCTATGGTGAAGACATGATCACATCTCATTATTATTTCCAATTGAGCCTTAAAAGCCATATTGAATTGTGTATATATACATTTCTATGCAAAAAAAAAAAAAAATTATTTTCCAATTCCTATACATAAAAAATGATTTAATGAATCATATCAGTATTGTTACTTGCTAAACACTCCAACTCATCCAAGATTACACAGTGAAAGCCTCATCACCAAAATTCTTTCTTCTGCTAACATGAAAAACAGTAGCATTTGTGCATCAAGGTTCATTGATTTGAGCATCATATTTTAACATTGTCTCAGGTGTATATGATTCCAAAGATCCCCATGTTCTTCCAACCTTAAGTTTCACTTGGAGAGGAACTGCAGGAACATAAATGTAATCAGTAAATAAGTGATTTACATTATAATAAAAAAGTGTTATATAATACAAAAGTGCTTATATAATACAAACCAAGGAGTGAAATTGCTGTCTCCATGCATGTCTGTAATAACATGGCAGCTTCTTTTATCATAGAAGGATGAACTTCCAAAACTAGTTCATCATGTACCTGATTATCAATCACTAACAATATTGAGGAAAAAACAAGGAAAAATGGTACTAACAGAATACAAATCCTATAAAATTAACCTGTAATAGAATCCGGCAATGATCTTTAAGCATGCTGAACTTAGTTGCTACTGAAGAACTGGAATCCGCGCTATCGACTCCAGTTACAATTACCGAGTAAATTCGTAACATTGCAATCTTGATTATGTCAGCTGCAGATCCCTGGGGGGTTGAAGAAAGAAAACTAACATGAATACTAATAAGTTCTTAAGGAAACATAAACCCCCATCTGAAAGAATGAAAAGTTATATCATACCTGACAAATGGAATTCACAGCTTGCCTCTGAGCTTTTGATTTTTCTGTACTGTTGCCAAGTTTTATTTTTGACAGAAATCGTTTTCTTCCCTTAAGGGTCTCCACGTAACTGGATCGTGCATATCGAAATGTATTTAACGAATATGGTCAAAATGCAACTCAGTTTTAACAAAATATGTTGTTTCTACTAGTGCAAAACTAAAAGACCTATGGTATTAATAAACATAGTTTTTCTACATGGTTAGTTATAGAGATCACAAACAAGAAAACAAAAGAAAGTGGGACAAAATTTTCAATATCATCTCAATTATTGGATGACTGTTAAATAGCTGTGTTAGCATAAGAAAAGTAGAATAAGTTCCCCTCACCCTTTGTTACGACACGATGCAACAGCTTCCAGAAGCCAGGAAGCGACACCCGGAAAAGTTCTTTTGAAGTTCCGAATCTTTTCTGAAGCTTCATCAGAAGTGCAATCGAGTTGTTCTGCAAGGCTATTGGCACCCATACCATAAAGAATGCCATACACCATCTTTTTGGTCAGATCTCTATCATGAGAACCGACAGAAGCCTCAGGACACCCAATCCATCTCGATGCGATCATTGTAAAGACATCACCATCGGCCTCACTGAGAAGTTCAATAAGTGAAGGGTCTTTAGAGAAGTGTGCCATCAACCTCAATTCTATCTGAGAATAATCTGCTGTTAACAGCAACCAGTTGTCCTGCAATCAAAAGAAATAAATAAGAATAGAACACATGTAGACCATATCATAGAGCATGATTTATGATAGAACATTATGGGATCGTCCGATCCATGTAGCCGACCCCACCTAGTGGGATAAATGCTTGGTTGTTGTCGTGGTAGAACACAAGTACACCGAGTATTTTAACACAAGGCTTTAATCAGTTACTGTTAAAGACTTAAAGGTAAGATCAGACATCAAAGTATGGGGAAATTATCCCATATCATGATTTATTCATACGATCAAAAAGCACAATACATAGAGAAAACAAAAACTAAGGAACCAAAAGTAGACAATTTACATAATTAGCCTGGAATCTGTAAAAACTAGCAGCACTAGTAAAACAAATTATAATAAGTATGTCTTCTAGATTGATGTTAAGAGTTCTGATCTGGAAGAGTTTTACAATAATTAATTTTATAAAAATAAGTTATAAGTCTACAAACATAATAACAAACAGATAACACAAGTAGCAATCCCAAGGTAGTTAAATGGCTATCACCTGAGTAGGAACAAAGAAATCACGAGCATTAATTGTACAACAACTGTCATCAGCATCACCTCCATTTTTATCCTCATTCATTTTGAACTCCACCGCATGTTCAACACACTGCGTTACTCAAAACAATAGTTTAAAACACTGAATATAGCAGTTAACTACAAGAAAAAGGAAGGAAAAAAGAAAAGAAAATGCTGCTAAAATAATTCAAACCTGAAGATTAGGTTCCTCCATTGAGAGCCGACCGGTTGCTGTGGATGTTTGGAGCCAGTGACCATGTAATGTGTACTTCTGTGTGCTTACAGATAGCCTAGCCAGAGAACAAATTGATCCTAGCGTAGCGTTCAAGAGCTTGGCCAGTGTTCTATGCTCTTTAATGACTGGAACTATAGGATGTTCATGCCTGAAATATCACCAAAATTCGGCGAAGATGGTTAGCAAATAAAGAATACAAAGGAGTGTTCCTAGTTGCACATTTTGAAATTAGAGTAGACATACAAAGTTTGAAATTTCAAAAATATGATACATTCAAAAACGTGCACACCTTCCAGCATAGTAGAAATACAGCCCTGTCGCCAATTTCAACATTGGACATCATCGTGTGAGTGCAGCAGGTATATTAATAACTCATGCAAATTATGGGAAGATTCATTGTAATATGACTATAAACATATAACTTCATTATGAGTAACCACTAAGAAACCAAACATTACCAATTGCAAGGCACAAATCTTTCTTAACATGCTCCTTTTTTATAACAAAAAAAGTATTATTATATGAGAAGAGAATAGTACAGAAGAGGAAAAGACATTCTTACAGACACAAAGAAACAGTAAATGTAAGTCATAGCGCAATGCAGCTATCATGTCAATCCCTCTGCATGGGTACCACAGAAACCTTACTAAGAAAATCATGGGCAGAGCACCAAAGGGATGCCAAAAAGTGCTAATAGATTCTTTTCGACTGGAATGATGCATACTTGACTGTAATTACGTAGCCAACCCATATATTAGGATGTCTTTCTATAAAATTTGAAACTAGAGGTGTGGGCATAGGTTTCGAAACCTCAAGGGAGGTGAGTGTTATTTACTCGTGTACTTCTTTTCTAATTACCTTCAAAACAATCGGAAATCATAAAGAAATATTGCAAGATTCTATTTAATATGGATTATGAGCTACAAAGGGGAAAAGAAAATGCGCTTAATACCTCAATGCATCCAAACAGTGCTTGTCCGTACTTGGATGTTGTTTTCCCTTATTTCGACTATCAGGTATAGGCAGCTTCAAGTGTTCAAATAGCACCTTGGCAATATCTGCTGGCATACTCAATGAAAATTTGATCCCAGCCAGTTTATAAGCTTCATTCTCAAGATACCTTAGCCTTTTTACCAACAATTTACGAGCCTGGATGCATCTCTCCAAGTCAACACCAATTCCCCAAAGCTCCATGTCAGCAAGAACATTCAACTAAAACAGAAGTGTTATAAGTAACATCAAATACTTAAAGCAAGTAAGCATTTGGAAGAATTGAGCTCGTAAGTAACATCAATTTTGCAGGTTGACACTGTTGAAGACAAATTTAGAGGGAGTGGGAGAGAAAACAAAAGCAAATGATGATATATACAGGATAAGATCTGTATCAATTATATCACACCCACAACAATTCAAATTATTCCAAGGCTGTTTTATTAAGCTCCATAAAAAGGACAAATAATCATATGATACATTTTCCATTAAAAGCCAATATCAGCCTTTTGATCACATATATACTTTTGTTTACCTTTGTCTTTATTAATGTTCATGCAACATCAACATGATAATTACTATCTCTGGTCCTTTTCATAAGACCATTTTAAGATTTTAGTTATAATCCTTTTTATGGACTCTTTTCAAAGTTTTATGTACATTAATTGCTTTTGTTACCAAAATACCATTGCATTAATTGATTACAAAGAGAAATTATTTAATTAAGTGGAAAGAGACCGCTAATGAAGGGCAATTTTTGAAAACTACATCTACTTGTTAACAAACTCAATGATACTAATTTACAACATTTCTTAATTCGTGTGAAACTATGCAAAAGGTCTTATAAAAAGGACCGGAGGTAGTATTTTATAATTTAGTAGTTAGCATGATCAAATCGCTTTTTGCAATGAATTACTAAGTGGTGTGTGCCAAGTCTTAGACTGGTGTCAAATTATCTGTTAGCAACGTTTAGCCAAATATGAAGGGAGATGACCCCTCGAGTTGGTGTGTTGAAGCACTTACAATTAAATATGAAATCAGATGAGAAAGGATGGTTAGTGATGAGTAAAAGTTGATTAAATTGACGCAACAGCAAAAAATTCATGTGATCCAAAGTGGAATTATTTTCAACATCCCAACCCTAGCATTCAATCAGCCAAAGTATAAGTTTAAAACTATATAGAATATACTAACTACCAAGATGCAATATCAACAAATTACCTTTCTATCATTCATTTTTTTAATGTTGCAAGTATTAAAAATCTTTAAAACAAAATCCATGAGACCATGACAAAAGAACAAGATGTGATAAGTTAATGTTCAAGATGTCTCCAGCAATGTCCCTGAGATGCTCTAACTGAATCTAGAAATTGTTCAACATTCTTTTATTTTATGAAATGTTCATTATTATAATTTATATTTTAATTTGACATGTACAGACATGCATCAAAACACAAGGAGGTGCATCTTACATTGTAAAATACAAATCAGACATTAAACCAAATTTTAAGCAAACCAAAGAATCGTAGACACTTACCAATGGAATTTCGATTCCCATAAGCACTTCGACAAGTTTCTCAGAAACAAGTAGTTTCCAAAGAACAGAGCATAATGCTCGTGTTTGAGCAACCCGACGGCAGCAACCATTATGAGCAGCTTTTCGCATCTGATTCCTCCACCTGCCACTTTGAGTAGCTGTTGCAGCATCCTCAGCTGATAACCTCTTCTTTACCTCCTAAATTATCAAACATAAATGTTAACACTACTCTACAAAGCAATGACATAATGACACCAGATATATGCAGTTTTTGCAATACAACTATTTCTATTACCTTATCCAGGTTAGGTTTGGAGCTACTCTCTTCATCAGGCCAAAGAATCCAAGCCACAACACACATGTCAATTGCATCTTTAACATGGATATGGGGCAATAATACGTATGAATTGTCTACAATTTCAAGGTCCACTGTATTTCCAAGATTGTCCAGGCAGCCAAATCTCTGAACTGAAACAGTGGGTTTTTTCAGCACCTGAATCTGAATCTTCAAATTCCAGGCAAACTTTCTGACATTTTTGTCCCCTAATATTTTACTAATTCTGCTCCATCTATGCATAGCAATCTCCAAGCCCTCCTTAGAATTTGAAGATGAAACTTTCAGCTTAGGACTGTGTCCACTCAACGGTAAACAGCCATTTTTTCTACTGTCAGACAACAGAATATCCCTGGGAAGATTAATGTAGTACACAGGAGAACCTTCCCAACAGATGGCCATGCCATGTATTTCGAATGGGGCAGCAGAGTGCAGTTCCATGCGTTTGATGTAGTGGATATCAAAGTAGAACTCTGAAATAGTATCCCATAGATCCAAAAATTGATCAAGCCCACCAAGACTACTAACTGCATTAATGGGACCTCTCTGACTGGAACTAACCCCATTACCACTGGCCAAATTTCCACTCTGGTGTTCATCTATACCACGAGCATGACCCCCTTCATGTATACTTGTTTTATCATTTGTTTTCTGTAACTGGACCGAAACAGTGGTCATATCTGAATTTTTTGTAAGGTTAAAAGTAGCCTTTAGCTCATTCCTCGTAGATCCTACAACTGGAACTTCAGACTTTTCAGTAGAAATGCTATATGGCATCTCTCTGCCTAGTTTTCCATCTACAGGAGCCAGAGGAGCATTGTCCAATGATTTTACTAAGTCACCTCTTTCTTTTACTAAAGGAAATTTATTAGAATTATTGATGTGGTCTGCAGCAACGACGCTATGACTAGTATCAGCTGTGTCACTTCCCGAGGGACTTCCAGCTTCTTTCCTGATAGAATCACTTGCAGCAGCAGATAATATGGGTGGAGCAAACTGTGGGACATTGTATCCAAGTGACTTGAAGGCTGAGAAAGCAGCAACCCTTGCCTCTTCAGCTTTGTCAAGAACAATCTTCCGAGCACCATTCTTTATCTTCTTGGCTACACTAAATTGTGAGATCCTCCGGGCAGAACCTTCGAAAGAAATGAAATCAACTCTCAATACAACAACAGCAACCGAGCCTATAGGCTGCATGGGTCAAATGATACCATAATGTTCTATCATAAATCATGCATGTAGGCAAACCATTGACCACTACTACATCCTTCTTAATAGAAGAACTATAGGAAAACTCATATCAGCTTCGCAGACATCAAATTAAAAGATTGATGCAATGAATTTAAGCAGTATAACAACCACTACAAAAAGAGAAACTTGGACAAATAAAAAAGTATAGTGCATTACTAATGGCATCCCACTTGAAAGTAAATTGAAGGAAACACTGATTGAAAAGACGCAGCACGAAAGATGTTAATTAAATGATTTTCAATTCATAATTTACCATATCTAATTCCAAGTAATAAAACATCAATAATACACTCTCAACCTATAACACATAAAAAATAAAAAAGCTCACTGATAACTTTCACAAATCACCTTCGTCTGTGGCCCATGACGAAGATTCAAAAAGTGCTTTTACTATCTCAGGAATGGATGCTTCGGCAATTGCAAGAGGTGTACGTAGACCTGCTTTATAGAGTGCTCTGGCTCGAGAACCCTGCATATCAAATGACAACAAGGCATAACATTGAGTGCTAATACAAGCCATAAGCTATTTAAAGGTATGGAGTATGTCAAACTGTTATAGAACTTGGTGTACTTACTTTAACTAAGGGAATGGTGGTAAGTTCAACGACCTCTGCTCTAACCCCAAATGATACACGATTTTGAAACTTAGCAACTATGCCTTCAAGATCATGCCATCCAAGCCTCTCACAAAACACAGCAACCATAGATGCAAACCTTCCAGCATTCTCTTGCAAGGCTTGAACCATTCCTCTTGCAACTTTAAATGCTTCACAGACCTCACCCACAGGAGCTTCCTTCATAAAATAATGATAAAAGAGCCAACAAATTTTAGGGGTTATATGGAAAGGGGGAATAAAGTTTGAGAGGAAGCAGAAGAAAGTTAATTCAATAATGCAACTGATAACGTACAATAAAATACAGTTCTGTTTTATTTATGACACTGGTACTTTACCATTTTTGGAGTATTTTGGCTCTCCATAGCTGGCTACAAATCCCCTATGTATGACTCAATAATAATTGAAGAGAGAATAAAACCTTTTCTCTACACCTACAGATTGTTTTCATGACTTATCTTCAGTTCTCTTCACATGGTTCCTTTCAACAATTTTTCATGGTTAGATGCAAACGAATAGGAAAGCTGCGTTAACTTTCTGCCTTAATTTGTGTTTGGTTGTTGTCAGTGGCCGAGGCAGGGGTTGACCTGCCTATGCCATGGTCACCCCTGACTCTTTTTTATAAAGCAAAATTGCGAGGTAACAAAATTATTGCACACCTCAATTTAAATATTTATGTATTAGTAGTGTATTGCACACGTCCTTATTTTTACCTTTTTCCTAATAATATTCTTTTATTAGGTCCAAGCAACGGAGAAAAGCACCTGAACTAGTAGTGACAAAATGAGGGCAACATAGAATCTTCTACAGACGCGAAGTGTTTGATCATCCGAGTTAACTGTTCCACTGGAGATCCCAAGTTGATTTCCTCTTGTATTGTGCAACCATCTTGTATTATCTCTTGACTTGTTTGAGGCACGTATTGGTGCTCCATGTGCCATATGCATCAAGAATGGTTCTGTAACACCTACTCGGTTGCCAACTGACTGCAAAGTGCAAACATATAATTAAAAGTATTCACAAGTATGCTAAGATTCCATAATTGGTCAAATCTACATACATAAAAATGTCTCAAAAATTGATCTCCCTGGAGCTAGAAATACAATTCAAACAGTACACATTATACATAAAGTTCCTTCTGTAGAAAATGACCTATCATGCATGCAGCATAAGATAGGTGGTAGTAAACATCTGCTGAACTTCAAGCAGGTTTAATAGTATGTCATTCAAGAGCAAGAAAGGACAACCATTTTATAATAAACTAAGTGAAAAGGCAAATTTGGATAGAAGAAATTCACCTGGTCAAGAGGAGACAATTTAACGAAACGCTCATAGTACAATTCCCAATCTGGCTCAACATCAACGTTGATTGGTGTCACCAGATAAACTATATGCAGGTCAGATGCAAGGACAAATCCTTCCCTTGCCCTTGAAATATCAGCTAGCACAATCTAAGAAATCAACCACAAAGTATGGGTTAATAAATGCCAATCACAACATGATCATCTCAACTACCTCTAATTATCTAAAAATGGTGGCCCAGTTCATGATGCTCCCACCTAGTGGGGTCTAGAGAGGGTTGATGTACACAGTCTTACCATCATAAGCAAAGAGGTAGTTTACAGGATTTGAACTCATAGCCTCCAGGTCACAAGGCAAGCAACCTTACCACTGTGTTGAGCCTTAACCTCTAACTACCTCTAATTATCTACCTAAATTTAAATCATCCGTGTGAGTATCAAAACCGAGAGGGTGGGAAAAGCCAGTAATACAATAAACCCGGAGCTAATTAAGAAAAAAGAAAATACATGAGAGCGGTGAATAAAAAGTAGGGAGATATTTACAAGTGATTCTTCTGGACAGAGAGAGCTGCCAAAAGATGCACGCCCAAGAGGTGTGGTACTGTAGAGCTTAGTGTCTTCATTCCATTCAAGAAATTTTCTTTGGCATAACCATTTAAGGGATTCTTGTGCAGATTTCACCACTTCTTGAAATGGTTTTGTGGAGTTCAAAAGAGTACATCTAACATACCGATGAATATCACTTGCAGTTTGAACTATTCCTCCAGCGACAACTTCTAAGATTGCATGAATCATTCCATTCATATCTTCAGATAAACAGGAATGCAATGGCGAACAGCTTCCATTAAGAAGTCCTGTAACTTTTTTAATCTCTTCTGGTTTGCAGATAAGTACCTACGTAGGTTAAAAAAGGGAATTTCACTTGGATTCAAATAATTAAAACAAAACAATGCAGTCGGTGTCACATAGATATGCCAAATAAATAAATAATTTTAATATCAATGTAAAAAACCAGTCTTATTTGAACGATCAAGCTTAGAAAATTGCATGTGACTTTTTAAAGTGCTCATGTAACTACTGGGAAACTTTTAATCTTGACCAACCATGTATGGTTATATGGGCAAGATTTGTTGTTCTTAATCTTAATATGAAAGGTTGTCGCACAATATATATATATACACACACACAAATATATCCACTATGAAGTACAAATGTAAATGGATACTAAAACAACAACAACAACCAAGTCTTTATCCCACTAGGTGGAGCCGGCTACATGGATCGAACGATGTCATGATGATCTATCATAAATCATGTTCATTGACAAATATAAATGGATAATAAATAAAAATTAAAAGGAGTACCAAGTAGTACATATACAGGAAAACATCCCATACAAAATCTGCATATTGTACTGGAACAAACCACAGACCCTATATACACAGAAGTCAAAAGCATACGAAAAAATGCCATACACTTTCTCCTTTTGTATCAATTCCAGTTCGTCCAGCACGACCAGCCATCTGCTTGTACCTTGTACCATCTATAAAATCACGACCAATTCTAGGTTGGCGGAAAATCACCCTCCTAGCTGGCAGATTAACGCCAGCTGCTAAGGTCGATGTGGCAGTTAAGACACGTAAAAGGCCTTTTCGGTAACAGGTTTCAATAATCTCTCGTTCCTCAACCTATGAAAAAGCAAAAAAGATGGCCTACGCCTTGAGAGTAGGTACAGAAAACTCACAGCATTTCCTCAAACTGGACATCAAATTGGAACTTGTGCAAACAAAAGAAAGTGTAACAACAGTGTTAGTGGAAGCCATAACCCAAGACAGAAAAAATGCAATTACCGTAAGGCCAGCATGGTGAAATGCAACACCACAAGGAAGGGTTTCCTCTAATATGGGGTCCAACCCAGCAGGGGCCTTTCTCAAGGAATCAATGGCAGCATTAATATCAGCAAACTCACAATCTTTCTCATGAACATCAGCAATAAAGCTTTTAAGGAACTTCGCAACATGCCTTGCAGTTGACTCACAACCCTTTCGGCTAGAGCAAAATATTAACACAGACTGTCCCTCTTGAACAACCTGAAAAGTGAAAAAGTAAATCAGATGTCCACAATTATTCAGATATTGGAATTACGAGGTGTAGTAATTAAAGACTCTAAAGCACCTACTTCATTACATAGTTCAACAACATGATCTGGATCTTTACCACCAAGGTCAGCGGCTTTTGAGATTGTTCTAGTGAGCTCCATACTCTTGTTATAAATGGAATTCCCAACTTTTATATATTCTTCTAAAGGAACTGGCCGGAACTCAGTCTCATATAATGCTGCCTTGATTCAAATTTGAGACAAACAGAATTTTAAGATAACCATCAGAAAAAGAACCATTTACACCAATGTGACAATGTCAAATGTTCGAGACTGCCAGCAATAATTAGTCATTAATTTAAAATATGAAAAGAAAATAGATAATTAGAAAGAAAACACAGGTGTTTGAAAGAAGGAATGCAATAAAGATCTAAGTAAAATACCAGACTTTAAAAAAGTGAAAGTGCCAAAGATCAAAACAAAACACGATTTCTAAATAAAGAAATGCATCAAATATCTACAATTAAAAAGTCTTTGCTAAACCCGAAGATAAATGTGTTCATGTTTCATTATCATTGAGAAGCCTGACACAGACCAAGCAAAGTGATATTCTTGATAATTATATTGCTTTGCAAAAGATGCCTCCTGTCTATAACAGCCACTACCTGTTAAAAATCATTAGGCTGTTCAAATTATAAGGCTGCTAATCATTTTCACCTTGTAAAGAGTAGATTTACACATGTACCACAACATCTAAACAATACAGCACTTCAACTATTTACCAGCCAGCCATTTCCACGTCTACATTTCTACAAACTTTTCCTTGTCATTTTAGAAACCAAATGATAAAATAATAAAATACTGCATATTCACATCCACTTTCTCTTATAAACAAGCAGATAGACACACACACTGTTAGATACAGGCATAGGAAATAAAGGGGTAAAATATTTGGAACACAAATCAATTAGTAACAATAAGAAGTTGTTTGGGTTGGTTAGGTAGTTAGGCCAATAGCAAAGGGGTATAAATCAACAGAGAGAGAGAGAGAGGCCATTCAGGAATTAGGAAAGGTTTAGGAAAAGCACATTAAGTTGTTTTTGTGGATAAAATTCAGATTTCAAAGTATTAAACATGTATTATGCAACTAACATAGAAAATATTATGTTGAAGCAATTATACTATAAAAAATCACAACAGAATAGGACAGCTGGCTAAGAGAGAGACAGCTCAATCATTGATGTGTTTCGGAGTTAGTGATGCATGTTATTCTGCTTACTTGAAGCCAGTCAGCAACTGCTGCAACGTTTGGCATTGTTGCACTCATTCCAACAATTTGCAGACCTTGAGCAGGATCAGCTTTATCACTGCTTCCACCAGAACTTTCAGAACTTGATTTTGAAATACCTTCCCCTGCTGCATAACGAAGCTTTGTCAACATAAGTTCTAAAAGATAACCTCGACTTCGATCTCCAACCTGTCAACAAATGTAGCATTCAAGTTCCATTTTAAGTTTAAACTTCACAAAAATCTAATAAGAAAATAGAGGAAAAGCAGCAAGTAAAAGAATTCATGAACAAATAACTAGAAAATAATGACTGACGATACCATATGCAGTTCATCTATCACAATAATTCCCATTTCTGATAGACGTCCCTCTTCCAATAATCTATTAATCAACGAGTTTGCCTTCTCTATTGTGCAGACAGCTACAGAAGTGTCTTTAGGAAGAGTCCCACCACCTTGGTTGCCATAATAACTACGAACGTGTTTACCGAGTGGCTCCAGAAGACGTTCAAGGTGTTCAGCCTACATGAATCAAAATGAAAATATCATACTTAGGTAATTTGAAAATTTTGAAACACTTATCAACTGGACTTCTTAAACAACATGCACAGCCTGAATCGTAACTTTTAAATTTTTAAACGACGGGAGGACGGATGAAGATCACCTTTTCTGCACAAATTGATACATATGGAAGAACAAGTATTGCCATTTTTCCAGTTGTTATCACCCTCCGCAACATCAAAATCTCAGCAACAAAACTCTTACCCGCACTGTAGCAAGATGCAACAAGAAAACAATTCATATATGCCTTCCTCAAATAAAAGACAAAGAAAGATAGCATGACAAAGATAGAGAAAAGGATAGTGAAATAAATTGACAACGGAAAATAAAATAAAAATAGGAGAATCAGGTCAAGAACATGAAGTGTAAAACACAGATGACGTGCTGCAGAATACCAAAGAAACAATATAAAACACTCCAGCAATAACAGAAACAAGAATATAAAATCATCTATAGATTCAATTAGACAATAAGCTCATTACAAGGGAAGGAACATAAAATGAAACAATACAATATTACAATCATATTTATTGCCTAAACACATCATACTGTTCTTGGTATTCATTACTAAATTTGAGATTCTAGCATTCACTCTAAATAAAATCCTTATGTTGGAAAATGAAATTTATTATAAAGCGTCCACCTTTTGAGAGAAGAGAATCTTAAATCAAAGTGTCGAACAGAAATATGACATAAGGTTTATAGTAATTTCGAGTTACATGAGAAAATACCTTGTAGAAGCACAATATACAAGATTTCTTCTTTGTAGGACGCCATCCACCCGAAGGCAATCAACCTATAAAATAGAGAATAAATGAAAACAATGATTAAACATACAAATGTCAGAAACTTAATGTTTTTAAATCATTTTCTTAGTTGTCAGTAAAGTTGCATCACAGACCACAGATAAGAATTCCAGGGAAAAAGATTACTTCAACCAAAGTGACCCAAGTCAACCACAATGCTAGAACATTTGAGAAAAAAGTAGCAGCCAGGATTCAAAAAATATGGATATTATATGTATTGATGAATTCTGTATTTATAGTGAAATAGGGAGAAAGGGGAAAAAAACTCCAACATAAAATGCATCTGTACCTGCCAACGGTAAAGCTTTGAGATTCCTTTCTTTCTATATATGCTGCATATTTCAGGTGGAAGCCAACTGTTTAGGTCTAAATGATCATTAAGTGATACACCACTCGAAGGAGTACTTTCATCAGAAGCATGTGCACTAATGGCTGTCCTAGCATCATAGAGGGGTGAATTAAATGCCATACTTACATTATCCTGCCTTGAAAAATTCACTCTCTTGCATATTGCATCTACTAAAATATCTTCTTGCTCTTCATTCATCTTCCCATGCATATGACCCTTCGAGGAACCGGATTTACACCCTCTGCCAGCCCCAAAATTAATATTGGTCAGATTACCAGCAGAACAATTTTGCATAGTCTTTTCATCCAAATTACTGTCCTCACACGAAAAATCAAAATGCTTAACAGGAAGCCTGGACTCTTCTTTCAATGGATCTTTTGTGTGCATCCCAATCAACCCTTGTGAAGTACTCATTTCAGTATTCCAGAGTTTGCTTTTGCTTTCATCAAATATTTTCCTTGGCTTCCCATCACAATTTTGTACATTACATGAGCTCTCCATCTCAAGCCGCTCTTCCATGACAGTATCCTTAGAGCCATTAACCATGGGAACAGACAAACCATCAACAAGTTGAATTGCTTCATTCCAAAAAGCCTCTCCAGGTGAAAACATTGAGCTTCCACGTGTTGACTTTGGAGTCTCCTTAACACGTGTTTTAACAATCAAAGATCCAGGCGTACAGTATTCACCCATATTCTTAGGTGATTTTGGTGTATAACTACATTTTCTCAAGCTTGTGTCAAGAGCCATAGTATCACCACCACCAGAAACCTGCCACACAGAATGCAAGGCATCAAAATATCAAAATATTAATCATAAACTGCAGTAGAAATCTGGATAGAAAATCCAAACTAGTATCAATTTGGGTTTAACCTTTGTAGAACAGGAACCAGACTTGATGTCTTCAGGGATCTTTGCACTAGAGATGTTTTCACCACATTTACCAGTGTCACTAAACTTCTGTGCTAGACTATTACTTTCCACTTCTAATGTCGTGGAATCACGTCTCTTATGGTCATCCACTTTCATCTCTGATGGTGAATTAATGCTCGGACGTAAATCACTGCGGGTGGTATAGTTTAATGTTAGAAATAGGTGAATAAAAAAGAAGAGAGAACAAATAAATTAACCTGCAACAGTATTCCTGATTGTGCATCTCCACTAGAATGCAAAACTTGATGCTCACAAAGAGATACAATTTCTCAAATAGATAGAGTGACGTACCTGCAATACAAAGACAAAAAGTCTTCTGCAAAATGTTTGAGTTCTGACTTCACTGCACCCTGCTTGAAATCATTGCAGTTGTTTTCCTGTACAGGGTCTTGAACTTCCATGCTACTCACCTTGGGTAATTCATTTATTGGTCTCAGCTGGTTAGCTTCAAACTCTTGATGCCCTCGAGCCGAATAAACAGGTGGCTTATCAAGTTCATTGTCAGAAGCACTATTAATCTCTAGTGCTAAATTTCTCTTAACCAAATCATTCCTAGTCAAAGAATCAGCCGGCATGTTTGATAGCCTGGCGGCATTGCAATCATCCTGCGATGCAACCAAGTAACTGTCCAAAGTACCTTTGGCACTTGGAGAACCATCACCCCCATGTCTTGCACCTTTTTCAGATTTCCCAACTTTAGTGGCAGGTGACACAGCTTTCCTTTTCTTTGAAGCATAAAACTGCATTATACATAAGCAAGAAACACTGAGCGAGACAAAATCAATCGAGTTTGTAGAGGCAAACCACAACAACAACTAGGTAGTCTTTAAACGTTAGTTTGGGTACATCATAATATCTATTAAAAAAACATGTATATGAACAAACCATTCAAATCTAAGTTCTTTTAATGGTTTTGCCCATAGTCTTTCTTGGTCCCTCTACATCTTGCAAGCAGGCTACATTAATCCGAAATAGTGTGTTTGTTTGGGATTAATTCTCAACAAAACCACCTAAATTTTGACGGAAAAAAAACACTTATATAACATAATTCGAACAGCTTTAGAGTCTATTTGTGAGTTGGTTACTGAAGGGCAATGGAATGAAGAGAAAGGCTTCAAAGATATAAAATACACTTTTGATACGACTCTCAATCCTTCTTTTTCTATTCATTCCTCTCTGGAAACCAACTCGCAAAAAAACCCTTATGGTATGTTTGAGTCGGATTTTGGAGGGAAATGAAAGACTTGAAAGGGATGAAATACACTTATTTTACGCAATCTAAGATCACTTATTCTTAGACTTAAACAAACTGCCCCTACTTATTCTTACACTTGTAAAACTCTTCTCCACACATATGGCGAAATTCTACCATGTTTTTATCATCATCCAACACATATATTCATTTTCATCCAACACAACATAAGAATAAACACAAATTAAGCAGCAACGTTCAAAAAATGTCATTTTTCTTGGTCTAGTTTATTTTCCCACGTAAATAAATTCAAGTTCTTCATTTTTTTAATAAGAAAGATGTAAAAATGGGAGAAAGAAGAAATGGGTATGCAGATAATGATATTGCTCTTGAAGTGAACGAAACGGTGTCGTAGATGGTTGAATGAAATAGAATAGAATGAAATTAAAGAAGAGAGGACCTTATGAATGCGATTGCGAGGAGAAGGAGAAGCCATGAACGAAGAGAAGGCAATGAAATGAAGAAAAGTAGGTCTTGTAATGAATACGACGTCGTTTGAGAAGTGTTTGAATCCTCCTCATGCAGTTGAGACATATAAGAAGCAGAAGCAAAAGCAAAAGCACAAATTCAAATTGAAATTGAAATTTTTGGGGCAATGGTTCTAATTGGTTGTTGGATAAGGGAAAATAATTTTGGGTTTTAATTTTTATTCCATGCTTTAAAATTACACATCCCAATAATTTTTTAAATTCCTAAAATGTTTGTTTTTTTACAAATGACCTCTATGGCCAATAAAAACATTTTTGTTAAGTAAGGTTAGGGATGAGCATGTGTTGGATTGGATAAGGTTTGTCCCTTACTCGACCATAAATATTGATATAGTCATTTTCTTGTATCATTAGAACCGAAATTAACCATGCCCTAGATATTAGTTGGGATAACCTTTGACATCAACATGACCATGAACTTTATTAAATATAATGCATACATATTTTAGATAAAACACTCTCACTATTTTACTTATTATTATATATATGTAATTTGACATATGAGATGATATATGCATATATATTGTTAATCATATATATTATGAAAAAAAATAGAAAATCAATGATATTTTCGACTAAAAAATGTCATTACTATATACACAATTGAATAGAGACACATACAAACATGATAAGTGAGTAGTCATGTGACAGGTCAGGTCGGGTCATGTTTGTCCCCTACTCGGCCATAAATATTTTTTGGGTCTATTTTTTGAACCTGAACTTGGCCCTAGACCTGATGAGACCTGACTCTATTTAGGCTCGATCATGATCAAGTCAAACCAGCTGAACAAGTAGCGTCAGGTCATGCTCAACCCTAACTGAGGTCATATACTTTATCGCTGCCATAAGTTACATATATGTATACGAGAATGAATGAGTAGGATGACAAAATGGGTAGTAGATACGATACGCGCACTCTATATATGCATTTTTAAGGTAGAATATATAATTTTAGTTTGTTTTTCCATTTTGCTCCCAATGTTTGTTTGTTATGTTCGTGGGGCGTTCTAATTGGATAATGCGAGTGACTCGCGAGCTTAATATTTAAAAATGTTGAAGTTCAAATAAATTGTGATGTAATATGATTTAATGTAATGGCGTTTGACAAAATATTAATAAATAATATAACATAATAGAAAAATAAAATAATAATACAATCAAACAATAACATAAACTTTAATAAATATTATTAAGTATCAATGTCTCAACTTCATAATATCACTAGATAGTTAAAAATAAAGATAGTAAAATAAATAATATTAACAAGTCTTGTAAAGACCCACAACTAAAAATCAAAGCAAAACAAAATATAAAATGTAAAAGATCTAATATTCTAAATAAAAAAATATTTTGAAAATAAAATAGAAAATGGAATCTAAATCTAAATCTAAAAATACAATGAAACTAATAAAAAATTGTTCTGAAAAAAAATATATTATGAAAACAAAATAAAAAATAAACAAAATTTTAAAAAAATGGAATGAAATAGAAATGAACATAGTATCATGGAGAAACCGGGAAAATAGAGAAAGAAAATTAGTGAAATGGAAAGATGGTGGCAAGGTGAAACCAAGAAACAAATGAGAAAGGAAAATAGAGAAATGAAACAGAGTTAACAAATCAATGGACAATGATAGTAGCGGTGATGTCGACAAATGGAAAAGGAAACCCAGTTTTTAGAGGGAGAGAGACAACAAGGAAAAGAAAGAGACAAAAATAGAAATTGTTTAGAGTTTTAAGTTTTAACCCACAAATGAGCTCAAAAAACTCATCCAGCCCGTTTTAAAAAAACGACTTAGAAGCCCTAAAACCTGCCATTTTCGCCATGGCCCCACCACCGTCATGCTGTTATGGCAGATTTTTCGAGCAAAAGGTAGATACGAACTTTTGGCGGGATTTTCCAAATGGCTAATGGTGGTGGGCCAAAAAATGCCACAGCCACCGCCATGGCCGCTTTTGGGCTACACTGTTAAAAACTTGAAACACCAAAACCTAATTATGTAAAGTATTTTTGAACTGAAGGTATAATTAAAAATTGAATATGATCTTAAACGTTTGCCTCAAATAATCGATAATGAGTCATGTGTTAAACATGGTACCCCATTTTGTTTGATGTGCAAATCGTAGAGAGAAAGAAATAGTGAAGATGATGAATTGATGAATAATACTTCTCATTAGATAATGAATAATGGAATCACCAAGTTATTTATGGAAAGTTAAGTTGGTTGGAGTAACTAAAATAACAACCCGCACTAAAATAACAAGCCTAAAATAGAAATGAAGTAACTGAGCCCTTAGGATAATAAAAAACAGGCCCAAAAAGAAAACTAAAGAGAACAAAAAACTAAGACAAAATAATGCATCATTCTTTCTTCCTTCTAGCCTCACTTGCTTCAGTTTGTTGGAGAGAATGTTGGACTCTTTCTTCCAATTCTAATAGTCCCCACAAGTTGGGATGTAGATATTTAACATCATAAGCTTGAAAAGTAAATGATGAAACAAAACAAACGGGGTGATAGGGCCTTTGTAAGTATGTCTGCAGTTTGAAAACAAGTGGGGATGGAAAGCAAGTACAAAAGCCCAACTTGAACCTTCTCTCTAACTGAGTGGTAATCAACCTCTATGTGATTTGTTCTTTCATGAAAAATAGGGTTGAAAGTTATATCAATGGCAGATTGATTGCCACAATAGAGCATTATTGGTTGAGGATGAGCAATCTGCAAGTCTTGCAGCATTATACTCTGCTTCAACTAAAGATCTAGAAACAACTTGTTGTTTCTTGCTTTTCCATAAAATGAGAGAATTTCCTAGATAAAAGCAATATGCAGAAACAGATTTCCTAAAGTCATGACAAGTTGCCCAATCTGAATTAGTATACCCTTTTATTTTGAAATCTAAAACTGTAGGGAAGGAGATTCCAACAATGATGGAGCCCTTAATATATCTTAAAATTATTTTGGCTCCCTCAAAGTGTTTATCAGTAGGCTTAGATAAGAATTGGCTTAAGTGCCCAACAGAAAAACTGATATCAGGTTCAATATGAGTTAAGTAGAGAAGCTTGTTAGGTATCACTGGCTAAAATACACCTAGAAGGGGGGGGTTGAATAGGTGTAGCGGTCAGAGTATCCGCTTTTCCGAAAACAACAAATAATGCTGAAATAACCCCAGATTAATCGATTAACAGAGAAGAAATAATCGATTAACGCAATTAACTTAATCGATTAAAATAGCTCAGATTACACAAACAGATTCGGTTTATTGCACAACAATCAACCGAGATTGAAACAAATATACAGAGCTAACAGATATATCAGAGTTACAACAGAACAGTATAGAAACATAATATTACAATTAAAACAACTATACAAAGTAATCGATTGAAGCAATAAAGAGAGAGAGGGAAAGAAAAATCATGCAACAAAGTTTTTATCCTGGTTCGTTTGCGTGTCCACTTGCAAACTACATCCAGGCCTCCCGGCTGATCTGGGAGATTTTTCTTCACTATAATTGAAATAACGTTTTACAAGCAATTCTTCCAATTACAACACTTAGATATTCACTTGAAACA
>NC_032014.1:28624695-28626375 GCF_001865875.1 Lupinus angustifolius
CTGTTTTTCCAAGTTTTCTGTTTCAACAGCTTTTCAAAAACTTATGTTAATCGATTAAAACACACCTTAATCGATTTACTGCATATTTCCAAGTGTATTTTCAAATTGCAAAACTCAAATACGTTATGCACTTAATTTATACATGTTCAACACTAAGTTTATGCCTAGGATGCACAAATTACATGTATTTAAGTGATGCATGAACATATTATAAATGACATATCTCAAAACTAAAATGATTTAAAGTTTTATGCATATGAGACATGTATTGAGTTTATCTAAGCCTTATACTCAAACTAAACTAAAATTACTAGTCTAAGTCTAATACCAATCTTGAGACTTAAGCACGTTGATTTGTTGATGATCTTCAAGCTCTTATAAACACAAGTTGTCCTCATCAAAACCAACACACATAGTGAGAAAGCTTTCCAAAGTGCTCCTCTTGACATGCGCACTTTCAATCTCCCCCTTTTTGATGATGACAAACACTACACCAATTGTTTGATGAATTAGCTTGAAGATTGTATTGGCACTGATTGATATGATCCACTAATATTTCGGAAGCAGTTATTACGATCAACCTGCACAATCAAACAACAACAAAACAACCTTTCTCCCCCTTTTGACATTATCAAAAAGATAACTCAGGTCAAAAGTAGACAGAGATATGTAATTAAACATAAAACAAAGTTAATGAATGAATTTGGGATTTAACTATTAACCTGTTTTATTTTCGGTGGCTTGAACAAATGCGCTTGTTTAGACAATAAAATAACTAAGAGGTAGAGAGAATGGCATACAAGATTTACCATATACCACTAGCAGTAAGCATAATAAGCAATGTAGTGTATTAACTAGCTTAATTTATGCACCATAAAATCTCATATGATCAAGAACCATTCAAATAACCAAATAAGCTATTTTGACATAATTAAACGCAAAAAAAATAAAAACATAGCATAAAGAGTAAAAAATATCCAGCAACCATACAAACCATAAGATGTCAAACAGAGACAGAAAAAGACACAAATAAGTCTTGAAACAGGAACAACAACTGAGTCCACAATGTGCAATAAAGAAGAAATAAACCTAAGGGTAAGATATCCTAGGTCTAAAGTCTTCTAAACTATGGTTGAGGTGGAGGAAGATCAATCTCATCATCAGGAATAACAACATTCTGGTCACCCCTGATCAGCATAGACAACTTCTGAAATTCAGAACAAAACAATGCATTCTGAGCTTCAGCTGTAGAGCGAATGAAGGCATTCTGAGCTTCAGTTGTTAATTGAATCAGATTCCTCACAGATTAATATTGGTTGTCAGAATAAGCAGTTTGACGCTCTTCATATTGTTCCATACCAGCAAAGTATGAGTCCTTCAACCCTTGAAAGTGAAGATCCATGCGGTTGTTGAGCCTTTTTTCCATAGCCTCCATCTGAGCCATACCAAAAACAGAATCCTGTGATGCTGTCCTAGAGGGCTCCCCCTGATTAGTAGCATTCTGATCACCCATGCCATCCTGACCATCATCACTGGACAACTCCAGATCAATAGTAGTATAGTCCTCCTGGTATTGCCAAGTAGTACCGTATTTGTAGATACCCATCTTGTGAATCAGACTCTCACCAACCAAATGATCCTTATCAGTATACTCAACAATAATAGTGCCAATAACGTCAA
>NC_032014.1:28626475-28629080 GCF_001865875.1 Lupinus angustifolius
TCCAAAGTGCTCCTCTTGACATGCACACTTTCAAAGCTTACTCATAAGTCTTCTATATATGCTAGGATTAGTAAGAGGTGTTCCTGTCTCAAGGCTGATTAACTGTTTTGCATACTCCATTGGAGTAGAACATGGTTTTAAAGCAAGCATTCTAGTTTCTTCTAAGAGGTCAATGGCATATTTTCTTTGATAGAATAGGATACCTTTGCTAGACTTTGATATTTCAATGCCTAGGAAATATTTTAACTGACCAAGGTCTTTTATACTGAATTCTGAGTTGAGTGTTGTCTTTATGTCATTGATTTCATTCAAACTATTTCCTTATAATACAAGATCATATAGAAGGATAGCAGTAAAGGTAGAAGAAGTAGACTTAGTAAAGATTGAATAATCTGCAAAAGATTTATGGTAATCTGATTGGAGGAGGATGTTGGTCAGTTTTTCATGCCCTTGCCTGCTAGATTGTTCAAGTCCATAAAGGAACTTTTAGTTTGCAGACTAGTCCAAGTTGATCAACAATGAGACCCGGGGGGATTGTCATATAGATATCTTCCTTTAAGCCGCCATGAAGGAATGTTGTATTCACATCCAATTAGTGAAGATGCCAATTATTGGCTGAAGCTAATGCTAGAATGACTCTAATGGTGCTCATTTTTACAACTGGACTGAAGGTTTCCATATAATCAACACCTTTAGTTTGGGTAAAGCCCTTAGCAACAAGTCTTGCATTGTGCCTTTCTATAGATCCATTAGATTTATATTTAAGCTTAAAAACTCACTTACATCCTATAACCTTTTTGGTGCTATGAAGGTTGGTTAAAGTCCAAGTATTATTTGCATTAAGAGCATTAAGCTCATTTTGGAAAGCTTTATGCCAACGAACATGTTTGATGGCTTCATTGCAGCTATCTAGTTTAACATCAGAAGAAATGATGAGAGAGAAGTGTTTGTGAGCATTTGACAATTAGTTATATGATATACTCTTAGATATAAGGTACTTTACCTTTGAGGATCTTGGTGAAATTGAATGAGATGCAGTAGTGGTCAAAGCACAATGATAGTCTTGTAAATATTGAGGTTTGTGTCTACTCCTAAGTGATCTTCTAGGAGTATGAGTTTCAACATGAACCTCAGTTTGAGCATTGGTGATATCCATATTGTTTTCAGTAGGTTTAATAGATTGAGGGTTGGTCATATTGTGGTTGCCTAGGGTGCTATCAGATGAGGGTTCTGCACCGTTACTCATTTGTGCATTAGACCCATTGTTAGTGACATCATAGGTCCAGTTTAATTTGTGTTAGTTCCAATAAGTAATATTAGAGTAGGGTCCTTTTTAGTATGTTTTATTCAATGGAAGGGAAAAAATATGTTCATAAAATATAATATTCCTATATATAAGAATTTCATGTGTTGGTGTCAAGTATCACATATCCTTTTACTCATTTTTCATTCCAAGAAACACACCCTTCTTGGACTTATGATCAAGTTTCTTTCTCTAAGATGTGAGAGTGGCAGCGTAGCAAAGGCAACAAAATGCCTTAAGGTGAGAAAGATTAGGTAGTTTGCCATATAGAATCTTAAAGGGGTTGTCACCAGATAGGTAGTTACTAGGTTGTCTATTAATCAAGTGTACAACATGAGTCATGGCAAAGTTCCAAAAATAGTAAGGTAGATTAGATTGAAAAACTAAGAATCTAGCAAAAACTAAGTATGTGTTAGTGCTTTCTTTCAACAACCTCATTTTGTTGGGGTGTTTCAACACAACTAGTTTGATGTTGAATTCCTTGTNGGAGGAGGAGGAGGAGGATAGGATGAGGATGAGGTGGATGAGGATAGTATACGGATAGGATGAGGATGAGTAAGTGCATTAGGATGGGGATGATGATGAGGAAGAGGATGAGGATAGGATGAGGACGAGCATGAGGATGAGGACAAGAATATGAATGAGGATAGGATGAGGATGAGGATGGGGATGAGGATAGGATGAGAATGAGAATGAGGGTAGGATAAGGAACAGGATGAGGATATGATGAGGGCGAGAATGAGGATGAGGAAGAGGATAGGATGATGATGAGAACGTGGATGAGGATAAGGATAGGATGAGGATGAGGATAGGATGAGGACGAGAATGAGGATGAGGATAGGATCAGGAGGAGGATCAGGATAGGATGAGGAAGAGAATGAGGATGAGGATAGGATGAGGACGAGGTTGAGGATAAGATGAGGATAGGATGAGGATGTGAATAGGATAAGGATGAGGACAAGGATAGGATGAGGATAGGATATGGATGACGTTGAGGAAGAGGATGAGGATGAGGATAAGGATGAGGATGAGGATGAGGACGAGGATGAGGATAGGAGGAGGATAAGGATGACGATAAGGAAGAGGATGAGGATAAGTAAGAGGATTGGATGACGATGACGATGAGGATGAGGATAGGATAAGGATGAGGATGAGGAAGAGGATGAGGATAAGGAGGAGGATAGGATGAGGACGAGAATGAGAATCGGGATAGCATGAGGATGAGGACGAGGATAGGATGAGGAGTAGAATGAGGATGAGGATGAGGATGAGGAGGAGGATGAGGATGAGGATGAGCATGAG
>NC_032014.1:28629180-28629781 GCF_001865875.1 Lupinus angustifolius
AGGATAAGGATAGAATGAGGACGAGGATGAGGATTAGGATAGGGTTAGGATGATAATGAGGATGAGAATGATGACGAGAATGAGAATGAGGATGAGTATAGGTTGAGGACGAGAATGAGGATGAGGATAGGATGAGGATGAGATAGGATGAGGAAGAGGATGAGGATGAAGAAGTGGATGAGGATGAGGACGAGGATGAGGATGAGGATGAGGATAGGATGAGGATGAGATAGGATGAGGAAGAGGATGAGGATGAAGAAGTGGATGAGGATGAGGACGAGGATGAGGATGAGGATGAGGATAGGATGAGGATGAGATAGGATGAGGAAGAGGATGAGGATGAAGAAGTGGATGAGGATGAGGACGAGGATGAGGATGAGGATGAGGATAGGATGAGGATGAGGATAGGATGGAGATGAGAAAGAGCATAAGGATGAGGATAGGATGGGGATGAGGAAGAGGATAGGATGAGGACGAGAATAAGGAGAAGGATAGGATGAGTACGAGGATGAGTACGAGGATGAGGATGAGGATAGGATTAGGACGAAAATGAGGATGAGGATAGGATATCGATTAGGACGAGGATGAGGAAAGGATGAGG
>NC_032014.1:28629881-28663325 GCF_001865875.1 Lupinus angustifolius
ATGAGGATGAGGATGAGGATAGGATGAGGATGAGAATTTGGAAGAGGATGAGGATGAGGATGAGGAAGTGGATGAGGACGAGGATGAGGATAAGAGGAGGACGAGAATGAGCATGACGATAGGATGAGGATGAGGATGAGCAAGAGGATGAGGACGAGGATGAGGATAAGAGGAGGATGAGGATGAGGATGAGGATGAGGGTGAGGATGAGGATAGGATCGGGATGAGGAAGAGGATAGGATGAGGATGAGGATGAGGATGGGGATGAGGATAGGATGAAGAGGAGGATGAGGAGCAGGATAAGGATGAGGATCAGGATGAGGAAGAGTATGAGAATGAGGATAGGATGTGGATGAGGACGAGGATGAGGATAGGATGAGGACGAGAATGAGGATGAGGATAGGATGAGGAGTAGAATGAGGATGATGATAGGATGAGGAGGAGGAGGAGGATAAGGATGAGGATGAAGATGAGGATGAGGAAGAGGAAGAGGATAGGATGAGGACAAGAATGAGAATGAGGAAGAGGATGAGGGCGAGGATGAGGATGAGGAAGAGGATGAGGACGAGGATGAGGATAAGAGGAGGACGAGAATGAGGATAAAGATAGGATGAGGATGAGCATGAGTAAGTGGATGACGACGAGGATGAGGATAAGAGGAGGACGAGGATGAGGATGAGGATGAGGATGAGGATGAGGATGAGGTTAGGATGAGGACGAGCATGAGGATGAGGATAGCATGAGGACGAGAATGAGGATGAGAATGAGGATAGGATGAGGATGAGAATTCTGAAGAACAATTACCTGAGGGTAGAATGGATTACCATTCCTTTTCATTTTGTCAAGAATCTCTACTAGAACCGGGGCCTAAATTGATGCAATCGTAAGAATGTTGATTAGTGATCAAGAGGTCACAGGTTCAAATTCCGAAGACCCGAAAACAGTATGTGAATAAACACAACAATAAGATATGAAATAAAAACCTCTCTAAAAGCAAGGAAGCCTGGAACATAAGGGACATGAAGAGTAACCAAAGAGAAATCCTCATAAACAACTTTGAGAGTGTTGAAATCTAACACTACAAGGGTGCCACAAGCCATTGATGAATCATCATTTGAGAAACTTACATCAACTCCACCAATGTATCTTAACCATTCATCCTCTTTCTCTTTGGAACCTTCACCTTTATCTTGTGTGGATAATAATTTCCATGTGAAATTATCCTCTGTCATTAGTTTTTCTCTAAGAATCTCTTGTTCTCTGAAAAAAATATATGATTCATTCAAATGAAAGAATATTCATTGATGATTAAATTAAAGAATGAAACTTTAGAAGATATATATATATATATATATGTATATATATATATATATATAGTTACAGACATTATCCAATGTTGTTGAGATGATGATGATGAAGATTCTTCATTTTCCATTGCTGCAAAATAAAACAGAACTCAGTTTATGACTCTGTGTTTATCTCACTTTAACACTTCTTAGTCTTGGTCGTGGACTTTGAACCATTCCTTTATATCTTATTTTATTGGGAATATATATATATATATATATATATATATATATATATATATATATATATATATATATATATATATATATATATATATATATATATATATATATATTCCCAATAAAATAAGATATAAAGGAATGGTTCAAAGTCCACGACCAAGACTAAGAAGTGTTAAAGTGAGATAAACACAGAGTCATAAACTGAGTTCTGTTTTATTTTGCAGCAATGGAAAATGAAGAATCTTCATCATCATCATCTCAACAACATTGGATAATGTCTGTAACTATATATATATATATATATACATATATATATATATATATATCTTCTAAAGTTTCATTCTTTAATTTAATCATCAATGAATATTCTTTCATTTGAATGAATCATATATTTTTTTCAGAGAACAAGAGATTCTTAGAGAAAAACTAATGACAGAGGATAATTTCACATGGAAATTATTATCCACACAAGATAAAGGTGAAGGTTCCAAAGAGAAAGAGGATGAATGGTTAAGATACATTGGTGGAGTTGATGTAAGTTTCTCAAATGATGATTCATCAATGGCTTGTGGCACCCTTGTAGTGTTAGATTTCAACACTCTCAAAGTTGTTTATGAGGATTTCTCTTTGGTTACTCTTCATGTCCCTTATGTTCCAGGCTTCCTTGCTTTTAGAGAGGTTTTTATTTCATATCTTATTGTTGTGTTTATTCACATACTGTTTTCGGGTCTTCGGAATTTGAACCTGTGACCTCTTGATCACTAATCAACATTCTTACGATTGCATCAATTTAGGCCCCGGTTCTAGTAGAGATTCTTGACAAAATGAAAAGGAATGGTAATCCATTCTACCCTCAGGTAATTGTTCTTCAGAATTTGGTTATTTTTCATGTCTTTATCAATCTGAATATAGGTTATTTTGATATTTGTTAACAGTTGTTAATGGTTGATGGAAACGGAATACTTCATCCCCGAGGCAAGCTATTTTTTCCATTATCATTGCATCGTCTATCGTTCATGTGTCAGTAAATCGAGGAGAATGATGGAAGGTGTATTGACAGTGTAAAACAACTTTACATTGACTATGAATAGATGTTAAACTCTTCTTTTTTATCAATGATTTTATTGCACCTAAAAAGAGTCATACATTTGAACTTCAATTTTATGAAGTATGATATCAATAAAGATACTTTTATTATGCTTCAAGTTGGATAGGTTTTGAACAGCTTTATTGTGATGAAGCATTTCTTGTTGCTGATTTTTCTGTTAATGTAAGAATTTGAATGTTCTTTTAGACTAATAATTGGGGCATTGAATCAATTTGTTTTGAATACTTAATAGAATGGTTGGCTATTTCGAATTTTATTCATTTGTAAAATTGAATTGCATTCAATGCTGATTTCTAAATTTCAGATTCTTTTGAATTTTACATGTGTTCTAATTGATTTAATGTGTAAATGTTAATTTCTCACTAAACCTTTAACTTGAGCAGGTTTTGGCCTAGCGTGTCATATTGGAGTAGTGGCCGATCTCCCAACAATTGGGATCGGAAAGAATGTCAGTATTGATTATATCACTAATTGATTCTTCTTATAATTAAACCAAGTTTATTATTTATGGATTATGTGTCACAATTCTAATGGATTTATATATAGTTTTTTCACTCGTCTCTCTATTAATTCAGAGATTCAATTCTATATGTTCCAGTTGCATCACGTGGACGGTCTTGATCAATCCAAAGTGAGAGAACTTCTTAGAGCGAAAGAAAACTCGTCTCAAGATTTAATTACTTTGGTGGGTTCCTCCGGGCATGTATGGGGAGCAGTAAGAATTTGAACAAATGATATTTCTCCTTATTTGTCACAATAAATACTTGTTATGGTCATAGAAAAACTATTATCAAATGCTACCAAGCTTAAACATACATAAGCTATTCAAATCCAGTTTATGTGTTCATGCACTTTTTATTGACATGTTGATTCAGCATGCTAATACACTCTTTTTCGTTTCTTGCGGAACTATTTGTCCAGGCCATGAGATCCACCAAAGCATCTGTTAAGCCAATATATATATCAAGTGGTCACAGGATATCACTTCAAACTGCCATTAGAATTGTTCAGATGACATGCAAATATCGTGTGCCGGAACCAGTTAGGCAGGTGAAATTATTTACTATTTCTAAGTATGTGATATCGACTTGCTACATATGTTTAATGACAATACAAGTTACAGAAAAACAATACATGAACCAGAACCTATGAATGGAATATTTATGCTTTACTCTTTTAATCTTTTATTTCCAATTAAGCTCATATTGGGTTGAACTTGTTCTTATTATCTTAGTAGTTCAACTCAATCTTTTCTAGCAAACTATTGTTAACAAAATGTTGCTGCATCTTGTATATTAGTAATATCCTTATAACAAAAAATTCAATGTATCTGATACTGATAATTAGAACAATGTACTTTTTCCCCAATGTGCTGGTTATACATGTTTAGATTAGATTACTTGGCTAGGTTTTGCATCATATAACTTCTGCTAGAAACAATGCTGTTAACAAATAGAAGTATGAATCACTGGATGTTAGGAATCCTGCATTGGAAGAAAAAATAAGTTCGGTGTGGTAATTAAGCCATGAGGATCTCCTACTTAACATTCTAGTCTTTTTGATTAGGCTATCCTCGTGTGCTTAATTCATAACAAGGTATTTATCAATTGTCGGTTATTGACATAAAATCAGAAGTATACGGCTATTACACCTTTTGTTGAATTTTGAAGTGCAGGCTGATATAAGATCCAGAGACTATATTCGGAAGCTTGAAATGAATGCCAAAAGGAAGTAATTTAACTGATATGGTAGAACCATAACAGTTAACCAACTGATCAGAAACAAGAACAATGGCAGTGGATTTGCTTAGTTTCATCGAATGATCCATTTCGCCGCACCGTGTTTACATGTGTTCAAGCAGAGTTCTTATTTATGTGTGCTTTGAATGTGTGACTAGCAGTTTTTTGAAAGAGCACAAGACTTGAGAATGCTAGCTACTGTGCTTGAACCTTAATTATTTGATTGTTTTTTTGTTGCAGAAATAGATTTGCATGATCTACACTTAGAAAACCATGCATATTTTTGCATGATCTAAGTTAATTAAACATTTAGATTAGAACAATTAAACAATGTAGGCATGATCTACACTTAGATTTGCATGATCTAAGCTTCAATGTAGAAATAACTTAGAGAAATTTATTTTTGCTCTTACACTGAAGTATTTCTAGTTTAAGGTTGGGGTTTTTGAGAGCCTATAATAATAACTTTACATTTGACTATTTGTTGAATAATTTAGTGCCTTCAATCAATACCCTACATTTAAAAGATTGTTTAATGGGTACATCATGCTTCATCTTCCATTATGAATGTGTTTAGACTAAATATTACATAACATTATGAAACAAATATACAAAGAGCATTATTGGTAGGAACCAAATTCTCTTCCTATTCCTAATAAGTTCAGCAGAATCTGTCTGAATCATGATTATGAATTTGCAACTTGGAGTTGAAGGATCTTTGTCAGTAACAACAGAAAGGCCAGGGAATTTACATGCACTGTCCATCTGGTCATTCACCTGATAGTAGCTATTGAATGCGTACGAGAGATTACCACGAACATCTAAGCCTCCGCATGAAGTTCCGTAACCAAGACTAGTGCAATCTGCATTTTGACATGCATAAGACACACTTGGTGCTACTTGATCACTATTCAGGTTAGCTGAGGGTTTCAGGATGCACCATTTTTTGGGTAGGTATGCAACACCACTAGCACCTACTAAACCATTGGTTCTTGTTCCGAGGTTAAGCGGATATTTCGGCTTTCCGTCGTAGTAAAACAGCCCCCAATGGCGCTCGAAATTACCTGGCTGGATGCTTTTGTCATCTTCATCTATGAGGCTGAACAAGTATGCATCTATAGGACCAGGCCTCATTGGAGTACCCTTTCCGGCAACAAAACGAGACATGAAGCCTTGGTTAAAACGTTGCGCATACTGAAGATTTGCATTATGGTCTCCATCTGTAGGCCACCCTATTTCTCCAACAACTATGGGCAAGTTTCCGAAACCATTCTTCTGCAGTGCCCATACTAGAGTGTCATGGTTCGCATCTAAGACATTGTCGTAGATCCTTCCGTTGTCATTTATGGGAGACTGGAAGCCGTTGAAAAAGGCGAAGTCGACAGGAAAATTTGCGTCTGAATAGAGGCTGATAAAAGGGTATATGTTCACGGTAAATGGAGCATTATTCTGGCTCAAGAACTTGACAATCTGCAGCATGAGATCGTGGATGTCGGGCCTGAAGTTGCCATCGGAAGGTTTATCGGATGCGCTCAGATAGACATCAGCGTTCATAGGGACAGTGACTTTAACCTGATTGCCCAAACCAGATTTTACAAGAGCTGATTGGATATTTTGAAGAGCTGGAAGAGTTGTAGATTCAAAGGTACCATTATAAGTTGACAAGAAAGGTTCATTTCCCACTGCAACATACCTTGAAAACATCACAGGAAACAATGTTTAAGAAAATACATACAATGGCAGCAGAAACCGAAATGGAACAACGTTGCGAGAACGGACACAGCTTTCCCTTAATACGAAATGACAAGAATTTAGCAGCATATCTGAATCTCACTCTTCTATGGTTGTAATCAATTCAATGTAGGTGAACAATAGCAATTTTAGAAGCATGAAAGCAGAAACATAAAGTTACCACGAATTATCGATAAATTTAGCTTCAAAATGTAATGAATAAAAGCAAAGACTAGTTTCAAGAAAAGAAGAAATATCAGCAATGTGCATTTAAGAAGAAATAATCTATATGAAGATAACAAACAGAATTTTAATCATCTAGGAACTTACGAACTCAACCCGGGGGATGCCAAGGGCAGTGGACTGACCATAAAGACTAAAAAGGGCGGCCAAATGCGTGAAACTCCCGACCCAGTGGGATTTGAGGAGGGTAAATATACACAGTCTTACCCACACAAATACTAAGTCGACGGACATCAAGATGAGATTGCTTAAATCAAATGTCTGTGATTGTAGCCTCCACAAATCTACATACAATTAATACTTTATTTGGAAATTTACAAGTTAGAAATTTTTAGATATGTACCTATAGAAATTTGCTCAAATTTGGTCAGATTTAAGTGAAATTAATTTCTAAATCAAACCAAGACAATTATTCAAGTGAAAAAACAAACAAAGTTTACTGTTTAAGGATTCCAATTTCCAAACACATTGTTAATATGTTCCACTAAAATTACATCTAGGGAAGACACATAATTTCCATTCGTTGGAAGTGGAACTCTTGTCTAGTAACAATTTTATCTAAAATTTTACAGTATCATTACTTCAGTACTTCTCAATAGCATTGAATCACATAACACAGTCCAAAATGCAACAAACATTTACGGTCCGTTTGCGAATTGGGATTTGAGGCCATGAACTACACTTGTGAGATAGCTCTGAAGCCTCCCATTTCGATTTATTCCCCTCCAAAATTATGCTCGCAAACGGACCATTAAGATCTTCCAAAATCAGGCTTAGCACAGAGAGACAATATATTTTCCAAAACAACAAATTCAGAAAGTTACAATACTTAAAAGAAGCTTGAAACTAAACCAAAAAATTCCACAATCTCTACAACATGAAATGCAGAATTACATGGTTGAATCACTCAACACATGCATTCAAGTCAAAAAGTGTTTACCTTATGTCTACTCCTCCAGATGAAACATGTGCTGAAATATTCTTGGAAACCCATTTTTCAGCGGCTTGAACACTATTAGCTAGCATATAAAGCATGTCATTTGGAATACCCACCATAACTTGAATCCCAGATTTCTTTAGAGCATCTAAAATACTAGAATCAGCATCAAAAAGCTTAACTTTCTGAATACCATTGTCTTTTAGCATTTTCACTACAGTGGGTGGTGGCAAAAGGTGTGTTGATTGTGTACCCCAATTAACACCAATTCCACTCACTGAACCCAACAACAATGCAACAAAAACAACATGAACAAAACCACCCTTCAACTTTGCAACTCCCAACAACTCCATAAATAGTGAACCAAGAAAAAATAAAACACAAAAATGTGATCTTTTTGTAATAGTGATCAAATTTGAAGATCAAAGTTCCTTTTTTTATTCCTGGGCTTGGACAAGTTTGTTGATTTTTTATTCTACAACCATGGCATGCTGGAAGAGGAAAAACATGGAGCTTGGAAATCTGTGACACTATAGTAAAATCATAAAGAGGGACTAAGGTGGAAACTCTTATAAGAAAGCAAGAAAGTTGAAGAGCTTAAAAGCCAAACAAAAAAGCTAAAAATGGATCACTTTACATGGCATAAGTGCAGAACCTTTAGTTATGTTAGTGCATTAACTAAGCTGCTTCTAGAAATATAGAAAGAGAAATGTGAGTTACTGAATTATGAGGAAGAATATGTATTTCTTGTAAGAATGAAAATATATATATTAATTAAAAAATTATTACTATTTTTGTTTTTATTTTATTATCATTAATGTGATAATCATCATTTGTCCCATAATTTTTTTAGCTTTATGTTCAAACTAATCTAATTTCACAAAATAATATTAAAATGTTAATTTATATTTTTAAATAAATGAAGCTTTCTCATTGATTAGAGACAACAAGTGAGACGTAAATGTGCATTTGTGATCCCCATACAATGAGAAAGAAGTTATGGAGAGGGGAATCTTTTCTTATTGGGTGAAGTAAGCAATCAAAACATACAAAGACACACTGCAAAAAAAAATGGTAAGCATGATTTTTCAAAAAATATAGAAAATCCCAACAGGACTAGTAACTCCCTAAAGTTGGATAGAGACTAAGGGAGGACATCTTCTGTCCCAAAAAGGTGTACCACTATATGTATTATTGTTATAATTGGGTAAAAGAATATTTAATTATTAAATTTTTAACTTCAATAATTTTTTTCAACCAATCACAATCAATAGTACATAGAATAGCACACGAAATGGACATCATATGTGTGTCCTAGAGAGACTAGAGTTAGGCAATAGTTACTCCTAATAAAGTGCATGGTTTGGATTGAGAGTGACTTATTTATCACCATTAGTGCACCTACAATAATAAAAAAAATCATTCGGTATATTTTTCGTTCAAGTTTATCATTGGAGAGAAACTAGTGACGGTGCTACTTGTAATTGAGCACACCTTAGAATTTTTTAGAAAAAATACTTATACTACTTAAAATTCCACAAGCCCTAAATTTATTTGTTTTTGTAATTATTGTGTTAAATTGTTTTATAATATTGTGAATAATCCAATTTAAAGAATTTCATGATCGTTTCTCTGAATAAATACTCAACTGCTTTTTTGTCTGTCTTGTTTGAGTCTAGCCGATTTTTTTCTATGGTTTTGATATGTCAAAACTGATTGAATTTGCAAATTTTGTCTATATAATTTTTATTCAACTAATTTGGTGATAATTTGATAATCAATTTGAGACTTAATCATTGACATGCATAACAATATTGAAATTGCTTCTTTGAAATGAATAAATAATCTTTCATATAAGTTTGATGAAAGTGAAAAGCACATTATTTATCTATTAGTTTATCTTCTTTTGAAGCTAGCAATGCATCTATATAAAGAGTTTTTCAACTATGGAAATTATGAAAATATGTTGCGTAATCAAATGAGAGATGTATTGGATGAATGATTATCTAATGACTTATATTTAGCGAGAAGTGTTGTGACAACAAAGTGTTAATCTATGTTGCACACCCTAACTCTAGATTCTAGATCCGTCACTGAGAGAAGTTGTTATTGTTCTTATTTTGCAACGGCAAGCTAAATAAACATCATTCTTAAAGTTGTGAGTCAGCATACAAAAATGGAGAAAAAATTGTTACAAGAGATAAATATAAATATGGAATAGGTTTGTAGGGTCTATTTAAGAACAGAAATAGAGCTACAACATTAGAGGTGATTTTGGCTTAAATTGATTAAGTTGTTGAGAAGTGTAAACAAATATAAAATAACCAATGATGGTCCATTTAAGAACGAAAAAAGTGTTGCAACATTATGGATGCTCTAATTAGTTAATTAGTTCCATAAACAACTTACTTTATAGATCAAATAAATTAAACTTAGACTAAAAATTGATGTCATTAAATAAACGACTCGAACGCAAGGTAAGTATAGTTTAACTTGTAATATATAAAGAAAATCTTTAAGCTTATATGTATTAAGTATTAACTAAATAATCAATATTTGAGTGGGTGAGCTAAACCGAAATAGCTAATGAGTTGAACTAAAAAGTTTGAGAATTCCTAACAAACTAAACCGATTTGACTTGATAGGTTGAATCAAACACTTCTTGAATTCAACTCTAGTCGAGTTCGAGCTAGAAAAATAGATCGTAACAAACTAATTTACACTAATAAGTTTTAGTGTGTTGTCAAAACATATTTTAATTTAGGGTTATATTAATATGTGTCTTATTGGTATTGTTAAAGAAATGCAAAAAAGAAGAAAAATAGCTTTGAAAATTTAAGTCTAGCATTTCTCCACATGTGAAGTAAATTTTAATTTACCTATAATTTATTTAATAAGAATGAGTATTATAGAAAAAGAAGGATATGAATTTATTAAATCATACAAATTAATATATTGTAGATAACTTATAAAAATCCTTCGTGATATGATGGGGTGTTGCATAAGTATTTTTTGTATACCTTTATGACTCTAAAAAAGTTTGGTCCTTAGATATATCTTAAGAGTTGAATTTCGAAGAAGAATTCATTTATAAATTTGGTTTTGAATAATAAGTGAAAAGTAAGAAAGACTTCAGAATTATCTCACAATTTTATTTTACAATTCTTGTATTTTTCATTTCTATTTTAAAATTTAACTCAAAAATTAAAAGCTAAATGAAGAAAATTAACATTAAAAGCTTTGAAGGGCCAAAGTCGTAGGTTTCACTATGTATGTCTCTAGCTCTTATCAAATGGATTCTTTAGGATGGGATAAAATTACATATAAAATGATGTGGCATAATAAGACCAATAAAATTTATTGTAATGAACTCAATGGTGTTGCTTAGAGTTAAGCAATTATAAACTATTTTATAAGTTGCATGTTTTGTATTGGCCCACAATTGTATAAATAATATAAACTTGTTTAATGATATAGATTTAAATACACCTCTATGAGTACCATATAGCTTAGAAGTTATAAAATAATGTAACACATTTCTTCGGTTCCTCCATTCCATATATTGTGTATGTTAGATACTAGTATAAAAACAATGATACTCTACTTAGTGGGTGAAAATACACACCTATAGTAGCATATAATATAATATAATATAATATATATATATATATATATATATCAATTTTTACTTGCAAATTAATTAATGGTATAAAAACAATGATACACTACTTAGTGACTGAAAATAAAATTCGGGGAAGATAAGACTGAGTTTTAAATTTGAAAAAAAAAAGTTTTGAAACAAAACAAAAAATATGATATGGAAGGAGTAATAAAATTATAAATCAAAGTGCTTTTTCAAAAGAGTTTTGAGTTACTTAAGTATAAGATTGTATGTAAAAAATATATTTAGAGAGATATATCCTACCATACCAAGAATATATTTTAACAAAATGCAACTCTAGTGTGTATATATATAATAAATCAATAAGTTTATTATATTATTGTTTTAGGTGAAAGTATAGTATATTTATTAGACAAGTATATTGCTTCATTTCAAGAATGGTTCAGAAGAGTTTAATATTGAAATGTGAGAGATAATAAAAATAATTTATACCTTAAAATAATAAAATAATTTGCATTCTTAAATTTTTTTTAATGTCATATATCACATTCTATACTCAATAATATATTCTTCAGTATCCATTATATAACAAAAAATTGAGAGTAACAAAAACATTTATGTTATGGGCTTTTCTTTCTTTGTATATTTATTTATGAAGGGTTACATCACATAAGAGAGGAGAAACAAAATAAAAGTGTTGAAGCTAGATGGCACAATTACACATGCAATGCTTATACAACAATCTTAACATTTGTTGTACTTTTTTGTCTCCTCACATTATCCAAACCTTGCTTTATGAAATGTCTTGTTCCACTATCCAAAACAATTGTGATTGGGTGGGGTTTCTAATTTCCACTACACTCATTACATTTCTCTCTTCCCATCTACATCTATCTCCATAACAAAGAAAATCTTGATTTCTTCTCTATTTCTTCTTATAAATATTAGCTATTAAATAATTTTATATTTTGAAGTATTAAATAATTAGATATTAAGTATTATGAATAAATTGGGTATTTAAAAATTGGTTTGTTAATATATAGTGGGATTAGTGATAAATTGATTGAGGAATAAACTTTAGTGGTGATAGAAATTGATCTCTATACCAACAAGATTTGGGTCTAGTAGTGTAAGATACTGCTATATCCTCATGAAAACTAAAAGATAAAGGGTTTGATTCTTGGAGTAATATTTATTAGAAGGTCCAACCACACACCCTAAAATGAATTAATTTATTACAAAAAAATGTAAAAGATTTCATTAGTAATATGAAAAAAGAAACCGACCTATAATAAATTGAGGAGTGTAACCACATTCATGAAATTGACAAATGACACCAGAGAAAAGAAGTTGTGACATACTACATGATAGGACCAATAAAGTATTGTTCTAATGATGTAAAGTTTAATTAGATCTCTAAAAAGATCAAAATATTAATAATTCGATTCTTGATAGTGATATTTGTTGGGATGAACAATAACATACTATAAAGATATTAGTTCTCTATTCATATGATGAATAGATATCATTAGTAATACCCAAAAAAAATGATACTAGGAAAAAGAAGTTGCAAAAATGGTACGTTTTTTTATTATGATGAATAGAACATCTGCTCAATTTAATGGACCATTTTTTATTGTTTGATGTTAGTTGTGTAGAAAGGAATTTTTAAATCTTCTCACCAATAAAATTGTGAAAATAACTCCCTCAGTTGTAAGTATTTAATAAGTAGAGTGACTCTTTGACAGTTAGATACATAGAGATGGTTTAGATTTTCCAAATTTACTTAACACTTTGTTTGGTTTGTATGAGAAATGAGAGGAAAGTAAAAAAAATCGAAGAAAATAAAAATAGGAAAAAGTATAATAACTTTTTTCAGCTATTTGGTATGAAAAAATAAATAAAAATAAAAGAAAATGTATGACTAAAAAGATACAAATATTCACTTATATTTTACAATTAAATATTTCTATAAATAATGATGTATAAAAACATATTTATATTAAAATTAATTAAATTATTATTAACACAAATTTTAATATCACTTCATATATTGTGTTTGTCTGGCTTAGGGATGGTAATAGTGTAAGGCGGGATGGTGTAATGCTTTTTGGTTCCCATTCTCGTACTATTTATGGGTACTTTACGAGTAATAAACATGTACGGATATTTAATGAGTCTTTAAGTTTATGTATATATTTATATTTATATATATAATTATGGTATATGAATAATAAAATTTATATAAATGTTAAGTTTATCATTATACTTTATTCCATAAAATTCATTATAAAATAGGAATATTAACTTCTGATTTATGATTTTTACTTTTAATTAAATGAGATTCTTTAATTGGATACGAACATGATATTAAAAGTGATACGTGATCTCCAACCCATGTAAATAGGAATTATATATCCTAGTTTGATTCTGTAATTTTAACCCCTGGCTTTTCACACAATTTTTTGAGTGTGTGACGATAAAAAGTTATAGTACGTTTTTTAGACCATTATATATAATGGATTCCTCAAACTAATAACTCTATTCAAAACAATTTATTATTTAAATTCGTATTATTAATATTCGCATTTTCACTAGCCTAAGCCCTAATTTTAGTGAATTGTATTTAATAAAAACAGTTTAATACATTTTTGTCTAAACAATATCATCAATTAATCATTGTAAACAATGAAAAACTAATCATCTACAGCTATATATTAAGACAGCAAAAAGTACCTCCCACACAACTAAAATCTGCAACTTTTATGGATAGTTATTAATTACCCATTATCATATTGGTTAAAATACTAGTATAATATTAAATTGATATAATCAATTAACTACTAATTAAACTATATAACATTATATATTCTAATATATTTATGAATATAAATATTATTATATCTAACACATAATATGTACAAATATTATCGTGTTAAAGATTTTAACCCTTATTATGCCATTTTTTTTAAAAAAATTTCCTTATTCACAAATCAATTTTAATCAATATAATATAATTTGATTAATATTTCCGGTATTAACGATTTCAATTGATTTAAACTTGGTATAAGACAGATTTCCTGGTTTTTTGGTTGAACCGGTGTACTACTCACCTAAAACTGATTTCTAGATTTGTACAAAAAAACAAAAAAAAGTAAATATTAAGAGCATTTAATAAGTGGTTGAAAATAGAGAAAAGCATGTTGAGTAAGAAATAGAGAAAATATGAATCTAAAGTGAAATTAGGTCCAGATTCATGATTCTGTTTTGAATGAATTTCCAAAAAGGATCGAACGGTTGAAAAAGAATAGTTGACTTTATAGAATCTTGGCCGAATCAAGAACAATAAATCACCAATCATTGAAGAAAGAGATATAAAGAGATCTTAGATTTCAATATATTCCATTATTCCATTCTCTTCTTCTTCTTCTTCTCAATCGTTGAAGGCACCATGGCCGCCACTATGAAACAAATGGCTCTCATTGTGTCCTTCTTCGGCTTTGTTTCTTTCATTTTGGGAGTTCTCGCTGAAAACAAGAAGGTATTCTTTCAATTTCATATAATCCACGTTTTCTTCAATTTATAGTTTCAATTCTTGTCGAATTATATGTGTGATAATTAGTCGATTAGGTTTTGTGCACGAGTCTCCCATTTATTAGGATCTGTGAAGGATTGATGCATACGGACTGGGAGATTGTTTCCGAGATTTGAATCGGTAATATTATTGTTAGAGTTGGTGGAGAATAATAATATTTGGATAAAATAATGTGTAGCATGATTTTTTACTCACTCTATATGCCAATTAATTAATCCGAGGCGTTACGAATAGTACACGAGCCTCCCACCTATTAGGGTATGTGGAAGGGTTGATGCAGGAAAGACGTGGAGGCTGTTATTTTACTCCGGAAACAGTCTCCACGCAGCGTGCTTCAACCCTTCCCATAGTTATACCACGTATGTATATGTCCGTGGTTCAGTTGGATATATGGTTTGGAATTTTTATATTAATTTTATGAGACATTCAAAATGACAAACGTGGTACGTGGAATTCCCTATATGTGACTATGACCCTAATAGGTAGGAGTCTGGGGCAGTAGAACTAACGCCTTTGGATTAATTGCCATAGGTGTCCTTATTTGATCACATTACAAATTTCCATGGAGAATAATAATATTTGGATAAAATAGTGCATAGAGTGATTGAAAGTTGTGACGATGATATGGCTGCGAAAAAATGTGGCTCATGCAGCCACAATTGTATCACATGAGACTGTTAGAGCTGTAATATTGCAGCTGAAATTGTGGTTGCGGGCCGCGATTTAAAGCCATGGTACCTAGGTTCATGGCTCCGATGCATTTAGTATACGAGAGCTAATGAGTTCATAACAACTTCCAATTAAAAACAATGATACACTACTTAGTGACTGAAAATAAAATTCGGGGAAGATAAGACTGAGTTTTAAATTTGAAAAAAAAAAGTTTTGAAACAAAACAAAAAATATGATATGGAAGGAGTAATAAAATTATAAATCAAAGTGCTTTTTCAAAAGAGTTTTGAGTTACTTAAGTATAAGATTGTATGTAAAAAATATATTTAGAGAGATATATCCTACCATACCAAGAATATATTTTAACAAAATGCAACTCTAGTGTGTATATATATAATAAATCAATAAGTTTATTATATTATTGTTTTAGGTGAAAGTATAGTATATTTATTAGACAAGTATATTGCTTCATTTCAAGAATGGTTCAGAAGAGTTTAATATTGAAATGTGAGAGATAATAAAAATAATTTATACCTTAAAATAATAAAATAATTTGCATTCTTAAATTTTTTTTAATGTCATATATCACATTCTATACTCAATAATATATTCTTCAGTATCCATTATATAACAAAAAATTGAGAGTAACAAAAACATTTATGTTATGGGCTTTTCTTTCTTTGTATATTTATTTATGAAGGGTTACATCACATAAGAGAGGAGAAACAAAATAAAAGTGTTGAAGCTAGATGGCACAATTACACATGCAATGCTTATACAACAATCTTAACATTTGTTGTACTTTTTTGTCTCCTCACATTATCCAAACCTTGCTTTATGAAATGTCTTGTTCCACTATCCAAAACAATTGTGATTGGGTGGGGTTTCTAATTTCCACTACACTCATTACATTTCTCTCTTCCCATCTACATCTATCTCCATAACAAAGAAAATCTTGATTTCTTCTCTATTTCTTCTTATAAATATTAGCTATTAAATAATTTTATATTTTGAAGTATTAAATAATTAGATATTAAGTATTATGAATAAATTGGGTATTTAAAAATTGGTTTGTTAATATATAGTGGGATTAGTGATAAATTGATTGAGGAATAAACTTTAGTGGTGATAGAAATTGATCTCTATACCAACAAGATTTGGGTCTAGTAGTGTAAGATACTGCTATATCCTCATGAAAACTAAAAGATAAAGGGTTTGATTCTTGGAGTAATATTTATTAGAAGGTCCAACCACACACCCTAAAATGAATTAATTTATTACAAAAAAATGTAAAAGATTTCATTAGTAATATGAAAAAAGAAACCGACCTATAATAAATTGAGGAGTGTAACCACATTCATGAAATTGACAAATGACACCAGAGAAAAGAAGTTGTGACATACTACATGATAGGACCAATAAAGTATTGTTCTAATGATGTAAAGTTTAATTAGATCTCTAAAAAGATCAAAATATTAATAATTCGATTCTTGATAGTGATATTTGTTGGGATGAACAATAACATACTATAAAGATATTAGTTCTCTATTCATATGATGAATAGATATCATTAGTAATACCCAAAAAAAATGATACTAGGAAAAAGAAGTTGCAAAAATGGTACGTTTTTTTATTATGATGAATAGAACATCTGCTCAATTTAATGGACCATTTTTTATTGTTTGATGTTAGTTGTGTAGAAAGGAATTTTTAAATCTTCTCACCAATAAAATTGTGAAAATAACTCCCTCAGTTGTAAGTATTTAATAAGTAGAGTGACTCTTTGACAGTTAGATACATAGAGATGGTTTAGATTTTCCAAATTTACTTAACACTTTGTTTGGTTTGTATGAGAAATGAGAGGAAAGTAAAAAAAATCGAAGAAAATAAAAATAGGAAAAAGTATAATAACTTTTTTCAGCTATTTGGTATGAAAAAATAAATAAAAATAAAAGAAAATGTATGACTAAAAAGATACAAATATTCACTTATATTTTACAATTAAATATTTCTATAAATAATGATGTATAAAAACATATTTATATTAAAATTAATTAAATTATTATTAACACAAATTTTAATATCACTTCATATATTGTGTTTGTCTGGCTTAGGGATGGTAATAGTGTAAGGCGGGATGGTGTAATGCTTTTTGGTTCCCATTCTCGTACTATTTATGGGTACTTTACGAGTAATAAACATGTACGGATATTTAATGAGTCTTTAAGTTTATGTATATATTTATATTTATATATATAATTATGGTATATGAATAATAAAATTTATATAAATGTTAAGTTTATCATTATACTTTATTCCATAAAATTCATTATAAAATAGGAATATTAACTTCTGATTTATGATTTTTACTTTTAATTAAATGAGATTCTTTAATTGGATACGAACATGATATTAAAAGTGATACGTGATCTCCAACCCATGTAAATAGGAATTATATATCCTAGTTTGATTCTGTAATTTTAACCCCTGGCTTTTCACACAATTTTTTGAGTGTGTGACGATAAAAAGTTATAGTACGTTTTTTAGACCATTATATATAATGGATTCCTCAAACTAATAACTCTATTCAAAACAATTTATTATTTAAATTCGTATTATTAATATTCGCATTTTCACTAGCCTAAGCCCTAATTTTAGTGAATTGTATTTAATAAAAACAGTTTAATACATTTTTGTCTAAACAATATCATCAATTAATCATTGTAAACAATGAAAAACTAATCATCTACAGCTATATATTAAGACAGCAAAAAGTACCTCCCACACAACTAAAATCTGCAACTTTTATGGATAGTTATTAATTACCCATTATCATATTGGTTAAAATACTAGTATAATATTAAATTGATATAATCAATTAACTACTAATTAAACTATATAACATTATATATTCTAATATATTTATGAATATAAATATTATTATATCTAACACATAATATGTACAAATATTATCGTGTTAAAGATTTTAACCCTTATTATGCCATTTTTTTTAAAAAAATTTCCTTATTCACAAATCAATTTTAATCAATATAATATAATTTGATTAATATTTCCGGTATTAACGATTTCAATTGATTTAAACTTGGTATAAGACAGATTTCCTGGTTTTTTGGTTGAACCGGTGTACTACTCACCTAAAACTGATTTCTAGATTTGTACAAAAAAACAAAAAAAAGTAAATATTAAGAGCATTTAATAAGTGGTTGAAAATAGAGAAAAGCATGTTGAGTAAGAAATAGAGAAAATATGAATCTAAAGTGAAATTAGGTCCAGATTCATGATTCTGTTTTGAATGAATTTCCAAAAAGGATCGAACGGTTGAAAAAGAATAGTTGACTTTATAGAATCTTGGCCGAATCAAGAACAATAAATCACCAATCATTGAAGAAAGAGATATAAAGAGATCTTAGATTTCAATATATTCCATTATTCCATTCTCTTCTTCTTCTTCTTCTCAATCGTTGAAGGCACCATGGCCGCCACTATGAAACAAATGGCTCTCATTGTGTCCTTCTTCGGCTTTGTTTCTTTCATTTTGGGAGTTCTCGCTGAAAACAAGAAGGTATTCTTTCAATTTCATATAATCCACGTTTTCTTCAATTTATAGTTTCAATTCTTGTCGAATTATATGTGTGATAATTAGTCGATTAGGTTTTGTGCACGAGTCTCCCATTTATTAGGATCTGTGAAGGATTGATGCATACGGACTGGGAGATTGTTTCCGAGATTTGAATCGGTAATATTATTGTTAGAGTTGGTGGAGAATAATAATATTTGGATAAAATAATGTGTAGCATGATTTTTTACTCACTCTATATGCCAATTAATTAATCCGAGGCGTTACGAATAGTACACGAGCCTCCCACCTATTAGGGTATGTGGAAGGGTTGATGCAGGAAAGACGTGGAGGCTGTTATTTTACTCCGGAAACAGTCTCCACGCAGCGTGCTTCAACCCTTCCCATAGTTATACCACGTATGTATATGTCCGTGGTTCAGTTGGATATATGGTTTGGAATTTTTATATTAATTTTATGAGACATTCAAAATGACAAACGTGGTACGTGGAATTCCCTATATGTGACTATGACCCTAATAGGTAGGAGTCTGGGGCAGTAGAACTAACGCCTTTGGATTAATTGCCATAGGTGTCCTTATTTGATCACATTACAAATTTCCATGGAGAATAATAATATTTGGATAAAATAGTGCATAGAGTGATTGAAAGTTGTGACGATGATATGGCTGCGAAAAAATGTGGCTCATGCAGCCACAATTGTATCACATGAGACTGTTAGAGCTGTAATATTGCAGCTGAAATTGTGGTTGCGGGCCGCGATTTAAAGCCATGGTACCTAGGTTCATGGCTCCGATGCATTTAGTATACGAGAGCTAATGAGTTCATAACAACTTCCAATTTCTTGTGTCCATAGTATAAGTTGGTCACAGGTGTTTACTAGGTTAAGTATGATTTGGTTTTTGAACGATGATGTTCAATCGCTCATTCTGTCGCTAATATTCTTGTTACTTGTATTCTTTTTCTGCATACACAGACATGAACTGTTTTTTGTTGTTATAGCCTGCAGCTGGAACACCAGTACAAAATGCAAATGGGGTCACCTGCAAGTACCCAAGTGATCCAACCATTGCATTGGGGTATCTTTCGACGGCTTTTCTTATTGCATCCACTGTGGCTGGCTATCTGTCCCTGTTCTACCCATACCAAGGAAAGTCTGTGCCGCAAGGGGTTCTGTTTAAATACACTACTTTCACGGTGTTCTTCAACGTTTCATTGTCCGTACCGTTTCCTTATCCTTTGTTTTCCAATTTTTTATCATTCTGATTGTTCTTAGAAATGTAAGATATGTGATTATCTTAGAAAGTTGATTCTAGTTGTTCTGTTTGAGATTAAATTTCTGAGTCCTATTATCCACTATGGAAGGCTATTCCAATTTATCTATAAGTAATCATTTAACATGCCTCATCCATGTGCTGTAGATAGTTTATCTGCTACTTTTATTTTTGTGATTCATTCATGTAAGTTAATTATTTATTTTGTGATATGAGCCTGCATTTGGTTAATGAAAATGCAAAACACTTAAATGTTTCTGCTAGTAGAATGCATCTACTTTGTGGAAATAGTAGAATAGTAATAAATGACCACTGGTATTGATAGTAAACTGACATGAAAAGAACACAAACACATAATTAGATTCTTATGATGCTTCGCATTAACGTATAATCCTTGATTTGCATAGAGAAAGCTGCTTTGTTTTTAGCTTACCGATTTCTTGTTTTGATTAATGGTGCTGTCAGGTTTACTTATATCTATCGTTCTCATTTTAAGATGAATAATTTTCTTCTTTGAAATGATATATTTGCTTAGGTTTACTACTGGATTAGCTGCAACTATGCTGCTGTGGCCAACAATCACGGAACAGATTCACCTGTCTAACAATGTACATAGTAATCCCAAATATGAATGCCCTACGGCTAAAACTGGTCTCTTGGGAGGTGGTGCCTTTCTATCGCTTGATTCATCTCTACTTTGGTTGATTGCCCTTATGTTAGCTGGCAATGTTCGTGAGGATTTCTTCGAAGAACAAGGTGATGATAAGGGTGAATTTGGTAAAGCTTCCACAGATGCTTATGATGCAGATATAGGAGTGAAGGTAAGCTCCTGAACTGCGATACTGAATGCAGGAAATTCGTACATGATTTCATTTTAATTCTGCAAACAGTGAAATGTAAATAATTTTCAAGGATGTTCTCTATGGAAGTACTAGATTATGCTTAAGCAGATTGCATTTACCTAGCCATCATAGAATGGACTAGATATGACTGAGCCATGCTACTTTTAATCCTTGAATCAAAACAATTGCATTTCAGCACTATTTTATGATACTATGGATCTTTTCTCCTCTTTTGATTGTTGAATCTGGAATATGTGTTGGGTAGGTTAATCATTATTGTTTATACTGAAGTTAACATTTCAATTTTGTTGGGTTGAAAATCAAATTGAAACTCAAATCAAATAAGGGTGACTTAATGCATCAATCTTCTATATAGTGGAGTCTGAAATGGTAGATGTATTCAACTTACGACTGATTTTATGTCAAAACCAAATAAAAGATTAAATTCAAAATTTAAATCGAAAATCAAAATATACTAGATTGATTTTAGTTTTACCAGCTTTTATATATAAAAAATAGGACAAGAACCTAAATAGATGAGTGAGTAACCATAGGACAGATTCGGGTCGGGTCATGCTTATCCTCTATCCGGCTCTAAATATTGACTAAGTCTAATTTTTAATTCCAAACCTAGACTCGATGAGACCCAACTCTATTCAGGACTGATAATGATTACGGCATGCCGGTTGAGCTGGTAGGGTCGAATAATACTCACCCTACTTCCTATGGTAACCAAATTAATGAAAATTTACTATTTCTAGTGTTGCAATGAAAATGTTGGTACCAATATCATTCTTTACAAACGTGTATAAAGTTAATTTTAGAGTAACCAATATTTATAAAATAAAAATGTAATTTATTAGCTAGACTTTCCACATTTATGGAGTATTTTCCAGTTGGTTTTGAACCCATTCATCGTAATCTTGTATCATCTGCTGAAGTAGCATTGGCACAAGCTTATCCACCAAAGCTTGCATCATTCTGTACATATTAACAACACTTCTATATTATAACTTATGAATATGAACAAGTTGCATGTTGATAACTCATGTAGAATCATATAATACAATGAGGACAAAGGTGCAGCAATGAAAAATAAGGACACATGTTTTCAAAGAAACTATTCAATTAAACTTGACCAAGATGGATATAATCTTCAGAAGCAAAAACCGGAACGTTTTTATTTTTTTGTAAGCAAAAAGAGAACATAATGAACACAAGGAGATAATCTTATCTCCATAAATGCCTCCAGCCTTATGCACATAAATGGAGATACTGTGTATGTACTTGATCGTGTGAACTCAAGCCACTAAGCAATTATAACCTTACTATTGTGTTAAGGGTCACCCTTTGGAAGACAAGAAAAATGGAAAAAAGCTCACCTAAATGAATAGGGATCAACTGTCCTACATTTTGTGTCTCATTGTGCCTCAGTCCAATGAAAAGTTGTCATATATTTGAAAATAAAAATAACATAAAGTAACATTTTATGCTATTTGGTGAGACATAATTGGCTTGGGACATGAAAACGTGAAGTTTTTGGAATAGAAGATCCTGATTCCACCTAAACTCTCTAAAGTGGGGGTATATCAGCCATTGGATAATTAAATAGATTGAGATTTTATGTGTTAAATCAAATCATTGGTGGATACAGCATCGCTTTCTCACCTTAAAAGTACTCCCTATTCTCTTTTGATATTCGATTGTTGGCTCATTCCGAACATTTTGCATGACCTACTACTTAAAAAAAAAGTATATCCCAGTAGAAAGAAAATCATCAAATTCGCAGTAAGCTTCCAAGCTCTATGTCTTCTAGACCAAGTTGTACCTTTTGTCTTCCAAACCTCAACCCATGATGAGTTTGTCCCAATAGGCTATGACCTTAGAATCTAGAGAGCCCATCACATAGCCCCTACTATAAGCTAATTGTTGAATATGATTCCAATCTTCTTGAATCAACTTTTTCTTATTTATCATTTATGTCAAAACAACATCCAATAATTTTGTGCAGATACTGAAGAATCACTAGGAATTCCAATATTTTGTAATACAAATATATTATGTCATAATTGGAAATGTCATTATCCAACTAGAAAGCTTAGATCTTGCAAAAACATGTTAAGGTAAAAGATTTAGTTGACAATAAATTTCTATGGTTTTGCACAGATTATATGCAAAAGGGTAATGAGGAGGAGAAACTATGCAACCAATCATAATAAAATAATAGCTGATGATTTTTCCTTAAGTTTAGTCCATAGCAAATAATCAATAGATATAACTTATATATATAAATACTATGGAACCCTGATAATCACTCTGTCTCATAAATGATAAATTAAAATATTTATGAAATTACTCACAAATTTCCAGGGCGTTCAACAGCTGATATAGGCAACATGGTAAATGGACGTGTGTAGATCTGCAAATATCAAATTCAAGCAGCATAACAAATATCATTGCCACTCTTTTACCTTTTATGAGGAGAAACAAATTCAGATATTATACTATATGCAATACTTATATCTTTTATGAGGAATAAGAATGACCTCCAGTGTGAGATTCAACTTAACATCAACTTCTAAAAATGATTCAGCATCATCACCACCACCCCATGTCATGTGATTTCTCATAAATGCTGCAAATCCATAGCAATAAATAATAAGCATTACATTACTCTAACAAAGTTCTAAACAACCACTGAAAGAGAACAAAAATGTCACATGAAACAAAACATGCATATAGGATTGAATTCAGCAGAAAACTGTGTGGAAAATCAAACTTTTAGAAACAACATCATTTCAAAAGTTTTGAGAATGTTTCTCCTTAGATATAGAGAAAACCCGTTTTAAGCCTCCTTAAGTCATCAGTCAATGAAAGGGTCAAACTGTATAAGTTCCTAATTGGTACATATCAATTTATACAATATAAGTATAAATACTATAAACTATATAGTATAAATGTATACTGTCAGGCCTTATACTACATACCAAATATGTCAATTCATTAAGTACCATCGCGTTTCGAATTGCTCTATTTGTACCCATCAGAAATGCAAGTTCCCAAAATTTTCAGTGGAGGGTACTTCTGAAGGTGGCATGAGTATGCTATAAGGAGTAGCATCATCTTCAAAGGGGGTTCCTTTTAGCCCCCACATAGTAAAATTAACAAACCTCACCCCATTTTCCCTCTCCTAAACTACCTTCTTACTCTCCCTTATTTCATCTTCTAACACTCTCCCTCACTTCATCTTCTCCCAATCATTCACTTCTTCTCCAAGTCACTCATACAATTTCAAAGATACACAATAACTTGTGTCCTGTATTTGTAAATTGGAGGGTGTGAAGGAGACATGAATAGGGGACAGTGAAAAATAAAGGAAATAAAGAAAGAGAGAGAGGGATCATGCATTGAATAGTGCCAAAAACAGTTCGATGATATTTTTTTTCTTTTCATTTTGGTTAGCTACTTTTATCCTCCAACGTTGTTCACACTCCAAACCTTTGCTCAAACATTCTGCACAATAAATTGATGGTTATGTCACCTTTGTCACGTATTTGAAATATATTTCTTGACACACACTTGGTCATGTATGTGAAAAAATTGTACACACATGACCAAGCTAGCGTATATGTAGCGAAGGTCAGGTATATCATATGTGAGCTTGGTCACGTATGTGTACAATGGGAAGAGTTTTTTGGGCTTTTTTGCAATTAAAGTGGGGGTGAGTTTTATTGAGTGGGGGTTAAACTGATCTCCACATTTCCCTTTATTTTTAGGCAACACAGATCGACTAACTTATAAAATGCTTATTTGGTCTAACCATGGGAGGCAATCCTATACGAAATGGGAACACCCCGATATTGTGGGACTAACTCTCCCAATGAGGGTTTTCTCCATACGCATGACTCAAACTCTGATCTTGCTCAAGGAAGAATAAGCATGTGTCACTTGAAATAACCATCCGTTGGTTAATCAAGGCTTTTATAGCAAATAAAAAAATTATACATTAATTGATGGAAAATTTTATATCCCGGAGGAAAAAATACGTGACAGAGATTCTATACTATGCTCAAATTACATCTATAGATACCTGAAAAGTGGTTGTTTTGCTCTTCCACAAGTTCTGAACCCTCAAACTGTGTTTAATATAGTGAAGCATCCAACAAATTGAATGAAATGAGTGACTTAAGGAATGATGAAAAGATGCAGGTTCAATAAAACTCTACTTTTTTATGGTATAAAATCTTAGGGCATATATATTCATGCTTTAGGCAAATGACTAACATTTCTATAAAGCACATGAAGACTGGAAAGTAGAAATAAGCAACTTGATTCCTATTTACACAGATACACACACAGTTAGGACATTCACTCTTGTGCAAAATGTGGCGTACTTATACCATTTGATGACTCCTTAAAAAATTGTTTTAAGCAATCCGGCTCCTGAATTGCACTTAGTTAAAGATACAATGAGTGTTTTTAGTCCCTCTCGCTCTCACCAAAGAATAAAGTTGTAACATCATGTTCCAAACTAGTTATTTAACTTTTTGGAGGGAGCACACCTTACAAGAAAGCATCTCAACCAAGCAATCTTCATCTGTTGAGGTAACTCGCAGATCCATCGAAGGGGCAGCTTCAAAGTTCAAAAATTGAAGTTTAGGTAGTGCACACCTATACAAACAAGAAATAATTAAATGATCTCAGATTTACACTTCTGCAACAACACAGGTGCATTAACATATTTGCTAGAGTTCATAAATAGAAATAAGTATTTGTTGTCTAGAATCCAGGAGAGCTATATAATTGTTTGACTTGCTCATCAAACATTTGAAATATAAGGAGCGGAGATTTTAAATACAATAATTATCTTTAAAATTACCCAATTTAGTCCACATTTATAATCCAAGTTTACAAATTGTCCTCATTTACGATGTTCATCCTGGACAATATGATCTAGACCTACCTTTTCTATGCCGACAATTACACATGCTCAAGTTTGTTGACGTAAGGATTAGAGTCGAGTGTATTCCTACATTTTATTAGCCTGGGAACTTTAGACTTCGCTCTTGTGCTTAGCGAAAGTCCTTCATGGTAAGTGAGAAAATTCACTTCGAAAATGAAAACTTTTGTTTCACAGCTCATAATATTAGAAAAGGTAACAAGATTTGCATTATCCAAAATCCGAAACATTTAAAACAATAAGTTAAGTCGGTAATAAAGAACTAAAGAAGCATACTTGTATGTGTTATCATCAAGAGGTTGAAATGATTGCAAGGCCCTTGTATTCAAGACTGCTGCAATTCCACTAGAGTGGCTTAGAAATTCACTAATATGATACTTCTTTCCTCCAAGATCATCACTATATGTTGGAAGCTTAACTCTCTCCTTTTTTTCAGCAAATAAGTTCGCTTTCTTTGAATTCAAATCTGAAGAAGTTACCGCATTTACCTTGACGTCCGTTTTCTGCCTAAAAATTCAAATTTATGACCGAAAAAGGAACAATTATTAGCAAAGAGCAAACATTTGAGGCGAGCAATTGGATAGAAACAAAACAAATGCCAGAGTTCAGCAACACATCTCGCAGGACTAAGGTTAGAGCCGTTAATCGCAGACATAAAGCTATAGTTGGAACTTGGAAGTGTAGCTGAAAGCTATCAGCTTGGTGATTAAATCGGAACTATATGATAAGATTAGCTTATAAGCTAGCTGATAGATATAAAACGACATAGGCTCCTAGCTTATAAGTCATTAGTCCCTCAAGTAACTTATCAAATACGAGCTCATAAGCTCAGCTTATTGTAATAAAACTCTTTACCAAAGGTCATCAGGTAGCTACAGTTGCATGGTATGCCATACCCGGATCTATGCACTTCATCAGTTTTAACATTATCATTACAATACTATCTTTATAATGAACCTTTTTTTTTATCGGCAATTGTTAGTATGTTAGTATTTTGTTGTGGGTGGGACTCCACCCTTAACCTCCTTCACCCTAACCACCTTATAACTCCCATTTTCGTTGATTGTGGGACTCGAACCCACAAGGTCCTGCACTTCATTCCTTAAGTCCTCCCTCTTCACCATCAGACCACCTTATGACTCAACCTTTATAACGAACCTGACACATGGTCGATGGAGTTCGGTACGCATTACATAGGCTAAACAAGGGAACCATGTAACTGAGTATTTTTTGGTCAAATAAGCTAGTGAAGTAGCTTTATATAAGGTAGTTGATGAAATTAAGAGAAAACGATGTATAAACTAACAATGTACGAGTTTTCATATAGTGTCTGTCCAAATCCCAAAATAGCGGATGAGGTAGTGACTATGTATGAATCTTTACACTCTAATATTAATACAGTTGGGGAGAAGTCCCATACTTATCACGTGACAGTATTACTCGATGTCGTGTTATAGAGACTCTCAAAACAACAATATTGCAGCCGCAATTGCGGTCTATAAAAATAGTAAAATGTAAAAATAGAAAGACTAACCGGTGGGAGAATTTAGCGAAGATGTGAGATGAATGTGTGAAGCAGTTACTCAACAACATATCCTTTACTGATACAAAAAAAAAGGAGAATATGAAAGTGAAATTAATGTTGAAAGAGAGAAAATATGAAATTGAAAATAATGTTGAAATGAAATGGAAGAAAAAGCAGCATATTAATAATAATAATAATAATAATAATAATAATAATAATAAGAACCCATTAATGTGAGTATCCGAAGAAGGAAGAAGATTGAAAGAAAGAAATTGTGTACGATTCGGTCCAATAAATAATCTCATCTCATCTTGTTTTCACGCAGAAACTTAAACTACTGGTTTTTAACTGCTCTCCACGTCACCTTACACCTACATATTTTGGTATGACGCATAAAGTAATCTTTTTCGGGTATGTGATTGAGCCAACAATGGAAAAAATGAGTCTTTAATTTTTTAATCAATATAGTGAATCAATAAAATTTTATATTACTATTTCTATGTCTTCTCGACCTTACACTTACATTTTAATATCTATTCTAAATTTATCTTTTTTGGGAAGCTCAAGTTTACATAAACAGGATAAGGCAACGACTTACAGTGTTAGGATTTATATTTTCTAAAATATTACTCTCTATTTTATTCAAAATGAAGGATATATGATATGTTACCCTTATTTTACGATGAAGATCACTTGGGAATAAGTTTTTTAAATTTACTTCTTATTCTGGTCATCGATTCTAGGAAATTAAAAGGTTTGAATTAATGAGTAGATCTAATCCATTAGATATTTATATAATTGATGGCAAAGATGAAGAGTAAGTTTAAAAAATTTAATCTTAAAGTAAGTGAATTTCTCCCCTTATTTTATTATGAGAACTAATCACTTATATTTTTTACTTGTGCGTAGAAAATTAATCTTTTTCGAGGATATGATTGTTTTTCCAACAAATATTACTCACGTGAACTAAATCTTTAATTTGGTTATGCGAGGATCTAGTGTGATCTTATATCATTAGACCAATATTTTATTGGTAAATATAGTTTATTGGATTACACAAAATATTATTTAAGAATTTAAATCTTGATTTGTGAAGTTCAATGAAAATATGGGATTGAAAATTTAAAAAAGTGGGAAAAATATATTTTCTATTCCTTAACTAGTCTAATCTACAAAATCCAATAAGTATTTCTTAACTAGTATCTACAAAATCCAAAAAAAAATAGATAGAAAAATACTTGTTTCATATGATTTTCTTAATTATAACTTCTTCTTATTTTTGCAATGGCAATGTTCTTGTGACTTCATTATTCAGTAGTAAATAATAATAATGAAATTAAAATAAGAATAAGGATTATTATCTATTCTTTTATATTTATATCTAATAGTGTGTACAGACACTTCGTATTTGTCGGTAAATATTGTGTGATACTACATATTCAATTTTTATATATTTCATTTTTTGAATTAAAATGTATTTGTTGTGTTCGATGTACTTTATATTATATTTTGTTTGTTTATGATAATGTTTAATTTAATGTGAGATATGTGGTTAATTAATGTATTGTGGTAGTTGTTTAGGATTATATAGTTTTTTTTATAAAAATTAAATAATATTAAAGGCAATATAGGAAATGAAAATTACATTATAAGAGAAGTTATTCAAGCTTTGGCTTTATATATAGTATATATATTATTACTAAAGCTAAAACAAGTAATAGTTATCACCATGACATAATTTTTATATTCCAAATTTATCATTTGTAATCTCTCTTATTAATAACTACTATAAAATTTCACACATTACTTCCATTGATTTTATTTTTTATATTAATATATCATTAATCTTCTACACATTCTCTTACTTATATATTCACTCTCTATTGAGTTCATATATTGTATTTCTTATATTTAAATTGTTTTTTTTAAATAGTATAACATGAAGATGATACATTCTATATCAGAAAAATAAGAATGTGAGTCGATCGACACGAAATACCGATCGACACACTAGTATTTTATAAAAGGCATTGTTATCAACCAATTTCATATAAAAATGCTCATGTTGTAAATAACATTATTCAACTTTAATTATGTAATAAATGATTTAAATTTTATCAAGTCAAGCGGTCTCTAATCTATGACATTTTTCAAAAAATGGATTGTCTAATTTTATATTTGCTGATTTTGGTAAAAAATATTTTTTTCTGCTTTAACTGTCTTTAAATTTATTTAATTCATTAAATAAAATAATTATTTACAGAAAATATTAAAAGTAATAAAGTGACGAAAGATAATCCAATTTATTAATTTTTTGCTTAAACTTTTAACAAGCAAAGAACGACGACTTAGATTCTTCGCGTCAAACCAAAAAATTAGAAACTAAAATTATGACATGTGTATTATTATTTTTTATTTTTAGAAATACTGTATTTAGATAATGATTAAATATTATAATTTTAGTAGGTTGAGATAAATTATCTATTAGTATGATGAGATACTTTATTATCTTATATGATATAAATGAACTCAGCAAAAACAAAATAAATAATCAAGGTGTGAATCTTCTCCAATACTAAAGAATCTAGTATTAGAAGTGAGGTCTATATGTGTCACCATTATATTCGATACCGAAGAAGATTTGGATTAGATCATCAAATACTTTAGTCTCTTATTTAAAGCCAAAATATGCTTTGCTAAAGTATGAGTAATCTAATTTCCCTTTCTAAATGCATGGCCCCAAATCACACATTCGGACAACCACCATATTAGGCCATGTGGTGTTGTGCCCTCTCCCTTTTTTCGTACTTTCGAGAAAGACTTTTGTAAAGACATATATTTATAAATATAATGAATAAAATCTTGATAAGTTATTACAAATTTAACTATAATTAAAATTTAGTTATAATAAAGTGATAACATCAAACAACAAAAATGTATACAATTTTTGTTACAAATATGACATATTGAATAAGTTTTATCGCGCCTAGATTTTCGGTTACGCGACCTCTTAGAGTCGCCACTACATTTTATGGTTAAAAATGTAGAAAAATCTTTAAAGCTCAATCACATTGGGCTTTTGGATTTTTTATATCCAGGTTCGGGAGTCGATTACGAATTGAGGGAGGTATTAGCACTCCGTTCGTCCGTAATAAAACGGCACCCTAACTAATTGCATACATTGAATGCCCTTAATTTATTTAAATTAAATTGTTTAAAGAAAATATTTTTTTATTTTTTATTTGTGTCTGACAAGTTCATATTGCTCCTACGTATCTCCGGGTGCAATAAGGAAATCAAGACTACATAGTTCTTAAATTTTTTAATTTGGTTTGATTAAAAGATTTGGTTTGGATTTAATTGAAGTGGAATTAATAGATAAAGAGTCAACATTAATTGCTTACCCTCTTCCCACTTCGATAGATAGCAGACACAGTACAAGTGATCGGGACCGATTCTCGGCTCAAAGTGAAGAGAAAGATGCAATACGAGTTGTAACCTCACTATTGAATCCTAAAACAATTAAAACTTGTTATTATTTTTATAAAGTAAAGCTTAGAAATTTGTTTGAATTTAATTGAAATGGAATTAATAAACGCAGAATCAACATTGATTGCTTACCCTCTTTCCATTTCGATAGATAGCAGAAGTAGTACAAGTGACCGCTACCGATTCTCGACTCGAAGTGAGAAGAAAGATACAATACGAGTTTTAACTCCGCTATTAAATCCCAAAAAAAAAATATTTAAAACCCCCTTTGTTTATTTTACTTTTAAATGACTAACACATTTTTAAAGATAGAGAATTAATAAATGAAGAGTCGACATGGGTCATTAACCATATTCTCACCTTGATAAATAACAGGAGCAGTACAAATGAACACAACTGATACTTGGTTCAACGTAAGAAGTAAGATATGACACGAGACGTAACCTCATTATTACCTTCTCATGAAAATACTTTTATTTGTTAAAAAGGACAAAACTTTTAGTTTAAAATATATTGTTATTAAATTCATCGATACTACATTTATGTGATTAATAAGCAAACATTATCTTAAGTTGAGGTAATATTATTTTATAAATATAGCAAAACAAACAACAATCAAAATATAACAAATGAAAAGTAAATGAATATAAAGAATAAATAGAAATATTATTATTATTATTATTATTATTATTAGTATTAGGCACGTGAATAAAGGGGATTGGGGTTTTTTTTATCAGATTGGGGATTTTGGGGACATTAGGGTAGAGAGGTGGTTCTCTCCTCCATTTGAGCCGGCACCTCTCTTGTTGATGGAGGACGGTATTTCTGGCTAAGCATTGAAACGACTCTGGCGGAGCGAGTGGCGGAAGGAGTTGAACCGTTCACGGTATTAGCTACGGGTTCGTGAACTCAGGTCCACCTGACTGTGAAGAGATGCACCGCGCCTGGGTTGCGATTTGGCAGTGGCGGTGGTGTCGTTCATGACATCGGCGTTGATAGGAGCACGCGTTTCTGTTCCAACACGACTTGTCGGTGGAGATGGAGTTTCCGTAATTCTAGCGGCGATGGGAGGAAGGTGAATCTTTGAACCACCTCATCTCCTTCTTCTTCTCCGGCCAACTTACTGGTACGACATGATTTCCGACCTCACATGCTGATTTCGCAGTGGTTAGGGGTTATGGAATAGGTTATCTCTTCTGTTTTCTTTTACATCTTCTCCGGTTGACACTTCGGCATGATTTCTGACTTCACACCTTGATTTCGCGGTTGTGGGGGTGTTGGGACAGATTGACATTTTTATGTTTTCTTTTAGGTTCATGGTTTACCGAATGGGGACATTGATAGATGATTGATTGTGGTTTTAATTGATGAGTTACGGAAATGAACTCTATTACTGAGTTAATCTACTGTTTATGATTCCATATTACATATGTTTTGTTATTAGAAAGAAAGTGATTCTGGTTTAGGTGTTAGTATGATGTGAATGAATTCAATTTATGCGTTGTTTTCTGTTTGTTCAAGCGAGATAGCATAAATGTTCACGAGTTTCCAGTGTTATAACATATAAATCAATGACATAAGAATATGTATGAATGTGTTTTTGTTTAGTGCAAGTATTATCAATGTCACTGACATATACATTGTAATGTTGTATGAGAATTATTATGAATAGCAGAAACTAAACGAATTACTTTTGCTTGCAAACAGTGATGACCTTTAGTGTTTTAGATGAAAGTATATACATGTATATTTCAGTATTTAAACATGAAGAAAGTATGATGGTTGCACAATGAAAATATGTGTATGGATATATAGATTGAAGATTGGTTCACAAGTAGTTGTTAGCTGATAAATGAACCTGGATATATAGTTTAAACGCCCTAAGAAACCTCTGACTTCCTTCTCAGTTCGGGGTGCTGGCATTTCGATGATTGCTTTGACCTTCTCAGGATCTACTTCAATTCCTTTCTGGTTGACGATGAAACCAAGGACTCGCCCTGATTTAACCCCAAAACTACATTTTGTAGGATTTAGCTTGAGACTATACTTTCTGAGTCGTTCAAACAACTTCTTTAAATTCTCCATGTGTTCCCCCTCTGATTTGGACTTGTATATGATGTCGTCTACATAGATCTCCATCTCCTTATGCATCATGTCGTGGAAAAGAGCTACCATGGCCCTTTGGTATATGGCCATAGCATTCTTAAGACCAAAAGGCATGACTAGATAGCAAAAGGTTCCCCATGGGGTGATGAAAGTAGTTTTATCCACATCTTCTGAAGCCACTTTGATCTGATGGTAACCTGAGTACCCATCCATGAAGGACAAAAGAGCATGGTCTGCAGTGCTGTCGACCAATACGTCTATATAAGGTACCGGAAAATCATCCTTTGGGCTAGCTTTGTTCAAATCTCGGTAGTCAACGCAGATCCTGAGTTTGACTCCTTTCTTTGGTACTGCCACAACATTGGCCACCCAACCTGGATATGTAGAAACCGTCACGAATCCAGCATCTAGCCATTTCTCCACCTCCTCTTTCACCCTTAAGGAAATATCTGGCTTTATCCTTCGTAGCTTCTGC
>NC_032014.1:28663425-28663963 GCF_001865875.1 Lupinus angustifolius
GAATAGAATGAAACACATAATATGAAGAAAGAAATGCATTTTATTGAATTCAAAACTTGTACTATTAGATGAAAAATAAATAGATGTCCTTATTCGAAAAGAAAGAAAATAAACCCAATAGCTTTAGACATGGCTAATTGATTCTAGCATCTTATTACATTGTTTCTAAAAACACTTGTGGAGATGCATCTTCCTCTATCCAGTTGTTGAGAGTGGTGCCTGGAGGACACTGAACAATGTAGTCTGCCCCATCTTCTGAATCATCACTTCCCAAAACAGCAATCATTCTTGGTTCCAAGCCTGCACTAACAAAGCTCCTGCTAATGTGTGGCATGAACATCCCTCCAGCTTCATACTCCCATTGCCCCAAGCGAGCCATTCTTCTTTTCTTCTTCTCTTCAGCAGTTCTTTCCCTATCTTCCCGAGCGGGTCTATATCCCAGGCCATACCGATCTTTAGTGTGATTTATCATGACAATATTTTCTCTTCCTTGGCCAAACTTCCCGAGCCCTTTTCCAGGTTGGTAGCCCTTCTGCAG
>NC_032014.1:28664063-28664353 GCF_001865875.1 Lupinus angustifolius
AACAAACAGCTATAACTGGGATTAATGTCCATGATATGGAATACTATTTGGAAAATATAGGGTCCTATTTTTATAGGCAACTCCATTTCTCCCATGACATCCCTGTTGGATCCATCAAATGTCTTCACCACCATAGAGCTTGGTCTCATATACGATGCATCGACTCGAAGCCTAGACAATGTCCTTTTCGACATGACATTGAGAGATGAGCCATTATCGATAAGAACTTTGCCAATTAGGCAATTCTGATACATTATAGAGATGTGCAGAGGGTTAGTGTGTCCCATTCC
>NC_032014.1:28664453-28665034 GCF_001865875.1 Lupinus angustifolius
TTGATGATGCCACCAAGCTTGTCAGTGGTTATGTCGTGACTAACATGTGCACAGTTCAGTATCTCTATTAGCACTTTTCTGTAGGGTTCAGAGCTCATTAGCAGAGACAAAATGGATATCTTGGCTGGAGTGCGGTTCAGTTGATCCACGACCTTATACTCACTCTGCTTTATGAACTTTAGAAACTCACAAGCCTCTTCATTGGATATTTCCCCTTTATCTCCATGCTTATGCAACAAGTCATTCAGATTGGCCTCCAATTCATCTTCCGCAGGGATACATACTTTCCTTTTTCCTTTATCCTTGGCTAAGGCTTTTTCAGCGTCTGAGGGAACATAGATACGTCCACTTCTGGTTATCCGACTATCCCCAACAACATTGGTGACTTCTATATGTTGCTTAGTTGTTTCTGAATTCTCTCTACTATAGATCCATGGTACTGCTTTATCTGTTTTGTAAGGGAAAGGTTGTGGTTTCTCTTCTGTTGCAGGCCTCAGAACAGGCTCCATCCTACTTATGACTGACACCCATCGAGTTATTTGTGGGTGTAACTGAGCATTATCCGGAATGTTCAATAAGGG
>NC_032014.1:28665134-28666164 GCF_001865875.1 Lupinus angustifolius
AACAGGCTCCATCCTACTTATGACTGACACCCATCGAGTTATTTGTGGGTGTAACTGAGCATTATCCGGAATGTTCAATACAGGTTCATATCGAGTAACTGATGGCCTCATATTCCTTCTCATGTCTTCCTCACTTCTAGTGGTAGCATTAACAGCTTGATACGAAGGCCCCATCTCTATTGTGATCAACCTCATATCCAACATTATCTGCAACAAGATCTTAAATTCTGGACACTCCTCTAGGGGATGACCCACTTAGCCATGCAACTCACAATCAGTTGAATTTTCATCTTCCACCATCTCTTCCACCATCCCACGCTTACACATCTCTTGAAAAATTACCCTCATGGGAGTTTTTACTTCATTTGCTTCCCAAACGAATGCTCTACCTTGAGCCTCCTCTAAAACATTCACACCCCGATTACCATGATTAGGTAATGGATTTATGTCCACGTCTGGCACAGTAGGTTTGAAATGTAGTTGTTTGACATTGATTAGGTTTTGCACCTTATGCTTCAAAGCCTTACAATGTTCGATAGAGTGGCCAATGACTCCAGAATGGTACTCACAGGTAACATTGGGATTAAACCAAGCCCCAGGTGATTCGGGCACTATTCCTACTATAGGGCTTATCATTTTCTCCCTTAACATATGATTGTATAGTTCTGCATAAGATATAGGTATGGGATCGAATTGTGGGCCTCTTCTTTCGAGATTTGGGTAATTGCGGTTTTGGGTTTGATTTTGGTAGGTCTGTGTTTGGTTGTGGTTTTGACGGGTTGGTAGGGTTGTGTTTGGTTATAGTTTTGGCGGTTGTTATTGTGGGCGGTGTAGTTGGGCTATGTGGAAGGTGTGGCAATGTGTGAGGCCTGGTATTTAGGGTTTTGGGCCTTATATTCCTTCGGCTCAGTGAACACCGCGAGTGCTTCTCCCTCCTTCTTTTGCATAAAGTTGGGCTTCTTGCCTGTGCCTGATTTGGGCTGATCTACTACCAGCTTTCCACTCCTTATGCGTCCTTCTATTTTCTCCC
>NC_032014.1:28666264-28840897 GCF_001865875.1 Lupinus angustifolius
AGGCATTGGATAAATCAACGAAAGTTTTAATCTGAGCCTTTTCCAAGCGGATGTACCAGCCCATGGCAGCCCCTATCAGACTGTCTTGGAAGCAGTGAATCAACAGTTTGTCATTTCCGTGATGAGCTGTCATCTTCCTAGAATACATATGTAGATGCCTTTTCGGGCAGGAAGTACCGTCGTATTTCTCGAACTCAGGAGTTTTAAACTTTGGTGGAAACACTACATCTGGTACAAGGCACATCTCAAATGCATTTTTTACATCAGGGAAGCTTGTGCCATCAATGGCCCTTAGTCTCTCTTTTATAAGTTTCAGATCTGCCTTCTCTTGGCTTGAGGATTCGTTTGGGGTACCCCCGTTTATCTTAGCTTCAGCTTGGTGGCTTGTGGTCTTGTTTTTATGAGGAAGATCATGAGTAGGATCTTCGTCTTCCTCATCGTCGTCTTCCTCATCTGATTGTTGTTCCTCTTGACCATCAGTTTTTGACCATCAGTTGTGTCTTCATACCTTATCATAACACCCTTATGACGGTTGGCCCCAGTAACTGTCTTGGGACCCACCTTTTGTGTGGATTGTGAAGGTTTAGCGCCTGACACAGTGGCATCTCCTTCTGAGCTTCGAGCATTTTGCATATCCTGGATGATTTTCATCATCTGACTTATTTGCGCTTTCATTTCGGCAAGCTCAGACCGGTTGTCAATGCTACTGGATTCTTGGTCTACCATCAGCTTGGACTGTAGTCTGGTGTGGTAAGGATGCTTATGAGCAATGTTTATATGATACCTGGGTGAGAAATTTTTTTATTTTATTTAAGTGAACAAAAATGATGCATGCAAGAACAAAAAATTTAAATTCCTTTTCGTATAGAGGATCGATATAGCAAGACATTTTAACCCGCATTCTATCGACCATGAGGCGTGCCCCTATTGTCTCATTTTTGTGTTGACGTCAATTTTAGAATGAAACTTCAAGTTTCTAACCTCGATTGCATCTTTGTTCATTCTCTTGTTAGAGGTTGTTAGCATTAAACGTTTTTCCCTACATTTGGTGATTTGAGGGCGTACCCAACAAAGTCGCATGCAGTTGATGACAACCATTAGAGAAAACATATAGTTTTAGACCAAGGTTGTATCTAAATAGAAGACGTTTTAAACATTTTTGGAGATAACATTTATTTGTAAATGAGAGTCAATTTTGCATTTGCACACATAGATATAAAGAATTGCGAAAACAAGATCTCTTATTAATACTTCAAGCAAATGATTACAATTCGTTTATTGTTTATTCTCCTATTCCTTATTTCTAAAATTCTTTTGTAGCCTTAACCCGCCATTTCTTAAGTTGTCGAGCTATTCCCCCACAAGCTTCAAAAAATGCCTTCATTTGTGGAAGAAGCTCTGTTTCCGGGTACATTGTCATCTCTTGTCTAGCTTCGTAGAACAACTTCAACCAATCATCAGAAAAATCACCGAGACCATCAACTAATTGTCTGCATCTCCCTTGCCATTTGTTTATCTCCCATTGACTTTCTTCGAGTACTCCATTCCAATTATATGACCAATTTTCCTGGTTGGCCACTAATTCATCATATGCAGTTCTGAGTTTTTGAAGTTGTTCTGATAGCTGACTTGCTTCTGTTAATGCATCATAGCAGGCTTTCTCTGAAGCTTCGAGGCTTGCTTTGAGGTTATCTTCTTTCTGTTATTCTTCACCCAATATCAACTGATAGTTTTTGACAATAGACCACACTTGCCTTTCACTATGTCTTATCTTCTCCATTTCAAGTTCTAGAGACTTTGCTTTGGCTTGAGCCTTGTGTGTGGCATGACTTTGTGCTTTCAACTGATCGATATGGTCAGCTATCTCTGCATCTTTCTCTTTTACTGTCCGAATTAGGCGAACCTTTCCTGACTGAGAGCACATTTCAGCATAGTCCATTTTAAGGCTTGTTTGATCCTTCTTCATATTGGTGATGATTTTATTGAGTTTTTCAAGACCCAGATTATCCTTGTCATGTGTGTCTCTAGCTTCTTCTAGCTTCGCCTCTAAGAGCTTGATCTGATCCTTCAACAACTCGTTCTCAGATGGACCAGAGGGTTTCTGTGGTTGGGCAATTGGTGGGACAGGCTGACCATTTCGCCTTCCACTACGCCATAACTTATATTCATCGGTGTAAAAGACCTGATGTTCTCCCAACTCATTTGGCCCACAAAGACGAATCCTTTTTAGAGCATTTCTGATTGAGTCCAATTTTTCTTTGGTGGCCTTCTCGCTTTTGTAGCATATGGAGAATCCCTGTAGTTGTTCGGGTCGTACCGGTGTCATTCCCCATTTGAGCTGACCAAGTATCAGAGTTGGGGTGAAGGAAATGCATCCTCGAGGTCCCATTAATATCATATTTGGGTACTCCCCACAAGAATACATGATTACTGAGTGTCTCTCATAGAAGCGAGTCTTTGTACCAAAGTTCCTAGAAGTAACCTCGTTAAACAACCTTTTCCAGTCCAACAACTGCATTGGTTTCACCATAATATTTCTGAACCTCAAGAGGGGATGTCTACTCCAATCCGGATACTGATGGTGTTTGAATCTGGTGATCATCCACACATACAATAATTGAGTACAACATCGGATCTTGAAATGACCTTTTTCATGACACCTTTGGAACGATAGCAGGGTCTCTGCCACGATTGCTGGGACTGGGTTGGCTCCAAACGACCTGAACTTCGTGAACACATCAATGGCCGCATGATCAATCATGTCATGGAAAAATGGGAACAAGATCATGTCATAGACTGCCAATGCGAATGCTGGTTTGAACAACTCCCATTTTCCTTGCTCCACTGTTTGACTGATATGTTTCTTCAAAAATTTCCATCTGAGCCCAAAGGACATCCCCTGTTTGATGATGTTAGTCGAACTCGGGCGTACCCCAATGAGCCTCTCTATCAAGTCTTCTGTAACATTCTGAGCCTCAGTGAATAAATAGACTTTCTCTCTATCTCGTACCTGAATGTCCAGCAGAACCTCATATTCTTCGATCGTAGGTGATGCATCTAAGTTAGGAAACTCAAATACTCTCAGAGTCGGACTCCAATACTGAACCATAGCACCCATAGCTTTCAGTGTATCTGCATCAACAGTGATAAGGAGTAGATCAATCAGCCTTCCATACTCTTTGTTGAACTGATTCTGAATTTCTTGAGGGATCTTGGGAATCAACTCTATCAAGAAGCTCACATATATTCCTTGTACCTCAGCTTTTACTCCCTTTTTCACCAATAAATTACTGCTTTGACCCATAATAAGAGAATCAGCCTCCATGTCTCACTATACTGCGGATATCTTTTCTGAAAAGGAATATGTTTATTAAGGATGATAAAACAATGTTACTTGAATGCATGAACATAATGATTTGTGATGTATGATATGTAATGAGATATAAAATGAAAATGTTTGATATAGAATAATGAAATATAAAAAAAGTACAATCCAATTTTGTTGATATAAAAATGTCCCGAGGGTATTTGGGTCCATAGGGGGTAAGTTATAAATCATGTTTAATAAAAAAAATCACTAACATATTTAAAATAATTTGGAATGATGGAAATCACGTTTCATAGTGTACATTGATGCAACTGGAAAGTGGATTAAGGTTTGCTTCTTGTGTCCTATGTAAGGTATACTTAGAAGGTTTTTTTTTCTTCTGAAAGTTGCAACCCTATGGTGGAATGCTAGGTCTTGACTAAAGTGGACTCGATAAAGCTCTAGATTTCTAAAGGTCACCAGACTGCATCCAATCTTAAAAAGAATGGAAACCATATATCATGAGCTAGTTACGAGAAGAGACTAGCTCCCCAAGCGGCCAACTCATGATATATGGGAACAATCTGGGTGGTTCATCATGCCAATACCCGATGTGACACAAGGTCACTTACTAGCAAAGCAGATGTTCCCCTATCTTAATCTTAATCTCTAACACCCGGTTGTAGGGCGTGTGCAACTCAAGTGTAAGTGTGTGAGGAAACACATAGACCATAAAATAAATCCACCCCCCAAAAACTGCAAAAGAAATAGATGAGTACGTTCAAGATAATTAATTGACTTGAAAAATAAATAAATAAAGATGCATACACAAGTTTGCACAAACAAAGAAGGCATAAGGCTATAAAACAAACATGCAAAAAGTGGTATTGGGCCTGACCCTCTTAAAAAAAAATAGTCCCCAGCAGAGTCGCCAGATGTCGCGCCCCGATTTTCAGTTACGCGACCTCTTAGAGTCGCCACTACATTTAATGGTTAAAAATGTAGAAAAATCTTTAAAGCCCAATCACATTGGGCTTTTGGATTTTTGATATCCAGGTTCGGGAGTCGATTACGAATTGGGGAAGGTATTAGCACCTCGTTCGCCCGTAATAAAACGGTACCCTAACTAATTGCATACATTGAATACCCTTAATTTATTTAAATTAAATTGTTTAAAGAAATTATTTTTTATTTGTGTCTGACAAGTTCGTATTGCTCCTACGTATCCCCGGTGCAATAGGGAAATCAAGACTACGTAATTCTTAAAAAATTTAATTTGGTTTGATTAAAAGATTTAGAAATTGGTTTGGATTTAATTGAAGTGGAAATAATAGACAAAGGTTCAACATTGATTGCTTACCCTCTTCCCATTTCAATAGATAGCAGACGCAGTACAAGTGACCGCGACCGGTTCTCGGCTCGAAGCGAAGAGAAAGATGCAATATGAGTTGTAACATCGCTATTGAATCCTAAAACAATTAAAACTTGTTATTATTTTTATAAAGTAAAGCTTAGAAATTTGTTTGAATTTAATTGAAATGGAATTATTAGATGAAGAATCAACATTGATTGTTTACCCTCTTTCCATTTCGATAGATAGCAGAAGCAGTACAAGTGACCGCTACTGATTCTCGACTCGAAGTGAGAAGAAAGATACAATACGAGTTTTAACCCCACTATTAAATCCCAAAAAATACTTAAAACCCCGTTGTTTTTTTACTTTTAAATGACTAACATATTTTTAAAGATAGAGAATTAATAAATGAAGAGTCGACATGGGTCATTAACCATCTTCTCACCTTGATAAATAACATGAGCAGTACAAATGACCACAACCGATACTTGGTTCAACGTAAGAAGTAAGATATGACACGAGCCGTAACCTCATTATTACCTTCTCATGAAAATACTTTTATTTATTAAAAAGGACAAAACTTTTAGTTTAAAATATATTGTTATTAAATTCATTGATACTACATTTATGTGATTAATAAGCAAACATTATCTTAAGTTGAGGTAATATCATTTTATAAATATAGCAAAACAAACAACAATCAAAATATAATAAATGAAAAGTAAATGAATATAAAGAATAAATAGAAATATTATTATTATTATTATTATTATTATTATTATTATTATTATTATTATTATTATTATTATTATTATTATTATTAGTATGGCACGTGAATAAAGGGGATTGGGTTTTTTTTTTTATCAGATTGGGGATTTTGGGGACATTAGGGTAGAGAGGTGGTTCTCTCCTCCATTTGAGCTGCCACCTCTCTTGTTGATGGAGGACGGTATTTCTGGCTAAGCATTGAAACGACTCTGGCGGCGCGAGTGGCAGAAGGAGTTGAACCGTTCACGGTATTAGCTAAGGGTTCGTGAACTCGGGTCCACCCGACTGTGAAGAGATGCGTCGCGCCTAGGTTGCGATTTGGCAGTGGCGGTGGTGCCGTTCATGACATCGGCGTTGATAGGAGCACGCGTTTCTGTTCCAACACGACTTGTCGGCGAAGATGGAGTTTCCGTAATTCCAGCGGCGACGGGAAGAGGGTGAATCTTTGAACCACCTCATCTCCTTCTTCTTCTCCGGCCAACTTACTGGTACGACATGATTTCCGACCTCACATGCTGATTTCGCAGTGGTTAGGGGTTCTGGAATAGGTTAACTCTTCTGTTTTCTTTTACATCTTCTCCGGTTGACACTCCGGCATGATTTCCGGCTTCACACCTTGATTTCGCGGTTGTGGGGTGTTGGGACAGGTTAACATTTTTATGTTTTCTTTTAGGTTCATGGTTTACCGAATAGGGACATTGATAGATGATTGATTGTGGTTTTAATTGATGAGTTAAGGAAATGAACTCTATTACCGAGTTAATCTACTGTTTGATGATTCAATATTACATATGTTTTGTTATTAGAAAGAAAGTGATTCTGGTTTAGGTGTTAGTATGATGTGAATGAATTCAATTTATGCGTTGTTTTCTGTTTGTTCAAGCGAGATAGCATAAATGTTCACGAGTTTCCAGTGTTATAACATATAAATCAATGACATAAGAATATGTATGAATGTGTTTTTGTTTAGTGCAAGTATTATCAATGTCACTGACATATACATTGTAATGTTGTATGAGAATTATTATGAATAGCAGAAACTAAACGAATTACTTTTGCTTGCAAACAGTGATGACCTTTAGTGTTTTAGATGAAAGTATATACATGTATATTTCAGTATTTAAACATGAAGAAAGTATGATGGTTGCACAATAAAAATATGTGTATGGATATTTGAATGCTAAAACAAAATAGAGAAAATAGATAGAAGGACGCTAACCTTTCAAAAAACTATTTAATTACTATCCCTTTTTCAGCTAGTGTACCTCTTTTCTATCCTGCCTTTTTTATCCTGTCTTTATCACTGTTATCTCTCTCTGGTTTTTTTTCTTGTTTCCTTCGTGAACCTCCCTCTTTTTTTAAGTGTTGTTAGTTTTTATCTGAACACCTTCTTTCTCTTTCACATTTGGGTTCATGGTTTACCAAAAAACTAGAAACCTCTCTTCCTAAAAACTGGGTAACCACCCCCACTTTCACAAAGTGGTTCCACCCCTTTAGGCATTATCCCCATTCAAAAATCCATTTATTGTTTTAATATAAATTTTTTATTTTTATTTTCGATTCAATATTTATATAAATAATTATAATAAAAATCAGTTTGTTATTTTATTTTTATTATATATTTCACATTTTCGAATTAAATATTAATATATATAATTAAAATTAAAATCAGTTTAAGGGTATTAATAAAAATGACTCTTATTGCAAAAAAACAAACCTATAATGTTAATATATGTATATGATTAGTGTGATGAGTTGATAATTAAACTTAAATGCCAAAATTCTTCACAAAATAACTCATAGATATACATTGGAGTTTATTTTAAATGTTGAACATTAGACCGGACAAAAGTGGGTATTCACAAGTTTATATACAATTTTTCTCTCCATATATGTTCCTTCCCCCAACACCCATTGGCAAAGCCACCTGTAATTGTATTTGTTTAGTTTTAAAAATATTTTTATAAAAAATAGTTAAATATGACACATGTGTAATTTTATTGGCTGGAGAAGACAATTTATCTCCTTGTACTAGGAGATACATTATTCTCAAAATTATATCTATGTAACTCAATTTATATACCTTTACAATAACTTAACCCTTATAAATTACACCACCAATTCTTTATTTGTTTATCAAAAAATAAAACTTATGTTTATGTTGGTGAGATGGAGAAGAAAACAAAGAAGATGAATTTGAGACAAAAAAATATAAGATCATTTGAGCCAAAGGAAATTAGAAAAAGTTTAATATTTATGCATGTAATTTTTTTTCCACAATCAATATATTCAATGTATTATTATCTATACTATTAATAAAGGGAAAACACAAAATAACCACCCATCATGGTGTAATTTGTGTTTTCCTATTTTGCCCTCAATATCTTTTTATTTTTACCAAAAAATCATATAATATTATTTTCTTATTTATCCTTATTATATTCTTATTTTAAAAGTGTATTTAAAAAATTGAATATTAGACCAATTAAATAAATTCAACCGTAAATTTAGCGCAAAAAATTATATTTAAATTTATAAAATACAAATTATACATTACAAACAATAGGAAAACGAGTTGACAGACACGACAGTGCATGTCAACACGCTAGTACTAATAATAACAAAATAGTATATATCATGATATCATGAAATAAGTTATTTGTTTTTGTTCTTTCACTAAAATGTAGCTAACTTATTAATATATTATTGATGAACACGACCCAACTTATCTCTTATGATCATATACTTAATTCTCAATAATAAGTAAGGGGACCATTAATTACTCATTAATGTATATTACATTATAATTATAATTTCTAATATCCTGTTTCTCGTGTTTATAATGGATATGATGTATTGATAATATAGAAAAGTATTGCACATATAATAAATAATAATTAACATTAAGTTCATAATAGTAATTATTATAATATTTCAATTACTTTTACTAGACATTTTAATGGTGTTAAATAAAAATGATCACGATAACCAATTATCTAAATTTTAGAAGTTATTTGGAGGAAAAGAAAACTTATATAAAAAGTTAAAATTTATAACTTACTTAATAATCAAAAGTAACTTATGTGAAATATAAAAAGTTAAATTTTATTTATCTTTGTCGATTACACAACTTATATTTTTCTCACCAACTTTCTAATTTCAAAAACTTCTTTGTCAATTTTTTTTATATTGATTCTGAGTGAAGAATGAAATTAAAAACGAAGTCCAAATCCTAATCTATTGTAATAGCTTGTCACTATTGAAAAAACTGAATCCAATTCATTTCAGTTTCCTTGTGATTCAAGTTTTGCATATTTTTTTCTTCCTTTCATCTCATTTCATTTACTTCTTCTTTTCTACTTTTCATTTGAACTCAAAGTTTTTACACAATCTTTTGATATAATAAATGGTATTTCCTTACATTAGGTTATGGAACTAAGAGTTTGTTTGATTTCTGCAAATGTTTTTTATTTCCATTTCATGTTTACATTTAAAAACAATTTTTTTCCTTTACATATTTTCGTTTCCTAAAAATATGGTTATTACTATTATTTTCAAAATCATACACTCTAAATTTTACAAACCATGAAAATTATGGTTGCAAATAATTCAATTATAAATTTTAATCACAAGTAAACAAGTCAATAATTTTATAAGATATATTCATATTTAATATTTGTGTTTTCTTTTCCAATAGATTTTAGGTCAATAATATATTGAATACTATTAATTATTGGACTTGAAATCCAGTAGGGTCTAAAATCACCGGCTAAACTGATTAAATCAATAATAAACCCGGTTCTGCTTTGATGCCCGGTCCAGCTTTAATAATATGACTCTGATTGGAACAAAAAAAGAAGTTTAAAAAACGACGTCGTTTTCGAGTTCCTGTCGTGAAGATTTTTCAGTGATGTTCTTCAAGCCTTGAGATCTTGTTGTGTGTAGAAACGACGTCGCAATGAGACAGCAGAAGAAGCAGTTACTATCATCTCTCAACAGTAATCGACGACCAACGATTCTTTATTTGGTTTTCGCCGTTTCGTTTTTCTCTCTCTTCCTTTTCGCAATCCAATCTTCTTTCTTCTCAGGTAATAATAATCATCATAATCATAATCACTCACTCTTCAATTCAATTTCAATTTCAATTTTCCCTCATTTTATATCATAATTTTCATTTCCAGGGTCATTTAATTCAAATCGCAACGCTGAATCAATTAGTATATTGTCTCATTTTCAATCCACTGTTCAGCAATGTGTGGTAACTTCCTTTTGTCCACATTCTAGTTTTTTTTTTAAATTCATTTTGCTATATATTATATTACTTGTTCATGTGGATTTAGTTATATTGGATATTTTGAGTTAGGGATTGTGGTAGTGGAGGATTTGAATTGTATTTGGATTTTAACTGTAGCCTGTATGTCTGATTTGAATCAGCTAACTTCAGAAATTGGTGGCTTTGCTAAATTAAGCAAATCTGAGCCGTTGGACGAAGATCGGGGGACTTACATTCCAAACCGTGTTTTGATTGTAATTTTCCTCCAAGTTGTTTGGTCTTCCTCCAATGGTTCAGATCTGCTAATGTTTGTGAAGTTGCCAATTTTTTAAGTCACATGATCCAAATCCATGTATGTCTAGGGTTTATGTTCATTTTCTTAAAATAAATTTAATTGAAGGATGATCTCGGCCCAATGGTAAGGTTGTTTGCCTTGTGAACGGGAACGACCTTTTTGCGTACGAGGGTAAGGATGCATATATCTACCCTCCCCATGCCCCACTAGGTGGGGAGCCTTTGTGCACTGAGTTGTCTGCCCTTTTTAGTGTTTAGATTGTTTACTGTTTTCATTTGTCTTTCTGCTTTATAATTAAAACAACGCCAAAATGTTTTCATTATTTGGTTTTGCTGTCCATTTGGTAATGGTTAAGGAATAAAGGAAAGTAAGTTTCATCGGGAAGTGGTGTATTCAATATATTAAGCAATATGTATATAGTTTCCCAAATAAAAGTTACTTTTTTTAGTTAACCATTTCCCTTGGGGTAATGGATAGGACAATCACATTTATTTTCATCTTTATAATAGATAAATGGTAGCAATGCCAGCCCACTCTTTTCATCACTCTATTATTGAAAGATTTTCATGTGAGAGATACTGAATCTTATGAGTTCATTTGTCTATTTAGTGGTTTTCACATGAAAGTAATAAAAGTTTGTTGAACAGTGCTCTGCTACTTGTTAGCATTTCTCATTATAATAAGGTGGATTTTTACAGTTATTACTTACTATATGAAAATAAGAGCAGAAAACAAACCTGAAATTGCTTTAGTATTCTGGAAAAATTTCCTGAACTTGGGATTGAAAACAGGCTAACAGGGGGCTTGGACTCACTGCACATATTATTGACCACTGCAAGTTGATCCTTAAATACCCTGAAGGCACCAACAGCACCTGGGTAAGTCGTTCTATCCTCTAACCCCTCTTCTTTAACTCAATTTCAACTAATAGCCAATGCTGACTTTTTTGCTTGTTCAACGGTTGCAGTATAATGCACAGTTTAAGAAGTTTGAGCCTTTGGAGTACAACTATGACATGTGTGAGACAATCCTATTGTGGGAACAGGTCGGTTGCCATCCTATTTAGCCCATATTTCAGTTATATTTTAAGGATGAATCTGTGCTGAATACTGACATGTTGGGTATGTTGCAGTACCGTAACATGACTACAGTGTTGACTCGAGAATATCTAGATGCTCGTACTGATGGTTGGGTAGATTATGCACCACAAAGGATAGCACAATTGTATGGATCTCAAAACCTTACTTCTGTTTGTTCATGTCATTATTGATATTATTGTGTTCTTATTGTTTAACATGAGTATCTTGTTATAAGACATGTCTAATTACACTTGCTCTTCTTTTAGGGGGACCAAAAAGTGCTATAATAAGACTCTTTGTGAAGAGCACCTCAATATATTATTACCAGCAAAACCCCCCTTTCGTCCACGGCAGTTTCGTACTTGTGCTGTTGTTGGAAATTCTGGAGATCTCCTGAAGACAGAATTTGGGAAAGAAATTGATAGTCATGATGCTGTTTTTCGAGACAATGAGGCCCCAGTTAATGAGGTAGTTACCTGTTGATCATAAATTATAAAACAGTTTCTCAATGACCATCTTTATTATTTTTTCGTACAAAAACTTGGCTTTCCACTCTTGGTATCCATTTATATCATACCAGTATAGATGAAACTGGTTACCCGGTACCCGCTACTGCAATGTACAATCACTATTCTTTTTATTAATGTACAAGACGCAATAGAGTGATCACGGGCATAAAGTTAGTTAGTTTTACTGCTTTTAATTGAGGAACTGATCTACTTATCAAAAATATATTTTCAAATACTTACTTTGTTTCTTTATGAATTTGTAGAAATATGTGAAGTATGTTGGTCTTAAGAGGGATTTCCGTCTAGTTGTAAGGGGCGCTGCTCGTAACATGGTCCCTATTCTAAATGGGTCTGGTAAGTTATGATTATTGAAAATGTTTCAATAGAAATAGCAACCTTAAATTGAAAATTTTGGGTCACATTAGTTAAATTGAGAATCTATTCACAATCACTTACATTTACATATAGCTAGGCTATTAAATATAACCCCTTTTTTCTGTGTCCTGAATTGTCTATCCTCATCTTTTGTTACTGAAACATTTATTGATAACTGTGTACCTTTGCATAGTTTTCTTGCAACATCCTTGATGCCTTTTTTATTTTGTTGACCTTTTTAGTTGTCCTATGTGAATGAAACAAAAAAAATGCATTATTACACAATGTCCATCTAGATTCTTTTAAACTTTGTATAGCCTCAATGTTATTGTATATGTAACTAATTTTTGTGAATGTTTGGAAATAAAACCAAGTTGATCAAAAATTCAAAATTGTCACTGGACTGAATATGTCAACATTGAAAATGTTGTATAGTCATTTTCAACAATTCCGAAAATGAAGCCCTTGTTTCCTGAAATATGAAATGGAAATAATCTTCCAAACATGTTTCCGTCCTTAATTTCTGTTTTTATTGAAAATGAAAACAGAAATTAGCCAAACCAAACAGGTCCTAAAAGAAATATGTGTATTCATTTACGGTTTATCCCAAAACCACATGGGTTACGTCCGGTCCTTAGCTCCTTATTGAGATTTTCCCAATGTCATACATAGTATAGCTTAAACGACCAATATGTCTGTTAACACTGGTTCAGATTAGGTAAGAAGAACAACAACAGAGATTTGAAAGATACCTCAAGGATCAGGAAACCCTAGATCCCAATTTTATTTGATTATGAGAGAAAGATTACAATGAGAGAGAAGAATGATTACAGAGAGAATTCCCCACCGATTTCCCTGAAATCAGTTACACAATTCACTAATTTCTCCAAAAGTGAGTCTAACAACTCCTAACTTTCTATTTATACTTTTCCTAACTAACTACCTTTTGGAAAGGTAGTTATTTTCTGTTATTGCCTTGCTGGCGTCTCACATAAACCTTCGTAATAGGAGGTTTATTCCCCATCCTTATTCTATCAATACTCCCCCCCCCCCCAAAAGTGCCACCTTGTCCTCAAGGGGAAAGTGTGAAAAAGTTTCTTTGAGCTGAGCAGCCTCTTCCCAAAAATTGTCACATGTAGGTAGCTTGACCCATTGCACCAAGACTTCCAATTTACCCCCAACTCCCTCTATGCCTTGCAAGATGGCAGCTGGATTAACCTGTAACTCATTCTTCAGAAAGCATAGGAGGAAGTGGCTGAGATTGTTGCACTGGTTTCAGTGATTTCTTCAATAATGACACATGGAACACAAGATGAATCCTAGCATGACTAGGAAGTTCCAACCTATAAGCCACTGAACCAATTTTTTCTAAAATCTGATAAGGGCTATAGAACTTTCTATTAGCCAAGGGTTTCAATTTGTAAGGTTGGAGTTTCAAAAACACCCATTCTCCTACCTCAAATTCAACCTTTCTTCTATGCTTATCAGCTTGAGCCTTCATTATGTCATGGGCCTTTAACAAGTTCTGTTGTAATTCCTGCAGTACTAAATCCCGGGATTGAAGCAATTGATTCACTTCCTCTACCTTAGAGGTAAAAGTACACCCCTTGATCAAGGTGGGTAGATCTCTTCCATACAATGCTTTGAGTGGAGTCATGCCAGCAGACCCATTATAAGTAGTGTTAAACCAAAATTCTGCCCATGAAAGCCACTCGACCCACTGCTTTGGTTTAGGCCCTACAAAACACCTCAGATAGGTTTCTAAACTTCTGTTCACTACCTCCATTTGACCATCTGTCTGAGGATGGTAAGTAGTGCTATACTTCAATATAGTCCCAGCCAACTTGAACAATTCCTGCCAAAATTTACTGAGAAAAATCTGGCCCTTGTCTGAAATTATAGTTGTTGGAAAGCCACGCAATCGAACCACCTCCTTCACAAACAGGGTTGCTACATCTTTAGCATTAAAAGGATGGCCAAGTGGATAGAAATGAGCATATTTAGTGAGCCTATCCACTACCACAAATATGGTATCCTTCCCCTTAGATTTAGGTAGACCAGAGATAAAATCCCTAGAAATATCTTGCCATACCTGAGTAGGAATTGACAAAGGTTGCAAGAGGCCACCAGGGGCCAAAGTGGAGTATTTCTGTCTCTGGCAAACATCACAAGCCTCCATTCACATAGCTTCTCATGCCCTCCCAATAGAAAAAACTAGAGACTCTCTTGTATGTTCTAAAAAAACCAGAGTGTCCCCCAACCATACTATCATGGCATTCAACAAGAATCAGGGGAATCCTATTGGAAGACTTGGGTAACACCAACTTTCCTTTATACAACAGCCTTCCTGCTTGAAACTGAAACTCAGGATGAGAAGTAGGCTCACAAATTAGATCTTGTATGATCTTTTGCCATTTAGGTTCCTGTTGAACCTCTTGAAACCAATCCTCTGCATCTTCCAGATTAATGACAGACACAACAACATACATAGCTTTCCTAGAAAGTGCATATGCAACTGTATTCTCTTTTCCAGGCTTGAATTGTATTTCAAAATCTAGTCCAATGAGCTTGACTGCCCACTTAAATTATTCCGCACTGAAAAGCCTTTGGTCTGTGAGGAATTTGAGGCTTCTTTGGTCTGTTCTGAGAACAAAATGCCTCCCCATCAAGTAATGCTTCCATTTATGTATAGCTTGTACAACTGCCATGAGTTCTCTCTCATAAACTGACTTTAATTGTACTCTGAGTGAGAGTCCCTTACTCCAAAAAGCCAAGGATCTACCCTCCTGCATCAATATTGCCCCCAATCCCTTACTGGAAGCATCTGTCTCAATCACAAAGGTCTTAGAGAAGTCAGGGACTGCCAATAGAGGCAGGTTGATCATGGTAGATTTCAAGGTCTGGAAAGCTATTGATGCTTCCTCTCCCCACACAAAGCTGTCCTTTTTTAGCAACTCAGTCAAAGGTTTGGCTATCCTACCATACCCTTGTACAAATCTCCTATAGTACCAGCGAGCCCTAGGAAACCTCTTAAACTTTTCAGATCTTTAGGAACTGGCCAAGTACTCATGGTAGCTATCTTGGATTGATCTGCTGCCACTCCTGAACCAGAGATGATGTGACCTAAGTACTCCAAACTAGGTCTAGCAAAACAACACTTCTTTTTGTTGACCTTTAAAGAATTTGAGCTCAACACTTCCAACACTTGTCTCAAATGCCTCTGATGTGCAGTATCACCATTGCTATAGACCAAGATGTCATCAAAGAAAACCAATGCAAATTGTCTCAGAAAAGGCCTCAATACCTCATTCATCAGAGGCTGAAAAGTAGAAGGGGCATTAGTCAACCCAAAGGGCATGATAACAAACTCATAGTGCCCCTCATGTGTCCTAAAAGCTGTCCTTTCAATGTCATTTTCCTTCATCCTTATTTGGTGGTAACCCGACTTCAAATCCAGTTTAGTGAACACAGTTGCCCCTCCAATCTCATCTAGGAGTTCTTCTATTATAGGAATGAGAAATTTGTTGGGAATTGTGACCTTGTTCAAGGCTCTATAGTCAACACAGAACCTCCAATCACCATCTTTCTTCTTGACCAATATAATTGGACTAGAATAGGGACTAATGCTATGCCTTATCACCCCTGACTCCAACATTTCTCCCACTAACCTCTCTATCTCTGTTTTCTGATAGTGAGGGTACTTATATGGCCTCAAATTTGGAATGATAGCTCCCTCTGTTAAGTGAATTGCATGGTCATGCCTTCTAATAGGGGGTAGTTCTTTAGGATCAACAAACAACTCCTCAAGTTTTGCCAACAAACTGATAATAGGGCCTGAATGAGCAGTGTGAGCAACCTCTTCTCCTTGAAAATGTTCACATTGAATCAGCAAGCCTTCTCCTTCTTCCTTCAAAACTTGCATTAGTGCCCCATAGGGAAGTTCTGTTCTTGCCAAGGCTGGATTCCCAAAAATTTTGATCAACTCATTTCCCTTCTTCACAGTGAGTTCCAGCCTCCCAAAATCATCCTTCACCTCCCCCAATCCTGCCAACCAATCCAACCCTAATACCATGTCAACCCCCTTGAGAGTAAATAGATAGAAATCCTGTACCTCATAGAACTGTTGTAACTGGAATTTCAATTGCTCACACTTCCCCTTACATTTCACCCTATGACCATCCCCTACTTCCACCCAATAAGGAGGGGTATCCAACACCTTTAACTGCAAACTTTCCACCATTTCAGTAGCAATGAAATTGTGGGAAGCTCCACAATCTATCAATATAATCACTGCCTTCCCAGCTACCCAGCCTTCCACCTTCTAAGATCTAGTAGTAGTAAAACCAGTGATGGAACATAAAGATAAATGCAAGGACTTAAAGGATGGCAATTGATCCTCCCCTTCTTCATTCTCCTCCTCCTCTTCTTCTAAGAGTATCATTCGAAAGTGCTTGTTTTTACATCTGTGTTCCTTGTTGTAGGGTTCATCACACCTAAAACATAAGCCTTTCTCCATTTTCTCCCTTATTTCTGCACTAGTCAAATGTTTGAACTCACCTGCTTTATTCTTTACACTCTCCTCAGTGTGACTTGGTCCAGAACTTCTCAGTGAGTTGCTACTATTGAAATTTTCCCATCTCCTATCATTATTAGGCCTGGATTCCACTGTAATAGTCTTAGTATAGGGGCTACTTCTGGACACTCCATTACCTTTAGTAGTGTAACTAGGATTAGCCTTTTTATTTATCAACATATTCTTTTGTTCAATTAACAACACCTTTTGTATAATATCTGACAAGGAATGCAATTCATATAACTTTACCTCTGCCTGCAGCTCCTCCTTTAGACCATTCAGAAAGATTCCTCTGACAAACTCTTGGTCTATGGACCTCAACGCTCCAACGTATTTTTCAAAGTCCTCCACATACTCCTCTACTACTCCTATCTGTTTAAGAGACAACAATTGCTCAAACGGATTCTGAACCATGGAAGGTTGGAACCTACGCACCACAACAATCTTGAATCCTTCCCAAGTCGGATTTGGATTACATTTTTCCCACCAATGGAACCAACTCAATGCTTTCCCTTCCAACGCCATGACTGTAGCTTGCATTTTCTCTTCTTCTGTCACCTCTTTCAACAAGAAATAGCGTTCTAAACGATGTGTCCAGCCAAACGCATCTTCTCTCATGAAGATTGGGATTTCTAATTTGCGTCATTTTTCTCTTCGATTCGTTTCTTCACTTCGTTCTCCCCAACTTCCCATGCCTTCTCGGAAAGGACTATTCTGATTACGATTTTGACCTAACTTCGCCATTAGTTCCGCAATTTGATCCCCATGTTTTTTCGCTAACGCTTCCGCAAACTCCAATCTAGCTCTCAGCTCTTCACGTCCTTGTTCCCAGTCTTCTTTGGATCTAGCCATGCTTCTCGTCTTCATACGCAGCACCGCGGATAGCGTGAATTTCAGGCACCAGAATTGGTGCTCTGATACCAGTGTTAACACTGGTTCAGATTAGGTAAGAAGAAGAAGAACAGAGATTTGAAAGATACCTCAAGGATCAGGAAACCCTAGATCCCAATTTTATTTGATTATGAGAGAAAGATTACAATGAGAGAGAAGAATGATTACAGAGAGAATTCCCCACTGATTTCCCTGAAATCAGTTACACAATTCACTAATTTCTCCAAAAGTGAGTCTAACAACTCCTAACTTTCTATTTATACTTTTCCTAACTAACTACCTTTTGGAAAGGTAGTTATTTTCTGTTATTGCCTTGTTGGCGCCTCACATAATCGTAATAGGAGGTTTATTCCTCATCCTTATTCTATCAATGTCTAATCTATTTTACAAATATTCTTTGGTATGGTTGTCATGCGCGTTAGTTTATGTAAACTTATGGTTTGTGGAGCCTTTCTGAATTTGACTTGTAAACTCAGCTCATATTCTGAGTTTATGTACTTGAACAATAATATTTTAAAAGAGTACCTTAATACCCAAACATAATTTATTACTGTATCTACACCATTCCAATTCCATGACAAATCAAATATAGGTTTTATAAGTATCACATTACAAACTAAAAACACATAAATGAGGAAATCATAATAGTGGAAAAAATAAATAATAAACCAAGCAAAAATTTGCTCAACATAGTAAAAACAACAAAATCTACTATCAGTGTACATTGTGTTTTTAAAGCAGTGCCTATTAAACCCAAAAACTATGCAGTCGTCCTACATAACACAGATCTCAAAATCAAAATATTTGATGCTACCATTGATTGGATTCAGACGGTTGGCAACTCATTAAAGATGAGCGCGTTGTCTCAATTGCAAAAGACAAGTTTTTGAAAATTATTTGCTGGGGGATACAATTTACCCAATAAATCAGTTTGGCCAGACATTATCAACCCTATCTACTTGAACTCGTGTTAGAAGTTAGATTTTTTCCAGATAAAGATATGATTTCTTGCTTTATGGTTGACTAAATTGGATTTGGAAGAATAGCATATAAATTGCAATGATTGTAAAATTTTATAATTATTCTATTAGCAAGTAATCAATAACTAAATTTAAGTAATAATGAAAATTGTTATTGTGATATAAGTTAGATTCTTTTAATTATATTGATGAATATATTAAAATTTTACCACAGTTGCGAGAATAACTGCCCAGCTTATATTTATTGGGATTGACTTGTAGGCAGTTATTCAAGACCTAGGAATTGGAAATTTAGAACTTCACTTCACATATTTTAATCCTGTTTTTTTCCTATGTGTAATTCAAGAAATGCGTAAGTTGAGAATTGAAGTGTTTGTTCTTTTGCAGATAATGAGGTGCTCATAATCAAAAGTGTAACTCATAGAGAAATCAATGCAGTTATAAAGGTGATAATGTGTTCTTTGTTAGCTACTTATTTGATGCTTTTTGGTATATAAAGTATAAACACATTATAGGTGGTAGCAAATAGATACTTACTTGAATCAATTTATACACACTCTTCTTGGCTACTTTTTATGCAGACTATTCCAAATCCAGTATATCTCTTCCAAGGTATAGTACTACGTCGAGGTGCCAAAGGAACTGGGATGAAATCTATTGAGTTAGCACTCTCCATGTGTGACATTGTTGATATGTATGGTTTCACAGTTGATCCAGGATACACTGAATGGTGAGTTTCTCTATTTCTATTTTTGTCTGATTAAATAAGGACAAACCATAAGTAAAGTTCTCGGATTTGACTCCTCTAGTGTAGAGGCACACTTTAAATTGCAATTGTAACCATTATTGAAAAATCAAATGTTGTGATTATGATAATCACATGCACGTATAATAAGTTATGGAGTTGTTATAATCTCAACCTTAGTTAGTGGGTACATGACTCATTCGGGTACACAGTTTGTCACTTTTTATGTATTTATTACAAGACTTTCTTTAATAGGAGCTCGGTATGTGAGATGTGGTATGTAGGGTAAATGAGAGAACCCGGTAGCTATGATCTGAATCATTGATTTTTGGATCAATTGTTATACTTTCTCACTTTATCCTCTAAAGTGCACACCTCACTTATCCTTTTATCATTGCTTTTTACTTGTAGGACAAGGTACTTCTCTGCTCCTAGGAAGGGACACAATCCACTTCAAGGAAGAGCATATTATCAACTTCTTGAATGCCTTGGGGTATTTATATTGATTATAAATTTCTACATAAAACATACTTTTGTGTTTTTTAAATGTTTTTTACATTAGGTTTGATTGTCAGGTAATCAGGATTCATTCGCCCATGAGATCTGCTAGGAAGCAAGACTGGTCAGATGTGCCAAGTAGAGAAATGATAAGCCAAGCACATGCAGCAGCTTTGCGGCTGAAGAAGAGTCAGTCGGCTAGTGATATAGGGCAGTTTGGCAATTGTAAGGTGTGGGGCAATGTGGAACCAGGCAAAAGTGGACCTGTCTCTGGATCGTCGGACATGAGTGATATCAGGAAGCTCTCAAATTATAGTAAATGGGAAGTCATGCCTTTTAATAGTTTGAGGAAAGAAGCACAGGATCACTATATGCAGATGCAAGGAGTCACTTTATATAAAATGGATGGCAATAAATTGGATGATCTAGTGTGTGTGAGGCATTCCTTAAAATCTGAGGTGTAATGATTTCCTGTCTATTGTTACTCTCTAATCATACCCAAGTGTATTCTAAATGGAATCTGGGATGAAGTTTGCTTCTAAGGGCTGCTGCCACAGCTCCTAAACAGTTCCTTTGTTTCAACAAATATTGCAAGCTACCCGAGCAAGCAAAGAATCTCAACTCTATCGACGAAAAGTGAGTCTATGCACAATTTCATTGAACCAGATAATTTATACTCCAAGGTTATTCATAGTAGGGATCAAGAAATCACAAGAGTTTCAACTAAAGAAATTTGCTGTGCCTCAATTTTCCAGGTTTGAAACCGACCGTGCTTAGTCAATAGTATGTAGATGTTTTTTATCTATTAGAATGTATTAATTAGTTGATGAAGTATCTTTAGAAAACACGTCTTTCATGGGATGAGAACAACACTAAAAACAGAAAAGTGATGATCAATTGTTTTGTAAACCAGTCTTCATATTGTATTTTTCGTTATTTTGTAGCTAAGCTTTTTTGCCTTTTGGAATTCTGTCATACTACTGCTTCATATCTGGGTTTCTTGCATGATACTTGTTGCTTTACTTATTTTGCTGAACTTACCTATTCATCTTATTCTGGACTAGTAATTGAGCTTTAAGGCCTTAAGCACACTAAAACTTTATCTAGGCTTAAATGCTCCTTGTTGAGTTTGGAGTATCCATTGCTATGGGGTAAAGTTGTAGTTTTTCTTGGGTAAAATGACAACTTTATCCTTTATCATTTGTCATCATCCTCAACCTTCAAAACGCCACGGAACACCACCATCAACTTTGTCGACTGCCGCTGCAGTCAACACATCCACCATCCATCCAGATTGAGAAAATCCATATGTCCCTCACACTCGCACTGCAATGCTCTGCCCCCGCCACTATGCCATGGCCATCCGGTGTAGAATGAAAAAACACGAGTGCATATAGAACCACCGGCAACTTAAATGATATTGGAAATTTGGAATAGCCTATGTCTTAGATTTTTTGCAAGTAAAAGAAAATCCCATGGAGATTGATACCGTGTTAGGATATTCATCTTAAACTTAAATGATATTGAATTCGGTTTAGTTTTATAAAGTCCAAAAAGTAATTAAAGAATAGATACATAATCACAGGATCTTACATACTAACTTACCAATTACTGTCGCCTGCAGTATTTCCCTGACCTTTTCTTTTGATTAACAAAGTTGGTAAAAATTAAGAAAGAAAAATATAAATGGTACTTGTAGTTATGAATTTCAACTTTTATTTCTCAATTTTATCAAGATTGAAGCACAAAATTAACTAGAACAAATGTTCAATGGACACAATTAATACTAGTAATTAGATTGTATTAAAGTAACTTTAGCAATTATTGTCTCTCTAAACCAATTTACCCTGGAATGAGGGTGCAATTACAATTATATTTGCTAAGTAAAGTTTAAAAACATTATAGACAACTCAGCAAAGCCTCTTACCTTTGTCATTTATTATTTTGATTAACAATAATTGTAGTATTGGTTGTACATTAGGATAGAGCATTTATTATTTTGCTATAAAACTTTCCACCATTTCAGTAGCAATGAAATTGTGGGAAGCTCCACAATCTATCAATATAATCACTGCCTTCCCAGCTACCCAGCCTTCCACCTTCTAAGATCTAGTAGTAGTAAAACCAGTGATGGAACATAAAGATAAATGCAAGGACTTAAAGGATGGCAATTGATCCTCCCCTTCTTCATTCTCCTCCTCCTCTTCTTCTAAGAGTATCATTCGAAAGTGCTTGTTTTTACATCTGTGTTCCTTGTTGTAGGGTTCATCACACCTAAAACATAAGCCTTTCTCCATTTTCTCCCTTATTTCTGCACTAGTCAAATGTTTGAACTCACCTGCTTTATTCTTTACACTCTCCTCAGTGTGACTTGGTCCAGAACTTCTCAGTGAGTTGCTACTATTGAAATTTTCCCATCTCCTATCATTATTAGGCCTGGATTCCACTGTAATAGTCTTAGTATAGGGGCTACTTCTGGACACTCCATTACCTTTAGTAGTGTAACTAGGATTAGCCTTTTTATTTATCAACATATTCTTTTGTTCAATTAACAACACCTTTTGTATAATATCTGACAAGGAATGCAATTCATATAACTTTACCTCTGCCTGCAGCTCCTCCTTTAGACCATTCAGAAAGATTCCTCTGACAAACTCTTGGTCTATGGACCTCAACGCTCCAACGTATTTTTCAAAGTCCTCCACATACTCCTCTACTACTCCTATCTGTTTAAGAGACAACAATTGCTCAAACGGATTCTGAACCATGGAAGGTTGGAACCTACGCACCACAACAATCTTGAATCCTTCCCAAGTCGGATTTGGATTACATTTTTCCCACCAATGGAACCAACTCAATGCTTTCCCTTCCAACGCCATGACTGTAGCTTGCATTTTCTCTTCTTCTGTCACCTCTTTCAACAAGAAATAGCGTTCTAAACGATGTGTCCAGCCAAACGCATCTTCTCTCATGAAGATTGGGATTTCTAATTTGCGTCATTTTTCTCTTCGATTCGTTTCTTCACTTCGTTCTCCCCAACTTCCCATGCCTTCTCGGAAAGGACTATTCTGATTACGATTTTGACCTAACTTCGCCATTAGTTCCGCAATTTGATCCCCATGTTTTTTCGCTAACGCTTCCGCAAACTCCAATCTAGCTCTCAGCTCTTCACGTCCTTGTTCCCAGTCTTCTTTGGATCTAGCCATGCTTCTCGTCTTCATACGCAGCACCGCGGATAGCGTGAATTTCAGGCACCAGAATTGGTGCTCTGATACCAGTGTTAACACTGGTTCAGATTAGGTAAGAAGAAGAAGAACAGAGATTTGAAAGATACCTCAAGGATCAGGAAACCCTAGATCCCAATTTTATTTGATTATGAGAGAAAGATTACAATGAGAGAGAAGAATGATTACAGAGAGAATTCCCCACTGATTTCCCTGAAATCAGTTACACAATTCACTAATTTCTCCAAAAGTGAGTCTAACAACTCCTAACTTTCTATTTATACTTTTCCTAACTAACTACCTTTTGGAAAGGTAGTTATTTTCTGTTATTGCCTTGTTGGCGCCTCACATAATCGTAATAGGAGGTTTATTCCTCATCCTTATTCTATCAATGTCTAATCTATTTTACAAATATTCTTTGGTATGGTTGTCATGCGCGTTAGTTTATGTAAACTTATGGTTTGTGGAGCCTTTCTGAATTTGACTTGTAAACTCAGCTCATATTCTGAGTTTATGTACTTGAACAATAATATTTTAAAAGAGTACCTTAATACCCAAACATAATTTATTACTGTATCTACACCATTCCAATTCCATGACAAATCAAATATAGGTTTTATAAGTATCACATTACAAACTAAAAACACATAAATGAGGAAATCATAATAGTGGAAAAAATAAATAATAAACCAAGCAAAAATTTGCTCAACATAGTAAAAACAACAAAATCTACTATCAGTGTACATTGTGTTTTTAAAGCAGTGCCTATTAAACCCAAAAACTATGCAGTCGTCCTACATAACACAGATCTCAAAATCAAAATATTTGATGCTACCATTGATTGGATTCAGACGGTTGGCAACTCATTAAAGATGAGCGCGTTGTCTCAATTGCAAAAGACAAGTTTTTGAAAATTATTTGCTGGGGGATACAATTTACCCAATAAATCAGTTTGGCCAGACATTATCAACCCTATCTACTTGAACTCGTGTTAGAAGTTAGATTTTTTCCAGATAAAGATATGATTTCTTGCTTTATGGTTGACTAAATTGGATTTGGAAGAATAGCATATAAATTGCAATGATTGTAAAATTTTATAATTATTCTATTAGCAAGTAATCAATAACTAAATTTAAGTAATAATGAAAATTGTTATTGTGATATAAGTTAGATTCTTTTAATTATATTGATGAATATATTAAAATTTTACCACAGTTGCGAGAATAACTGCCCAGCTTATATTTATTGGGATTGACTTGTAGGCAGTTATTCAAGACCTAGGAATTGGAAATTTAGAACTTCACTTCACATATTTTAATCCTGTTTTTTTCCTATGTGTAATTCAAGAAATGCGTAAGTTGAGAATTGAAGTGTTTGTTCTTTTGCAGATAATGAGGTGCTCATAATCAAAAGTGTAACTCATAGAGAAATCAATGCAGTTATAAAGGTGATAATGTGTTCTTTGTTAGCTACTTATTTGATGCTTTTTGGTATATAAAGTATAAACACATTATAGGTGGTAGCAAATAGATACTTACTTGAATCAATTTATACACACTCTTCTTGGCTACTTTTTATGCAGACTATTCCAAATCCAGTATATCTCTTCCAAGGTATAGTACTACGTCGAGGTGCCAAAGGAACTGGGATGAAATCTATTGAGTTAGCACTCTCCATGTGTGACATTGTTGATATGTATGGTTTCACAGTTGATCCAGGATACACTGAATGGTGAGTTTCTCTATTTCTATTTTTGTCTGATTAAATAAGGACAAACCATAAGTAAAGTTCTCGGATTTGACTCCTCTAGTGTAGAGGCACACTTTAAATTGCAATTGTAACCATTATTGAAAAATCAAATGTTGTGATTATGATAATCACATGCACGTATAATAAGTTATGGAGTTGTTATAATCTCAACCTTAGTTAGTGGGTACATGACTCATTCGGGTACACAGTTTGTCACTTTTTATGTATTTATTACAAGACTTTCTTTAATAGGAGCTCGGTATGTGAGATGTGGTATGTAGGGTAAATGAGAGAACCCGGTAGCTATGATCTGAATCATTGATTTTTGGATCAATTGTTATACTTTCTCACTTTATCCTCTAAAGTGCACACCTCACTTATCCTTTTATCATTGCTTTTTACTTGTAGGACAAGGTACTTCTCTGCTCCTAGGAAGGGACACAATCCACTTCAAGGAAGAGCATATTATCAACTTCTTGAATGCCTTGGGGTATTTATATTGATTATAAATTTCTACATAAAACATACTTTTGTGTTTTTTAAATGTTTTTTACATTAGGTTTGATTGTCAGGTAATCAGGATTCATTCGCCCATGAGATCTGCTAGGAAGCAAGACTGGTCAGATGTGCCAAGTAGAGAAATGATAAGCCAAGCACATGCAGCAGCTTTGCGGCTGAAGAAGAGTCAGTCGGCTAGTGATATAGGGCAGTTTGGCAATTGTAAGGTGTGGGGCAATGTGGAACCAGGCAAAAGTGGACCTGTCTCTGGATCGTCGGACATGAGTGATATCAGGAAGCTCTCAAATTATAGTAAATGGGAAGTCATGCCTTTTAATAGTTTGAGGAAAGAAGCACAGGATCACTATATGCAGATGCAAGGAGTCACTTTATATAAAATGGATGGCAATAAATTGGATGATCTAGTGTGTGTGAGGCATTCCTTAAAATCTGAGGTGTAATGATTTCCTGTCTATTGTTACTCTCTAATCATACCCAAGTGTATTCTAAATGGAATCTGGGATGAAGTTTGCTTCTAAGGGCTGCTGCCACAGCTCCTAAACAGTTCCTTTGTTTCAACAAATATTGCAAGCTACCCGAGCAAGCAAAGAATCTCAACTCTATCGACGAAAAGTGAGTCTATGCACAATTTCATTGAACCAGATAATTTATACTCCAAGGTTATTCATAGTAGGGATCAAGAAATCACAAGAGTTTCAACTAAAGAAATTTGCTGTGCCTCAATTTTCCAGGTTTGAAACCGACCGTGCTTAGTCAATAGTATGTAGATGTTTTTTATCTATTAGAATGTATTAATTAGTTGATGAAGTATCTTTAGAAAACACGTCTTTCATGGGATGAGAACAACACTAAAAACAGAAAAGTGATGATCAATTGTTTTGTAAACCAGTCTTCATATTGTATTTTTCGTTATTTTGTAGCTAAGCTTTTTTGCCTTTTGGAATTCTGTCATACTACTGCTTCATATCTGGGTTTCTTGCATGATACTTGTTGCTTTACTTATTTTGCTGAACTTACCTATTCATCTTATTCTGGACTAGTAATTGAGCTTTAAGGCCTTAAGCACACTAAAACTTTATCTAGGCTTAAATGCTCCTTGTTGAGTTTGGAGTATCCATTGCTATGGGGTAAAGTTGTAGTTTTTCTTGGGTAAAATGACAACTTTATCCTTTATCATTTGTCATCATCCTCAACCTTCAAAACGCCACGGAACACCACCATCAACTTTGTCGACTGCCGCTGCAGTCAACACATCCACCATCCATCCAGATTGAGAAAATCCATATGTCCCTCACACTCGCACTGCAATGCTCTGCCCCCGCCACTATGCCATGGCCATCCGGTGTAGAATGAAAAAACACGAGTGCATATAGAACCACCGGCAACTTAAATGATATTGGAAATTTGGAATAGCCTATGTCTTAGATTTTTTGCAAGTAAAAGAAAATCCCATGGAGATTGATACCGTGTTAGGATATTCATCTTAAACTTAAATGATATTGAATTCGGTTTAGTTTTATAAAGTCCAAAAAGTAATTAAAGAATAGATACATAATCACAGGATCTTACATACTAACTTACCAATTACTGTCGCCTGCAGTATTTCCCTGACCTTTTCTTTTGATTAACAAAGTTGGTAAAAATTAAGAAAGAAAAATATAAATGGTACTTGTAGTTATGAATTTCAACTTTTATTTCTCAATTTTATCAAGATTGAAGCACAAAATTAACTAGAACAAATGTTCAATGGACACAATTAATACTAGTAATTAGATTGTATTAAAGTAACTTTAGCAATTATTGTCTCTCTAAACCAATTTACCCTGGAATGAGGGTGCAATTACAATTATATTTGCTAAGTAAAGTTTAAAAACATTATAGACAACTCAGCAAAGCCTCTTACCTTTGTCATTTATTATTTTGATTAACAATAATTGTAGTATTGGTTGTACATTAGGATAGAGCATTTATTATTTTGCTATAAATGTAACAATAATACACAAAGGATTTGGAAACCTTGCTTATTTTTTATTGCATTTGGGCAGTGATGCAGAGGCGCTACTTCTTTGGAAACTATATTAGGGCAATACAAAACATTGCTTCTAAGCAACAACCTAACATTAACATTGTTGATCTATATCATAAAAAATTAACAAATTTTTATGTCGATTGACAATTGTCTAACATAACCTTCATTTTTATCCGATTTAGGATCAATTATGTATAACATCAAGCATATAAACAAGTTTTCAGTTAGCAGGGGATATTTTATCAATAACTTTACTTGAAAGGATCAAATTGATTTAAAGTAAAACCAAAATAAAAGATCAAAATGAACATTCGAAATAAGATAAAAAAGATGAGTCAATATATAATATCCAACCCAGTAAGTCTGTAGGATAGATGTAAGTAGTCTTGCCTTGACAAATGAAGGGATCGTTTTTAAAATTTAAACTCATGAACTTCATATTACAAAACAAACAACCTTACTGTTTTGTTAAGACTCGGCTTCGCAGCTGATATACATATATTTAACTAAGGCATTGTTGATAGCCTGCTACTGCTTGTATTTTGCCTCTCAACTTCTGAGAGCCCCTTGAAGTTGAAGTGAGTATCAGCCAATGCCTCTCAACATTCTGAAATAAGATATAGGACAAAAGGTCCTAAAACAAGACTGCCAAAATATTTAAAAGTGCCCTAACTCAAACAAGACAATGTAATCTATGTATGGAAATCACAAGATTCAAAGTAATATATCAACACTCTTCCTATTACAAATTCAACCAAGGAAACCAATTGAAAAGTGAGTCTCCTTATAATTGGGTCAGTGTCCTAAAACAAGGGACTAGACATGTATTCTAAACAGCCAATCCCAAGTGAGTCAGTTTGTCTTTTAACTAGCATTCTCCACCAAATTAGTGCTTTCAGATACTTCCTCAACCTCAGGGCTAGTATTTATGGAACTATTGCTTTTGATTATGCTGTCAACTGCAGAAGCAGTAGCATCTTTAACTACCTCGCCGACATCTTTATTTGGCAAATTAAGACCAGAGATACTTCGCTCGTCCGACTGCTTTGGTTTGTTCAGGGCGTGACAATGTGGGCAGTAGTAAGTCGTAAATGGGAAATCCTCCTTCCGGGATAGACCTGAAGAGAAGAAACAAGTAGATAAAAACACTCAGCCTGTCACTATATTCATCAATGAAAATTCGTCATTACATCATCTCACATACATATATTGTGGTCATCAAATATCAATCAATGACCGCAATTGCTACCACAATATTGTGTTTTAAAAGTCTAAAAAACCAAATCATTCTACAATAGCAGTAAACACAACATAGCGGCTGCATCGATCACATTTTCCTGCAACTAAGCTAAATACGGCATAATAGCAACTGCAATTTAAAACAATGATAAGCACTGCGGTATTTGCAAAAGGACAAGAGCCTAAAACATCAAACAGAATCCACTTACCATTATGCATGTGGCAGTTACCACAGATGAGCGCATATGATAGCGTTGGATCCTCACCCACAAGCAATGCAGCAATTCGAGCAATCCATCCTCCGCCATTTGCTGTTGAGCTTTGAGGTTGGTGATGTTCGACAGCTAGTCTATCAGAAGTCTGAGTTTGATCAATTCCCCTAGAACCAACTAATTGTTTATCAGAATGATTTGGGGTAGTCATCCCAGGACTAGTGGATCTAGACTGCACTTGTTTACGATTTCGAAGTCTGTTAGACTGCACAAGTTCGACATCATCGCTCTTCCCTGTTGGAGCACCAGGCTTTGATTCATCGCCAAGGTACACTTTCAAACCTGAATCAGCACCCAACTTGGATGCCAGAACAGATGCAGCAGCTGCCTTTGCTGTCGGGTCTGTGTCATATCTCTGTGTAGATCACAAGCTAAGTATTATAATACATAATAATATGAAAGCAGTTGCAAATATATACCACATGGGTTGTGTTTAGATAATACACTCCAAAGCACAGGACTATAGTAGGTACTAAAGAAACTTGCATTCAAGTTCTAGAAATGGTCATGGACTTGATCCATTTTCTCCCCTAAGGCAAAAGTTCTAAACATTGACTAACATAATGGACATCCTCGTATAATTCATTCTTCCAAAACAAAAGAATTGACTAAGAATGTCAAGCACAATAGGTTTCAGTTTATTTCGGTATGAGTCTGAATGTAAATAATGCAACGACTTGACAGAATATGAGGCAAAATAGAATTTGACAGTACAAAATAATATTTATTCAGACAAAATACCCTTCTTCACACTATTAAATAACATATATGATAATTACTTTAGTCTCAACCAAAAGTTACAGACATGAAAACCAAAAACTTATAAGTTGAATAAATATATGCTGAAAAAATAAAATGAAGATAACTTTTACTAACCGAACTGTAGAAAGAAAATAAACGAGGGAATTGGGCAAGTGACTTGAAGAATGTTATTCAGATGGCAAGAAAAACAATATGAAAATGAACAATTATAGAGAAAGTGGATGGTGTTTGTTATTCTAACTATAATTTTTATAATTGTGAGCTTCTGGATATATCTTATTTCAATTATTAAATTTTAGACACTTGTGTTTTATTACTCTAGTTTTAAATACCCCTTCAGGACCAACAAGATGTTGGTCTAGTGGTGTAAGGCCTTGCTAGATCCCAAGATAACCAAAAAGTCAAGAGTTTGATTCCTAGGAGGGACAGTCACGCAGGGATTAGTTCTTTATCCAAAAGGTGAGGGGATACCTTTGGTAGTACCAAAAAAAAACCCTTCGGGTGCTTGTTTTCTTTAATGCCCCTGCCTACTATTTTGAACTTGGTATCTATGGTAGTGGTGCCATTCGCGCATTGGTTGCCGAACCGCAGAAGTCATGGTGGCTGCCACAGAAGGCTTCATATTGGATCCAGTACGGAGGCCAATTCTTTTCCTTATCAGGTGTTTTCAAGTGCTGGGAAGCGATTATAATGGGATCAAATGTTTAACCGGATTTGACTACACTATTAGATTAAGTAGATGCACTAAACACCTACAAAATCATAACAGTTTTTACTTATACAAGACGCAAAACACAGACTTGAGATGCTGATACTAGGGAACATGAACAGACCAATACAACCCCAAATATATTTTGACAGCCCAAACAACATGGGACAAATGTGGTCCCCAAGAGGCAGCTCGGTTGGTAGAGCTACGGGGCATAAGTGTGAGCACTTGGGTTGATACCCGGATAACAGTACAATTTTCCCTCTCCCCTCTCCCTGTCAAATAACTTTGCCTATCAACAAGAAACATGGAACAAATGTGATATTGAAAGCCACATTACAAGCTTTGCTTCAAATAATCACCTGAATGAGTTGTTGAGTAGTGTAATAATTTGTCTTCTCTTTGAGCTCATTAATTTTTGCCTGCCTCTCAGCTCTAAGCTTTTCAAGAATTTTCTGGTCCCTTCGATCGCCTATAAAATCACACATAATATTTAAAAATCAATTAATATTTTGCATTTGCCATATCAAATTTTAAACACAAGCTTCTGGTCTAAAAACTGCATCATTAAGTTGGAATTCGTTTTTACAAACAGCAGAGTTCTGAAGATATCTTTTATAACTTATGATTGATGGTACCGAATTTCTTTAACTGAACTGAATCTCATATGCTTCTCCTTCAAGCACAATTTTCTCTATACAGAAGTTTCATTCATGGTATTTGTGCAAGATTGCTTCTAATAAATGTAAAGACCTTAAGATCAGGAATTTTTATCTGCATATACTGCAACTCCGCAAGACTAAACCGATGCTATCAATTTGATGCATATAGAAAATTCTTTCATAAAAAGCATTTATCTATAGCATACTAAACTACAGACTTTCCACAGCCACTATGTTATTGAAGGCATTTAATTGGTGTGAGAAGTTTGTTTGGATTTTTTTTGCAGAAAAACTCAGATATGATTTTTCCATGCTAACTCATCAGGGAAAAATCAAGAATAATGGCAGAAATTCTAATGAAAGTGATGAAATCAGGACCCATTCCAATTGTAAACTATATCATGAAAGGAGCACTTAAACTATCAATGATATCAAATTTAAGAACAATGGGAACACAAATACAATCTAAGGTTCTACTCGCCTACAAATGCAGATGTAAACAAGCTTAGTAACAGTATAACAGACATAATTAATATATGGTACTCTGATTTGTAAAACAAAAAACAAGTAATAAAATCATATCCCTATGACACTTACACATCCCTATGAAGCTGACAAATGTTGTATAAGCAGCAGTTGATAAGGCAGGCAAAAGAAACATCGGTAAAACCCGGATTGCCCTCATTTTCCAATTCATATCCATTGTTCTAGTCATCATAAAAGCATAACCTACAGCAATGACCTGAAAGTTGAAACCATCTTGAGCAAAAAGACCTTGTTCATTTTATAACAGAGACAGCAGCAAAAAATCTCACAGTAGGATACTAAGAATTTGTTAGTGAAGAATTTTAAAATTTAATTCCTCTGAGTATTTACCATTGCAAACGAACACTGAAAAGCTAAGAAGCCTGTATACTTGATACGACATGGATATGGGAAATTTTTTGAAATTTAAAATTCGATACGATTTAGATAGGTTAACACAAATAAAGTATATATAAAGATGCAAAATTTCAAGCCCATATTCTAAGAATCATACACATGTAGGTGCCAGATTCATGTATGACGCCAACATTTTCTTTATTTGGAGTGTCTCGCTCATAGTTACATAATTCTCTCATTTATCCTATGTATCACATACCGAATTCACGTATCGCGTACTAAGTATTGGGCTCGTCACACAAAAGGTTAAAAAGTGATTAAGTTCATACCCAAGTGAACCACATAGACATACCCATACCAAGCAACTATGGTATGACTCTATGCTTTAAATTGCAGTATGCAGCCGCAATTACAACAGCAATGTTGCAGTTTCGGAAGTCTCCGCAACATTATCACAATGGCAATTGCATCTGCATACCGCATTCACTTTCCGGAATCTAAAACACTGAATTACTTCATAGAAAGGAAATTATGTACAGTAAACAAAAAAAACAGCATGTTTAAAAGGATTCATAATTCAACAACATGAAATACAAATACAACATAGAATGAAAACCTAAAAAATGCATGAATTCATAATAATTCAAGTACCTCAAATAGAACAGAAAATGCAATAAGTTGCTTTGATGTTCTTCTCCAAGAAAACTCCCTCCTTTTGATTCTACCCATAACAACACCTTCTTCTTTTGAAATATATTCCAATCTCTTCTCAAAATCATTTCTTCTTGACCTAAATATTCCATTCCAAATTCTATAAATAATCCCTTTCTTTCCCTTATTCTCATTACTTGTTCTACTCAATTTCTCTTTGTTTTCACCATCCTCAACTACTTTCTCTTCACCCATATCCAATTCCTCTAATAACAACAATAATTTCAGTTCATAACAGAATCAGTAACTACACTATTACAAAAAATTAGGGCAATAAACAATTCTAAACTTCAATCATAAATTTTTACTCTAATAAAGGTTCAAAGTGTGTAATTAAAAATATTTCTACCTTACTATTCACAAAAACAAAAAAACTTATATATTTTGAAATTGATTCGAGTCATGTAAACAGAAAAAAAATGGAAAAAAATATAAGCACTAATATATATGAGTTTTATGCATGTTTTATCATCATTCACTTGTCAAAAAGTAATAGATATGAATGAATGATGAATAATATATTGACTATATATAAATATTTATATAAAAAATAAAATTGAAATAAAAAAGACACGAGTAAGGAACTAACTTTGTGAAAAAAATTATTTTCTCTTGATAAGTTTTTGTTGTTGAAATAAGCAGTGGGAAAGGGAAGTCATAATAAAGGGTTTCAAAAATCTCAAATATTTCCATATTATAGAATACTAATATTTTTATTACTTATTACTTTTCTTATTTCTTTATGTTGAATGTTTTTACTATATGTTTTTTTAGTTTCCAAAAAAATTATTAATTAGGAGCAATAATAAATGAGAGTAAGGTGATTACTTTTAGCAATATATCTATAATTAAGTTTAAAATATTTAATAAATAGAATACTTTGATGCCACTCTAAAAAAAATAAGAGAAAAATATGTATGTATTAATATTATAAATATTTTTACTATTTATTTACATAGTACACATCTTTATATTATTTAATAATAAATGATGTATTGATTTTACATAAATTATTAGAGAAAAGATGAATGTATTGATAATGTATGAATTTTACACAGTGTTACTATATCATTCACTATTTATCTTTAATTATTATTGACTCTTAAAAAATATAAATAAATAATAAATGATATAATAATTATACATAAATCTTTATTAAAAGTGTATAAATATTACAATATTATTATATTATGTTGCATAAATAAATTGTTTTTGGAATGGAAAACAAATATGTGAAACTTTCCTGTTATCATTAATGATGAGTATGGTAGTAACATGTCAAGAACATGAAGGTGGGTTAGACTTTAATGTTGCATAGTTGAAGAGAAGAAAATAAAATAAAATAAGAGGAGCCAAATAAGGGTGATAGAGAGTGAAAATATATGATAAATATAGTCGATTTTCATATTGTTTGATTGTATCAAAAAAGAAAATAAATATGTGATTTTTCTCCTCCACTTTTTCCTTCCTATTTTCTCCTCCACTTTTTCCTTCCTATTTTCTCCTCACATCGAAGGAGTAAGAAATTTTCACGGCCCCACTCCATTTTCATTACCTTTCTTTAAACTCTTCCCTAAAACAAAAGAGAGAAATATATTATTTATCTTCAACTTCTTTCATCTTATCTTTCAGGTTATATGTTAAAGTTTAAATATTAAAATAGGACGGAAAAAAATATATGTATCGACAATATATGAATTTTACACATTATTATTATGTTACACATCATTCATATTTAATCATTATTAATTATTCAAACAAGTAAACCAACCTGATAAATGATTTAATAATTGTGTATAAATTTTTATTTTAACAGTGTATAAATATTAAGGTCGTAAAATATTCTCATTAATTACTATGATATGATATCTTTTCCATTGGTCTTTTTTTAGCCTCACGGCTAAACAAAATTAGAAATAATATAAAGGAATCTTAATTTTCATTTTCTAACCCATTTTAATCTACCATTTTCCAATGATAGCTTTTTTGACCGGGAGAGTAAGAAATAAAAGTTCATGAGATTAGAACTTTTTAACTGAAATATTCACACTTTATTTCTAATAAGAAAATTATATCTTGAATTTCTTAAGTAATACTTTAGGACAACGATTACTAAAAATTATAGTAAAGCATCACTTTCATCCTTGATTTTGCATTTGTCCACCACTTGTAACAAATATTATTGAAACTATATGTTAATATGAACACAAATAAAAGCTATATATATATATATATATATATATAAAATATTATTGGAATATATAAAATTTATTGTTAATGATAATGATAAATTTAATTTTAAAAAATAATAAGAATATAATGTGATGTGAAAAGTATAAAATTCAAGTAAGAATAAATTATGATAAGATAAAATTACACCCTTTAGCTACCAAATCCTATCATATACCAAATTATTACATTATATAGAAAAATTGAGCCTAGTGATGGCAAATGAACAATGCTCGCAAGTCCATAATTTTAGTATTAGAGGTAAGATATTAAATTTTAAATTATTTGTTCGTTTTCCTGTCCTGTTTATTCACTATTCTCACAAGCATTCCTATTGATTTTTTACTTTTTTATTTTCTTTCTTTCAACTTCTTTATTTAATTTGTTTTTATAATTTCTTAATTTTTTATTATTTATTAATGCTCACAGACAGCTCTATAGTCCGTTTTAAAACCGACATAACATACGAATTTGTCCAAAACCCACAAATGGGCATGTCTACATCAACTTTTGATTTATGTACATTTTGTGTACACATACTAAACAAGTAGATAGTCCATTTTGCCATCACTATTCAGCATGATAATAATGCCACTATTCAAAACTTGGTACCAACAAAGAAATAAAGTAATAAGTAATTTTAAAAAGTTCACAAAAAATGGTTTTTGTTTAGCTTTGTCCACACACTTTCTTAGTTCACAAGTATTACACAAATCTAGGCACCAAAATAATATTGTGGACTTCCTTGCTAATGTAGATTTTGATGAACAAAGCTCTCACTTCAAGAGTATGTCAATTAAAACTCTCCCTTTTATGTTGAGTTACAATATTCCACACCTTTTATTTATATATATATATATATATATATATGAACTAATCTCTTTCATGATATATGATTGATTTAAAAAATAGACGTCTACAACATTACTCATGTAAGTAAAGAGACAGTTTTCAGGATTTGAACTCGTGACTTTATAGTCACTAAGCAACAACCTTAATGTTGTGGATGGTATGTGATTCACTCGGTCAACCAATGCGAATTTCAAAGGTTAAACTTTGGCCTTTGACCTTATGCATGTGAATCCAAACCAATTACTTGTAGGTCTATACCATGGAGACTAAGAACATTTAACATAACATGTTAATCTGATTGAAACCATTTAGGACTTGAACTCACTCAATGGAAAATGAATTGATGAATGTTTCTACATACAAGTCATAAGCACAATCCAATTTTTCCAATATGAGACAAATGGTTCCAGAAGCTTCAAATTTAATACTAAAAAATACAAATTACATGGATAATATTGTTAGCATTCTGCCAAATATGCTGTGCCAATTTGACACTAAACAAATGTTACTTCATATGTACAGTGAATTAATCTAGTTGAGATAATCATAACAACACATCTCAATCATTCATTCACTCCAAAATTGTTGGAAGGGTCATTTGGGGTGTGATATGAAAACAACCCAAGTCTCATATAGGAGGGTGGAAATTTGGCACGGCAGCCATATTGTGGTTGATAGTCTGTTTGTACATTTTTGGGCAATGTCACGAAAAGTCTTAAAGAGAACAATCTGATCGTGACTAAACTAGTAATACATCTTCGGTGTCATAATTAATTGTTGCAAGCCGTTTACAGCAAAAATTCAAAAGATGCAAGGGTCCAAAGGAAAATTGGATAGATAACATAATAATGAAAAATAAACAAAATGAGATAGGATATTTAGTGATGGTACTTTTGTCCCCTTAAAATTGTCCATGACCTACAAATTAGAGATTTAAGAGTGTGTTATGCCACTTACACTTAAATGATACTACCATATAAGAGAACCTGTTCAGCAGCAATTAAGAATGTATTTTGTTTTGTCCAGTCATTACATGGAAAATAACATCCAATGTAATTTCGGTTTTGAACATTTGTACAAGTGAAAAGTAAGTTTGATTGTATCAAATACTGGTTCGTCGTAGTAGAAGTCGACTGTGACCAGGGGTTCAAATCCTAAAGTCGTCACTATGGAGAGGGTTTTGCCTAATTCTCGGCCTAAAACCGTGTGATCAATGGTAAAAAGATCAGAATAAACAGGTTAAGTTCCATCATGGTTGGGTTTAGGGACCATTTGAAATTGTTTTTCATGCAAAAGGCCTAAATGGTTTGGATGTAAAGAATTTCTTTTAATTGAAAAGGTTAAAACTTCAGGTTAAGGGAAAACTGAAAAGCAGCTGGGATTTAAGCCTTTTCTTCGGAAGCCGGGAGTTAGTTTCTCTAAAGCTCCAAAGAAAGAAAGAAACTTTTTCAAATGTAAAGGCAAAGAGAAAGAAATCAGAACAATGGGAGATTAGAATATTGTTACCTGTAAAGCTGTTCCATGAGCACAAGTAATGCTATTTGATGATTTAAGACCAGTGAAGATAACTTGATTGATAAGTTAGCACGTTCCCTTAATTTTCTTCCATGACCATAGGGTCCACCGATACAGAAATATAATCTTGAAGCACCCTATGAGAAAGCAGAAATCAGTAAGATTGATTGTTTTTTAACAAAAAAACTTTATGACAGGTATCATGATTTGAAAAAAAAGACAATAGAGATGTAAAATATGAATGAACAGCACAAGAGAATGGAAATGGAAATTGATGTGATTTTTCCGATCTAAAGAAAACGTAAATACAAAGTAATTCTTAGGACAAAAATCGTATGACATGATAACGTTTGTGTGTGCCATCCCACAGAACAGCACATACCAATAAGCACTCTCAATACTCAAATGTATATGCATGAAGAATTTCCGTTGATCGAAAAGGAGATCATTTAGAAGATGTTCTTACAGTATTTCCAGCATCTCCAACCAACTCTGCCATTTGCTCAGATCCTATGTCTTGTCCATGTTCATCCAACATCACAACCTATAAATAAGTTCAAGTACTAAGTGAAACACTTAATTAGGTAGGAAAGAAAAAGAAAGGTCAACTCTTGCAGATAAAACAGAAAACTATAAATCTGTAACTATCACATTATATCTTGAAAAATATGAGTTCGAAATAGACAAGTAGTTACTGCTCCTAAGCAAGGACTTAAAGTGGATGCCGGAAAGGGAAAGGTATTACAATGTGTGCCAAATTCAAAACGATGACAACCAAAGTAATTAAAAGATATAACATGCAAGTGCAACAAGATCTTCATGGTTTAAATAGACTAATAGAACGAGTGTGTTGTGTGTTGAATTATAAGTGTGTAGTCCGTAAGTGCTGTGGTGTTCCTAAAAAGAATGTGCAAGACGAATTGAAGAGCTGTAAACAAGCAGTAGTATGAACAATGAAGCAAATCCTTTATTCTAACAAAGACAATAAAATTATTTGTTATTACCCAATCATCAGACCTGATAAGGTTCATCACAGCACTGTCTTCGTCATCAACCTGAGCCCTTTGGTCACTACATTGTAAACAAATGATCAACCATTTTTATCAGACAACGAAAAAATGCCATTTCTTGTGTACAGCTGTGCAGAGGGTGACCCTCGGCACAACAGTAAGGTTATTTGCCTTGTGACCTGGAGGTTATGGAGTACAAATCCTGAAAACACCCTCTTCACTTAGGATGTAAGGCTATATACGTCTACCCTCCTCAGACCTAATTCGGTGAGAGTCTCGTGCATTGGGCCACCCTTTTTTATGTATACACATGTGTGCCATTGGATAGATAACAATTGACAAGTTCCAGTGTGCATACAATACATATATCCGAATTGCATTACATGCAAAACAGAAATTCAAACTAGTTATTCAAAGTTCAACAAAATGGAAATTCTAAGAGAACATAGTGAATTCACCGCGCATTTCTAGGGTTGGACCGAATTTGAACATCCTCAACGGCACAATAATACTTGAGCTTTTCAACATAGTCATCAACAATGAGTTGCAATCCTTGTGATCGCTTCTTCCCCACCGATACAATACGTATCGGAACTGCTCTCTACACAAACTCAAATAATTAAAAATGTGTCACTATGGTGGCAATAACAAGGGCATGTTTGGTAAACAACTTAACCAAAAACTTACTCAAAAAGTGCTTTTTTACACATAAGCTAAAATTAACTTTTTTCAGAATGTCATACATACACTATATTTATGAGCCTATTTTCACAAGTTATTCTCCTAAACCCCCAATAAGCTATTCCAAACACTCTCTTACACAAGCATTTGATTTTTTTTATTAACTTTTCATAAATGGGTCATCTTGAAAAACAAAAAAGTTGATTTCTTTAGCTTGAAATGAAAAAAATTCTGAGGTGAGAAATGATTACCACTGATTGACCAACATACTTGCATTTTTTACCTGAAAAATTGAAACATAAGCAGATGAATTAAGAGAAACAGTGTGTGGAAATTTGAATAATGTAATGCAAATAATTAGTGGTTATGAATAGAATAATAACCTTGAGCAGAATTGGAATTAAAAGTAGCAGAAATATAGATTGATGTTGTGGCCATGAAGAAAGAAAGAGTGAAGCAATGAAAACAACAAAAGACAGAAGATGAAAACAGGATTATTGGACTGGACCAGAAACATAGGCCCATAAAAAAGTGACCCGTTAAAGGGTTCAAAGCAATCTCATGTCTAGGCAGAATAACCAATCATGACACATAGAGTAACATAAATATTACTACCTATTAGTAATTAGAGGATATATTTTGAAAGACTTTGGTTAGAGATCACTAATATAGTGATATAGTTATTGAATAACTAAATTGTGTACAAGTAGAAGGGAATAGAGTATCTCGTTATATAACGAGATAAATTATCTTCTCCGGCAATGAAAATTATATGTGTATGTATGTATTTTATTAATATTAGTGTTGAAAAATGAATAAATAATGTAATAAATATTTTTATTTACATATTAATAGAATGTGTTATTTGCTTGTAAATAATATTTTAGAAGTATAAATAAAGATGATAATTGTGTGTTTGACTTTACACAATAACTTTTTTCATAAAAAATAATTCATTTTCATAATAAAATTGTAACTTTAAATGAAAATGATTGATTTGACCAGTATAATTCCATATTTGGTATAAGTATTCTATCGTACTAGTGACACCGACTAATCAATTATTTAAGAAAAACATACTAAAATAACTTCGAGGTGAAAAAAATATGATACTTTTGACTTATTTATACTTATGTTTATCAATTATAAGTTTATGATGTCACAAAATCTTAATTATTTAGTTAAGTTTTAAACTTATTTGTGCGTTTTTGTTATATTAAAGTGTAAACCTGTATTGTTTGTTCATTTTTCAACTTATTTGTTACATTTTATGGTAGCAAAACCTATACCATGAACGATGATACCTTTTCATTTTAAATGAATAAATCTATTAAAATTTTATAGAGATCAAATGCATGTTCACATGTGGACATTTACTAATTTTTTCTTATTTTAAAAGATGTGAGTATTATTGATTTTATCTTGATATGTAAGACAAAATATTTAATCTTAGAGGCTAAATTATTGATTTGTTGTTGATCCTGATTTTACCATACCCTAACCTTACTATTAAGTGTAAAGTGTAAGAATAGAGAAAGATTTTTTTGGGTGTAATTCCCTTGAATTGGGAATGCTTATAAAAAATCAAGAAGAAATTATTGAAAAATCCATTATCTAGCTTGGGATAAAATTTTGGGAATGCAAAATGAATGTTTAAATTAAAAATCCTTCAATTTTTCATACAAATATTTTCTAACTATTTTTTTTTTCATTTCTCTATCCAATATCACACTTTAAAGCATTCAATAATTGTCATTAACATAGAAATATATTTGAGTAAAAACAAGTAGTTTATAAAGGAAATATAATGAAGTATACTCTTAATAAAAAAAACATACAAGGTCTCCACTCTCCAAGATGTAGAAGAGAATAGAAAATTGATAGTGTGTTGTGGGACATGACAAAACATGATATTGATGTGAATGACGTGGCATCAACTAAACCAAACCCATATATATTGTAAACAAATATATATTATTTCAAATTTTATCACGCACTAATAAAAATGAAAGAAAAAAATAGAAAGTTTAAGTTTTTTAATTAACATGATATATTTTTTATTTGTACGTTATAGATATCCGATCTCTATTCTTATAATGTCACCCTTCGCTGCTATTGTTAATCGAGTGGCCTTACATCTTTATAAAAAAACATTAATATAAATATTAGGCTAAATTACATTAACATTTATAAGATTCGGTTTAATTACATTCAGTATTATTAAAGGTATCCCTCCGAATAAGGAATGAAGATCTTCTGTCTCGATTGGTGTCCTCAACAACGTCCCAGACCGATCAAAATATACTATTTTATTGACAGGAAAAATTATAAAAATATAAAATAATATTTTTATATTACTTGGTGTTATTCCATTGGATATGGACATAGAGACAAAGTTTCTCTTGGGACATAGAACCATATTCTCAACGAGTGTCGCTCCTAGGAATCAAAATTTTAACCTCAATCCTAAGAATATAATGAGATCTTACACTACTAGATGAACACATTGTTGATGTTTAATTACATTTATCTCCTTACTATTTAAAACATTATATGGGAACCCTATATGTATGAATAAATTATGACTTATTTATATAGATTTAAAAAAAAAGATGAATACTATATATAGTTTTAATAAAATGATATGTGTAATTTACTTCCTAGATATTATGATATTAATAATCTTCCTCTTTTCATTGATCATTTTGGTATCATTATCTATTATTGTGGGGGCACACTAGATTAGATTAGATCCCCTACTGCACTGAATCACAGGTATTCAATTCACATTCATAATCACTATGATTTTCCTTCATTCATTCAATTACATTATGACACTATCAACCGTAGATCCAAAATCACTTTTTTTTTAATCTATGTTCATAGATCTTGCTGTTTTAGACAGAGGGTAATATCTGAATTATGTTATAATTAAGTACTTATTTTGGCTTTTGTTGTCTTTTTCTATGTACAATGACAGTGAAACATGATTTGCATATGAAGTGTTTGATAGATGAATGAAGAAGCTGGTTGAGTTATCTTGAACTCAAATGAAGAAAGAACTTGCATGGCCACAATTCATAACAAATTTTCTGATCATGGTTGTTGGATCAAGAAACAGATCACAATTAAAGAGACCAACTTGGATTATTCTTTTCATTTTTATAGTCTGCATTTTCCTCATTGCTGTTTATATCTATCCACCACAAAGCACTTCAATGTGTTCTTTATTTTCATCTCAAGGTTGTGGTAGTAGTAGTATTAGTACTACATTTGATCTCCTTACACCGGATTTTTCTCGGCCGTTAAATGAACAAGAGATTCAATCTCGGATTGTTATCAACGAAATTCTTAAGTTCTATCCTGTCCAGTCCAAGATCCCTAAAATTGCTTTTCTGTTTTTGACTCCGGGTTCGTTGCCTTTTGAGAAGCTCTGGCACATGTTCTTTCAGGTATGACATTCTGATACAAATAAGAGTGTCTGCTAAGTAATTACTTACATTGTCATTGTATAAATTGTAGAATAGTAGTGTGTAATATTCTGTGGTTGAATGTTGAATGAAATTGAGGCAAAAGAACATTTGATAGAAGTAGGATGCTCATTCCTTATAGTCAAGGAAAGAAAACCCCCCATATGAACCAATTTCAACAAGATAATACTATTTTTCCAGCCGAGTTACATTCGCCATCTAAGGCCTATTTATCAGCTTAAGTTCACTAAGGAACCACCGATTTAACAATTCTAACTAATTACATTTTGCATCACTTTCGTACTGCTTAAGCTTTGTTTTTGTATCTTCTTTTAGAAGTATAGATTCTTTTTTTCTTCATGTTTTCCTTTTTTCTTGTTCATAATTTTATTCCACAACTTGTATCTTTGGGTTCTTCACTGAAGAGTCTTCTTCAGATATGGCTAAAACATTTATCTCAAAGGCACTAGTTTGAGTCATTTCATTCTGTTTCAATTTTAGACTTATAGCTATTAGTTTGTTGCTTTCGGAATTGGACAAGTAGTGATCTATGAGACTGTGGAATATGTTATAGGACTCTTTCACTATATCTATTGTTATCTACAAAGCTATGAATATATAAGAAAGACAAGAACCTTCAACATATTAGAGTATGTGTTAGTGGGCAAGTCTCTATGTTTTTGAAATGGCTGATAGAATCTGACTGTACTTCGAGTCATCGACCGATGGAGATTCATTTGGATTCTAATTGAAAAGGCAATATAGGGGAATGACCAATTTCCACTATGAATAAGAAGCAAAAGTCGGTAGATAGCTTTCAAACCATTTATTTGATTAGCATTTGGAAAAGTAGGCAACATTTCATTATCAGGGAGTAAGAGTTTGTGACTTTTAATGTACCTCTATCTGCAAAGTCAATGATTTCTCATTTCATCGAGGAAGGTTGGTGATTCAAGTTTACACTCTATTCGCAACCGAGTTACTGTGTTGCAGTGTTTATCATCCTGAAGCATTGTGCTGTATTTGGTTTTAAGAGTGCCAGAAGGATGGGCAAAGATATATGGAAATATATGTCATTTTGTCACAATTATATTTGACGAAAATAGAAGTGTGTTGATATAACAATTTTGATGAATATACTTGTTTAGTTGACTTTAACATAAATAGAAGATTTAACTCTAATTTCAGTCTCTTTTTTAACTTAGTGAAGAATAAAGTCTAAATTTAATCTAGTCATGGTAGCATGAACTCAATTTTGATTTTTAAGATATGTGTCATGAGAATTTCGGTATAGGATGATGTGTCCCACCTCTGGAAAACTAGCTAATGGAATATATGTTTTCAATTTTCTAGCAAATGTATATTCTTTCTCAAAGTGAATTGTAAACATGAAAAATGAATCAAGGACATGGTCTGAATTTGAGTACGCCACAAGTGTCGTCATTTACAAAACTTTTGCTTTGGATCACCCTACATATTTGACTCTACTTATAACAAAATGCAGGGCCATGAGGGAAAATTCTCTGTTTATGTACATGCATCGAAGGAAAAACCAGTACATGTCAGCCACTATTTTGCTGGCAGAGACATTCACAGTGAACCGGTACGTGGTATAGCACATATTTCAATATATTTAAGTTCTATATATATGGTAGTTCCAAGTTCCACTATAATGTTCTGAACATATGGTCTCATTGCTTTATCTTGTAACTTCATATGATCAAATTTACTGTCAAAGCACTCTCATAGGTTAACAGTGTAGCTCTCAATTTTTTGGAGGTTGTATAGGGGGTAAATCATTTTGTGAATTTATCCCTACTGAAGTAACATGTGCGCATTAAACTTAAGCGTGAGCGGAAAAAATAATTGTGGCATGCTATAAGGTTCCCTGTATTGTCAAAGAATACGATTTATGATAAAACATTATGGCATTGTCCGATCCATGTAGCCGACTCAACCTAGTGGGATTAAGGCCTAGTCCTTGATGTTTAGATCTTGTTTAGGCAAGTGATAATATGTAAAACCCTTGGTCTAAAACTTAAGCAAGCCTTTCACAGAACATACTCTTGAACAGCCACGTCTCGCCTTGAGTTTCTTAGTACTAACTGGTTTTCAATTTGTTTCAGGTAGAATGGGGGAGAATTTCTATGGTTGAGGCAGAAAGAAGACTTTTGGCAAGTGCACTTTTAGACTCTGATAATGAACATTTTGTCTTGCTGTCTGAAAGGTATTTTTCTTCTCCGGTTCCTGTTTCTGCTGCTCAGTCATATGCTTGGATTATGCGATTCAATTGAGCAAATCAGTACATTATATCTTCAATTCTGTTTCAGTTGTATACCGGTGCGCCGCTTCGATTTTGTGTACAACTACCTGTTATTAACAAATGTCAGCTTTATTGACAGGTAAGAAATTACAACATAACCTTCTAGAGTTTTCCTTCATCGTAGATCCTTTGTTGCAGATTTGTTGGATGCAACTTTGGGCTAATATGTCTCTAATTTTTCATCTCACCTTAAACATTTTTCATAAAAAAACAGCTATGTGGATCCTGGTCCTCATGGAAATGGCAGGTATATAGAGCATATGTTACCTGAAGTGGAAAAGAAGGATTTCCGAAAGGGTTCACAGGTATAAAACTCTAGGGGTGTTGATATCTACCTATACCAGAAATTTTGAGTATCCACTAAATTTCAGTGTTTCATCAAGTTAACTCTTGATTTTTCCTATTTCTTTCACTTAAAGTAGCTTGGCTAATTTGGTTTAAAAGAAACTTTCCTCCTTTGTATTCTAGCAGCTTTGAAAACATCATTATGAATGGACAGAGATCACCTGTCCCAAATCGTGTCCCATTTCCTGTCCCGGACTAATCAAAATGTTACTTTTGTGTTTTTTAAAATTTTCTTATATTCATGTGACAATATTTGATTGGCCTAAGACATGGAATAGGACATGGTTTGGGACAAGTGATCTATGTCCATTATAAAGAGGGTCTTCTCATCTTTATAGCATAAAATATGTCCTTAGGAATCTAATTACATACCAATCATCCAACTTTGTTGTCCTTTCTATTATCAGCCAATCATTGTGAAAACAGGAAAATCACTAGCTCATTTCTTTGACCATGTCATCAATTCTTTTTGTGATACAGTGCCAATTTTTTTTGCATAATCTAATAGTTGTTATTGAACAATATAACTGTCATCCAGTTATTTCAAGTGGTTGAATTTCATTCTTAATTAGTGAGACTTTCAGTTGGCAGATTTTTTCAGCTGACTTTTAGAATGTTCTTTTTTTCTGGCATTCATCTCCTCTCTAAAATGCAGAACCACCATCACTATTACATTCAAGATTTGTATTAAACATGGCTTTTATATTACAAATGTAGAAACATAGGAAATCAATAGTACATGCAGCTGATATGGATCTTGTTTGTAATGCAGTGGTTAACAATGAAGAGACAACATGCAATTATAATCATGGCAGACAGTCTCTATTTTAGAAAATTCAAGTATTATTGCAGGGTACTATCTACTTCTGCTTTTTATTTGCTAAGTGGATATATTATTTGATCCAATCCAGATTTTTCCTACTATCTATGTGTATAATGTTAGTGTTTTTTTTTGTAGTACTAAGGGTATCCTCTCATCCTATGGGTAAGGAACTAATCCCTTTCGGGGTGTGTGGTTGTCTCTCCCAACAAGTGTCGTTCCTAGGAATCGAACCCTTGACCTTTTAGTCTTTATAGGAATCTAGCGGGGCCTTATACTACTAGACAAACACATTGTTGGTGGTGTAGGTAAATGTCTATATTGGTTAATGAAAATAGGAGGTGATTTATGGACTACTCTAATTCATTATTTAAATTCAATTTTTTTGACACCTTTCCTTCCTGAACTATATTTGTACTTATTGCTAAACTCTTCATTTAACATGTTAGAGCATGATATGACAAGTTCATTTTGAAGTTATTCTCATTCTTCTTTGGCTATGAAGAAATGAATATATTAAAATATGATAGATAGTAATCATTTGATATTCTGGTTCATTACCAGTATTGTACTTGCTGCAGCTTGTATTTGCTCAATAAATTTCTAATGGTAGCATTTCGGGTGTGTTTGGTTCAGATTGAAAAAAATCTGATTACCAGATTATAAGATAATCTTAATGTCCAAAAGTTCATCTTAAAAAATCCAGTGTTTTTTCCACTCAAAAACAGCTATAGCAATTAAACTTATGTTGTTGCCAAAACCTTCCTCCTATGCCGATTATCGTTTTGGAATAGCGAAAACTGTTTTTCGTCAAAAATAATCTGAACTAAGTATGACTGCCAGTTGATCTTGCACAAAAGCATCACTGGATGACTATGTTTCTTTCATTCTTTCCGAATTTGGCATTGATACTGTTCGTTGTTAATACTATTTTTAGTTGTTGTTGAAGAATGGAATCTGTTAAGGTATCTTGACTGACAACATTATACTGTTAATGTTTTAAACTTTCCAGCCAAATATGGAAGGCAACCGCAACTGCTATGCCGACGAGCATTACTTGCCAACCATTTTTACTGTCAGTACACCAATCCGGCCTCCTTTAAATTGCAATAATAGCCTTGTATCTCTCATTTTTTTCCCTACTAACTCACTTGATGTTTGTTTAGATGCTCGATCCAGGTGGAATCGCGAACTGGTCCGTAACATATGTCGATTGGTCTGAGAGAAAATGGCATCCGAAGTCATTCAGGGCTAGTGACATTACTTACCAACTCATAAAAAAGATAGCAGTATGTGACAAATTTTGCTCTCTTTTCCCTTGTGTTGTTTGTGTTCTTTATGTTGAATTCATCAAAGGGTTTTTCTTCCAATGACATGATTTCATTCACTGCAGTACATTGATGAAAGCCTACATTTTATTAGTGATGCAAAGGTATTAAATTTCATCCATCTAATTTACTTTCAAAGTTAGTCCATATTGTTTTGTATCTGTTAAAGGAATTCATTTTCATATGCCATGCAGAGATCACTGGAGATTACGCCGTGCGCGTTGAATGGTTTTAAACGATCTTGTTATCTATTCGCCAGAAAGTTTTACCCCGAAACTCAGGATAAGTTGATGAAACTTTTCTCTAATTCAACAATATTCTAAAGTATTTGTTTCATAACCATCATCATCATTCTTTGGTGAATCAAGAACACCATGTGATACCAAGAATCACTATCTTGCACATAATGTTTTGTTTAGAAATGCGATTCAATGAAAAACTATATAAAATTCCTAGGAAGACAAAGAAGCTGATACAGTCAAATACTGTATTCTTGGCAGGGGTTTCACCAAACTACTATGTTTATCTATAAAACAACTTAGATCTCTGTTATCAAATTCTTACTGCAGTGTAAGAGTTTGATTGGATAATTTGATGTTCCTATTTTACTTCTTTATCTCTTTTGTTTAAATATTTGAAACATCATACATTGTCATGAAAGATGACAAGTCTAGGTATCCTTGAGAGAGAAGAGATTTATTTCAAACATATATACCATAGAATCTATTCCATACATAATCTTTTTCTACTAGTTTTGATCCTCAAACTTTTTCGATTATACAGTTTTTTTGTATATCAAAGATATCCCTCATCTATGAGTAAAGAATTAATATTTTTTAAGGTGCATGTTGCTTCTCATGATAAGTGTTGTTCTCAGTAATCGAACATTTGACATCTTGATTCTTCTGAGAATCTAACTAGATCTTACGGTACAAGACCAAGGCCTTATGGATTTTTATTATACAATTTTAGTCTCTTAATCAATTTTTGTCTTGAAAACAAACTAAATAATGCAAGCAACCGATCTAGCCTTATCACTCACCTTTCACTACTTTTTTTTTGGGAAAAACTTAATGAAAAGACTCAAGTTGCATAATAGAAAAAAACTTTGAGAGCCAATATTGGAGAAGAAAGCTATCACATTTTACGTATTTTACACATTTAACACATGTTGAATTGTTTTTCAACATGTGATTATTAATTTGTTAGCTAGTTAGTTTACACTATAAATAAGTCTTTTCATGCCTTGATAATTAAATAAGAAAAATTCACAATATTCATTTTACGTTTTCGCAATATTTTCGCATTATGGTATCAGAGCATTCGTTCTGAAGGTTTTGGTTACCGTTGCGCATTCTCTAAAATTATTATCTTCCTCTTCCAAAATTAAACAAAGAATCATCGTCAATACAACCAAATTGGAGCAACCAAGCTGTGGAAGCTGGAAGAAAGGCAAGAAGGAGCAACCAAGCTATGGAAGCTAGAAAGGGCTCTGTTGAATTTTGCTGGAACAAAGATATACAATTGTTGAAGAAGCTTTCAAGAATTTAATACTGGAATAGTGACACAACCACCACTTTCAAGTACCATTCTCTCACTCAAAGACAAACCATTTTTTTATCTTGGAGGACAATCCAGGTGAATCTTGTTCCACTCCTATGTCCCAAGATTACCAACAATGAATCTTTACCTTCTCGAACGAGTTTGAAAGAACCATAATAACTCATCAAGATCAACAACAACAAGATCAACAACAACAACAACAAGATCAACAACAAAATCAACAAGATCCACAACAACAAGATCAAGTGATTGAGAAAATCCAATCACGTTAGGATCGAGATTCCGATCCATTACATTGTCATAATATCAAATCGAATTATCAAGTTGAAGTCAATTGACATTTAGCCTTCAGCTTGAGGGGACTATTGGAGAAGAAAGCTATCACATTTTATGCATTTTACACATTTAACACATGTTGAATTACACTATAAATAAAGTTTTTCATACCTTATAATTCAATAAGAAAATTTCACAATATTCATTTTACGCTTTCGCAATAGTCAAAATTGCTATTTCGTACAAATAAATTTAAAAAGGATGCCAAGGGATAATTTCCCATAACAATGACTAAAACTTGTTCCTATTCCGACAAGTGAACAAAAATTGGGTAAGTGGTAGAGAAAAAGGGAAAGCAAATGTTGTATTTATTAGGATTGTATTTTTTGCATCTCCGAAGTTAGTACAGGAACCGCATATTAGTTTGTTTGGAAGCGAATTGTTTTATAGTCGTTGGATGAAAAAAATTGGTTACCAATTATCATTTTGTGCATCTTTTAGAAGTCGTGGTAACATCATGCGACTTCAGTATAGAAGTCGTGATGGAGTAATTCAACTTCTGTAGTATAGAAGTCGTTATGACACATAAAGACTTTTGAATGGAAGTTGTGAAGGCACATAACGACTTCTAAATGGAAGTCGTTAGGGGTGTTCAAATCCAGACCGGTCCAAAACAAAAACCGCAAACCGATCCAAAGTAGACCGAAAACGCAAAAACCGAATCTATTTGGATCGTACTGGATTTATTTTTTAAGGACCGATCGGTCCGGTCCGGTCTTCGGTTTCACGTCTAGGATCCAGACTGATCCAGGCCAGACCGATATTGTTAAGTGTATCTCCTAATTTTTACAAAAGTATTCGAGATAGGCAGTGACACTACAGAATCCCTAATTCCTCATTCCTAAATCCCTAATTCCTCCATTGTGATGAGGAAAAGTAAGATGTCAGTGAAAATAATTTTTCCTCATTCCTCGAGAATCACTAGATAGATGTTGAATGTTCACTAAAGAATCCTTAATTTTGTTGTTTTTTTTTTGTTGTTGCGTTGTTTTTTTTATTGATTGGATCAGGAAATTGTTAAAAATGATTGGATCATTAGACTATATTGATGTTTCTAATCTTACTACTAAAAGAATCAAACTTTTCTTCATTATTCTGGTTGCTTCCTTGTTGGTGTTGTAGGCTGAAATAGAAGGGATTTGTATGTTAATATCTAAAAACAAGACCGATCCAAACCGGACCGAATCCGCATATAATATTTGGACCGGATTGGATCAGACTTCTTAATATAAATGGACCGGACCGGACCGCATACTAATTATATTTTTGGATCGGCTGATTTTTTGCTTAAAACCCGATCCAAATGGACTGCGAACACCCCTAGAAGTCGTGATGATGTAATATAACTTCTGGCCAGTATTGAAGTCGTGATGGCACATAACTTCTGAATGGAAGTCATGATGGTGTATACAACTTCTAGTTTGTATAGAAGTCGTGATGACATATCATGACTTCTGGATGGCCTATAACGACTTCCGATGAGTATAGAAGTCGTTCTATGTCAACCTGACTTCCCACAAAAGTTGTATTTTGGTATAATGGCTTCTGAACTGTGACGAAATGTCTTACAGAATTCGTAATTTGTTATCGCGGCTTCTAAATTGTAACTAAAGATCTTACAGAAGTCGTACTTTAGTATCATGACTTCTAAATAATAACGGTAGTCAGTCATAATTTTGATGGATGAGATTATCAACTATTCAATCCAATGGCTAAAAGAACAGTTCGCGAGTTAGTAGCCACCTTTTGGATAACTATCACTCAACCTAAGTTGCACTTTATGAAATTAGAAATTCCTTACTTGAGCGATGTATTATTCAAATAACTATGTTTATTAAACTTTTAACTTAAACATATATTTTTAAATCAATTACAATAAATAACATATGCATAGTGACATATTTTATGGGAAATTATTCAAATTCCCCACACCTAGATATTTCATGTTTTAGATTCTGACATATCCCACTCAAGAATATGTGAGAATATTGTTTATTGACTTAGTGATTTGTGAAAATTCCTTGAAGATATCCATTATAGCTTCTATTTACCCTAACTCAGCCTTGCTACCAACAATTAAATCATCTGCATAACTAAGACCTGTAATGTTTAGCTTTTTGCCCTCTGGGTGATACTTTATTATTTTTTGCAATTCTTTTTTTTTTGGTATAATGAAGGTATCCATTCGAGTAATGAATTAATTATTTTCGAGATATGTGATTGTCATTCCCAACAAGTGTTGCTCCCACGGATTGAACTTTTAACATTTTAATCAAATTTTTTTATAAGCAAATGTATTAAAAACGGGCACAAGGGGTGTCAACCCGATTACAACTTACAATAAAGTTCAATACAAGTATAAGGATTGATACACCATTGAGCAAATGTGTGGAAGACGATCCTATATTTTTTGAGAGCCACACCCAAGATCTAATTTGGATCAAATCCATAATATGAATAAGACTAACATTTTTCTCTCTAAAAATAACATCATTCCTCATACTCCAAATGGACTACATAACAGAAAACTACAACATTCTCCATAAAATTTCCCTTTACTAATTTTACAGAGAGAATCATGAACCTGAAGTGCTTCCACAATCGAATTCGACACACTATATTGTAGATGAAGCCAAGAATAAAAATCAGTCCACACATTGGTGACAAAGGAACAAGATAAGAACAGGTGCTCAATATGTTCATCATGCATAAGACATAGTACGCATTTCAAATCATCCGCCCCAATAATATTTCTCTTATGAAGCTGTATTCTAGTAGTTATCCTTCCTTTAAGAATTTTCCACATTAAACAACAAACTTTTGAAGGTGCACAATTAATCCAACATAAATGAAGGATATTACCTGGCTCCATTGCAGCTAAATTCAATTGTGCCAAGTAAGCAGTTCTCACCACATAGAAACCTGATTTATCAAGATTCCATCTCCATTGATGGCCAACACCAACTGTGCAAGAATGATTCCGAATAAGAACATAAAGGCTTCTCACAAGATCTTCCTCCCAATCAAAAAGACGTCTCCTCGAATGAATGTGCCAAGACCACTCCTCATTTGTCCAAGCCCCACAATCTGCCACCTTAGCATCCTTCTCCAAAGCAAGCATATGCAATCTCGGGAAAGTATCTGTAAGCTTTTGCTGACCAAACCAAACATCCTGCCAAAATCTAGTATGTAATCCATCTCCAATTTCCTTTCAGATATTAGCCTCTAACCAAATAGATCTATCACCCAAGGGCGATCCAATTTTAACCAAATCCCTCCACCACCTCGATGTCGAAGGAATGGTGTTAACCTTCTTCGGAGCCTTGAGCAAAGATAACATGTATATATGCATATTTGTGAGCATCGAATTAATAAGCACCACTCTTCTATCAAACGAAATATGTTTGCATTTCCAACCAGCCAATCTAGAAGCCACTTTCTCAATAACATTTTGCCATGTCGAGTATCTACTTGGATTAGCTCCTACTGGAATTCCAAGGTAGAGAAAGGGAATAGAACCAATTTTACAAGACAAAAAAGTAGCTGCAGCAGAAAGAAGATAATGTGCTACATTAATGCCAATCAAAGAACTTTTATTGAAATTGACCTTCAACCCAGAAATCATCTCAAAACATCTGAGGATACTCTTCACACACCAAATGTTATTCTCTTTCAGAGTACAAACCAGAATGGTATCATCCACAAACTGAAGGTCGGTAATCTCCACACCAAATCTTCCCACTTTGTACCCCTCAAATAGCCCGCTAGATCTAGCTTTTCTTACCAGGCCCGCAAAACTTTCCGCCACCAGAAGGAAAAGAAAAGGTGTCATAGGATCACCCTATATGATACCTTTAGACACCGAAAATTGCTCTAAAGGAGAACCATTAACTAGAACTGACTTCGACATTGAAACCAAACAAGCGTTAATCCACATCCTCCATCTACTAGAAAAAACAAATCAACCAAGCATATAATCAAGGAATTCCCAACTAACAGAATCATACGCCTTTTCAAAGCCCACCTTGAATAGAAGACAACCACCCATATCCTTCTTTGCTGAGTGAATAACCTCGTTAATCACCACTGTTGTAGCAAGAATATTACGATCCTGGAGAAAAGCGGATTGGGAAGCAGAAATTAAAGAGCTCACTACTTTCTTCAATCTTCCTGCCAAAATTTTAGCAATTATCTTGTACAACGAACCCACTAGAGTGATCGGTCTGAAATCTTGAATCTTGCTGGGATTCTTGATCTTCGGAATCAAAGCAATAAAATAAGAATTCAACCCCTTCGGAAGCTTACCACTCTCGTGGAAATCATTCACAAAACAACCCAAATCATTTTTGAGAAGATCCCAAAATTCCTTGTAAAACTTTAAGTTGAAACCATCTGGGCCCGGACACTTTTCACTAGCACAATTTCACACTGCATCTTTTAACTCCTCCTCTGAAAAGGCCACATCCAACTCGAAAATTTGGGATTCCGAAAGAGTAGAGAAATCCACACCATCAATTGTAGGATTGGATCTTTGATCACAATGAAACAAAGATTTAAAATAGTTAGTGACCCCTTCAGAAATTTCCTTCTCTTCAGCGCACCACACCCCCTCAATCCAAACCCCTTGTATTTGATTCCTTTTGCGCCTATTGTTAATACAAGCATGAAAATAACTAGTATTAGCATCACCCTCCTTTAGCCACATGTTTCTAGATTTCTGCAACAGAAGACTCCCCTTCATGTTAGCAACACTCCACTACTCTGCAAGAAGTTTCTTCTGCAACAAAATCTGATCCATCTCCAAGTCAGCTAGTTCACCATCACAATCAATGCTAAGAATAGCCTTAGAAATATCAGCCAATTTGTTATCCAAGCAACCAAAATAATCTCTATTCCAAGCTTTCAACTTCAACTTCAAACATTTCAACTTCTCTTTAACAACAAAAGCAGGCCAACCCGTTATCTGAGTCTCCATCCAAGCTCTCTTAACCACATCCATGAAATCAGGGTGCTTAAACCAACAATTATTAAATTTGAACGGGATAGGAGTTCTAGACTTCTTTCTATAATTCAGCACAATAGGACAATGATTAGAAAAATATTTATTAAAAGCCCACTGGGTTACTTCTGGCCAAAGAAGAAGCCAATCTGGAGATAAAAGAAATTTGTCAAGTCTACTCATAACTCCCCCTCCTGGTTAGTACCAAGTGAAGCTTCTTCCGATCAAAGGAAGATCCAACAACTCCACCTCTCTAATCCATTCATTAAAGAGATACATCTCTCTTCTACAACTCACACTTGCTCCGCCTCTTCGCTCAGAAGCACTATAAACAGCATTGAAATCGCCAAAGAAACACCAAAGACCATCTGATAAATCATGCTTCTTCAGCACACTCAACTCCTCCCAAAGCACTCTTTTTTGGGTCAGGTTGTAAGGGGAATAAATATTAACAATAGAACAAGTAACTTGTTCCGGAAGCCTCATGCATTGGATGATAAGAAAACCAACTCCCTTATAAGTACTCAATCTTGAAAACTTAGATTTATCCCAAATGCTCAAGATCTCACCCGCTCGGCCGATGGATGGAATAAAATCTCACTCACACTTAGAATTACCCCAAAACCCGTAACAACATTTTGGATCACAATTCTCCCATTTTGTTTCTTGAATACCCAAAAAATGAATATCATTACTACCTACTAGGCTTTTTAACAATCTTCTTTTAAGCCTACTCCCCAACCCCCTAACATTCATAGATGCACAATTCATGGATCACCCCCCTGTTTCCTTTCGATTGGCATTAACAAAGCCAACCTTATCTCTGATCTCCAACATTCTAATTTTGTCCAACATGACATTTTCATCACCATTAAAAGTCACATCTATCTTCTTACCTGTTTCCCAAAACATTTCCACCACCAAGTCCTCCTCTTTGAAATGAAGGAGGTTTGCATTTCTAACTTGAGAATCACTAATGGAATTTATAATAGTTGGGTCCAATTCCTCCTCCTCAAGATTCATCACTGCATAATTTAGATTATTATTCACACATTGAACTTCACTTAGTTTGCTCCATTTGTCTTCTACTAGTTTTTTTATAACTTTTTTCTTTTGTCTACCCACCTTCTTAATACTTTTATTTGCATCTTTACACCCTTTGCTCAACATAGAAAGAGATTAAGGGAGTGGAATAAATGGTTTTTCTACCTTTGTGAAGTTTAGAAACATTTACCTCCCCCAAAGCATTTCCAAGAACTTCACTTGAATTTGGAGCCACATCATGTTTCTTATTAGGTTTTGATGAAAACCCCTTTTCAAGCCCTCCAGTTTTTCTCTTCAAATAAATAATGGGGTTGTCCAATGTTTGACTAGTGCAATTCTCCATGCTAGTTGCCACGCTGGATTGAAAGGCATTAAATGAATTGTCAATAGATTTGTCATTTTTACTATGGCTAGCCGTGTGAATAAAGGAATTGTTAGCCTTATCATTTTTAATCATGCATTCCGTATGGGCTTCAGGTTGAAGGCCCATCTTACAGTTTGAAATAAGTAAAGTATGGTTCTCATTAACTATTGGAGCACCGAGTCAGTTCTGAACCGTAGGCCCAACATCAAATACAAAACTCCCATCCTCCTTAGCCTCATTCAAAGCTAAACACATCCTTCTTCTTCTACCATAGGAAAAGCCTCTTGTAAAAGCACTGGTCAAGTTTGTCCTTTCCCAACATCAGTGTCATTTCTTACTTTAAGGTTATTACTCAACAAAACACTTTCCTTTCTCTGCATTGTAGCCCTTTCCATTCCCAGGAAAAAACGGTCATCCCCTTCCTTCATAGTGTCAAATCGCAATGTTTGAGGAGATATGTCACCATCATCTCTCTCCTTGCCAGCTTTTTTAGCCTCGTGGGCCCTAGTTAGATGGATGCCTACGTCATCATCTTCATCCTCTGAACCAACCTCTTCTCCTCATCCTAAGTTCACCTCCGGCAAAGACTCACCGTCCTCTGAATCCACTGAGTCGGAATCACCATCCCTGTCATCAATCCTTGATGTGTTCAACCCATTTGAATCATCAAATGCATGGTCTATTTCCACCACTCTAATATCCCACAAGAACTCCCCCACCTTAACTTTGAGAACTGAATCGATTCTACTCTGGAATTCGGTTTCCAGAAGGACAAAGTTTACATCAATTCTATCCACACGCTTTGTTCCTTCACTCACCTTAATGAATTGACCAACAGAGCCTACAATCAGCTTGAAGAACTCCTCTAACCAAGCTTGCACATGTATTCCAGAGCATCTCACCCACGCCACCCTCTCCTTGACTAATTCTCCAGGTGACCATCTTCTAATCTCTTTAAACAGAGATTTGCACCAAGCATAGTCTTGAAACTTTGTCCCTTCTACTCCTTTAAGGAGTACTAGCTTGCTTCCCATATGAATGACTTGAATAGAGAGTAGACCTTGAGAAGCCAACATTCTAGTAACATCTTTTCCATCCTCACAGTTTCTAAGTTCTCCCACAAACATTCCATAGCACTTTGACAAAGGTTCCTCACAAACGTTAAATTTCAGCCCTGTCCAATTTGAAATATCCATCGATGACCCTACCCCCCTGCCATTTAGGAGAATATCCTTCCAGGAGGCTCCCCTTTGAACACTGGTATGGATCTCTGTTATATGTTGTTTATGCCTGAATTTTAGATTAGATTGGTTGATGTTCTTCTCCGAATTCAACTTAGTTAAAGGCCTCCCATCTCTGCTGAACTTAGGTTTGTTAATAACAATTTTAAAATTTCCTATCCAAACATTAGATAAGGATTTTTCCAGCTTCCCATCCTCATCTTGTTGTTTGAATCTGACAAAGCCAAAACGGTTGCCCCTCTTATCTCTTTTCAAAGGAATGATCACTTCACCTACATTCCCCCATTTTGAAAAAATAGCCCACATATCTCCTATACCATGATTGTTTGGTATGTTGGTGAAGAAGAAAGTGATGCTATTTTTTTTGTAGAGACTTGAAATACCTATTTGGTTTGCCAAGAGTAGCTTTCCCTTTCTGACTGATTTCCACTCTGTTAGCCCTGCCTTGTCGCCTCCAAGTCCTCTCCCGTGAGGATCCTCACAAACGTTAAATTTCACTCCTCTCGCTCTCAGCTCTCATTGTTTTAACATTTTAATCATTCCAAGGATCCAATAAGCTTTATAATACAAATTAACGCTTTGTTGATATTTTTTGTAATTCTAGTTTGGATTAACCTAGTGAGAAATTCCAGAGCTAGAACAAAGAGTAAGGATGAAATTGGATCTCCTTGACTTTGTCCTCTAGTGCCTTGAAAGTATCATCCATTAATTGTTATAGTAAATGAGGTAGAGCTAACACACCCCAATATCCTTTGTGTAAACTTATGAGGAAAATCACAACTAGTCACCATTTATTGAATTAAGTCCTACTCTAGGGTGTCACAAACTTTCCTCAAATCAACATACTTCCGGGAGAACATAATATTATTAGTTATTGACTCACTAGAAAGGTAGTAAGAAGCTTGTAGTTTTGTAAGTAGATTATTAAATTGGAACTATTTAATAAAGTTAGTTTTGTGTCTAGCTGAAATTTTAAATATAACTAAAAAACAAATATAATATTTATTATTTAGTTATTTATTAAGTAAATAATTATTAATTAGAGAAATTAAGTACATAGGTAATTTAAAATTAAAATTTTAAATCTTTCATTTTAATTGTTTATTTATAATCGGTTATGCGATATTTTATTTATTTGGAGATAAGGTGGAACAACAAAAATAATAAGATTTTTAATTAGGGGTAACTATTATAATTTTTAAAGTTTTGAAAAATAAAATTGGTAAGCAGATTGTTGAAAGTTGCTTTCACTTTCTAATCGTTATTTCGAATAGCTTTTTCAAAAGTAGCTTTCAAACTCTTATTTTTTTAAAAGTTATAAGCTCTTTTCAATTGTTGCTTATTGAATGACTATATTAACTTATTGACTAAGTCAAAAACTACAAGCTATTTGAAAATGTATAGGCTCGAATTTGTGATCATATCTAACTACAAAAGCCATATGTTAAAAAATGAGTATTCATCCGATATTGGTACTTATATTTGTTGAAAACATAAAACTTGTATAAAGGTGTGTTATATGTCAACTATTCTCTTTGGGTTAGTGTCCCAAAGCTTCCTCTACCAAATTAATGAGAAACTAATATATTAAGGCACAACAAAGACAAGTCTAAGTTAGCTCGAGACAAAAATAATAATATAACATTGTAAATTTACACCATCATCATCGTCATTTTATATAACAAAGAAATGATATATAAAATGTGATGAAGAGTTGTATTTCCCTTGAAAAGAAAAAAGACAAAAACAATGAAGGACCTAAAATCCAATGGTTGTTATTCTACTCAAATAATAAGATAGAAAATGAGCATATGGTGTGCACGAGACATGGAAGGTTTGTCAATTATATCTTTAAATATTGACTAGATTAACTTTTTATCATAAATTCGCCCCTTTTATGTATGAAATATGACTCTAACATCAAACAACTTCAGGTTTAAAGAGATCTTTGCCTCAAAAAAATGATTCAATTGATAGGGATTGATATGATACTTAAGAGATTGACGAGAGTCTAATATTTCTTCTTAGAACGTATTAAGTTGACCATATAAGAAGGACCACCACTCTATATTATTTCTTAATAATAGTCCACGATCAAGCAAATTGGTTGAATCTCATAAAACCATTCATAGAAGTTCATTAATATCTTATTTTTATAAAACAAATCAACTTCATATCTTAAATAGTTGATATCACTTTTACTTCTATTGTAACAACAGATTTCATTCTTGTGTAGAAAGTTAGATTAGGTTGAACTATAGTTACCTCAAAGTAAGAATGACAACGGGGCGGATCAGAGTCGGGTTTATGCTTACCCAACCCGAAACCCGAAATTCAAAACCCAAACTTAACAGGATTGAAATTAACAATATCATCCACGAGCTCGTCGGATTTCGAGTAACTCGAACCCGACAGAAAACCGAAAAAATAACACTACTAATCAACTACGATTTTGATTTGAGTTCTAGTATAGAGAATTCTATGCTGATTTGAAAATGAGTTCTTAGAAGTTATTGAGAGATAATCGAAAATTTCAAGAGAGAGAAAGAGAATATCGGTAGCAATTGAGTGGAGTGAGAAGGAAATAGATGCCAGAAGCGCGAGAAAAGAATAGGTGGAATAAGGGGTAAAACAATTGAGAAAAGCCTTGTGTATTTTTAGTGCATCTATCTATCTATACTATATATAAAGCCAAAACATGGTGTAACTTCTACCATGATGTAATTTTCACTTCCGAATTTGCACTTCACATTATTTAATTTTTGTAAAAAACCATATAATCCTAATTAATCACCACCAACATATCAATTAACCACGTCGCTCACCTTAAACTAAATATTATCATAAACACACAAAAATTATAATATAAAGTACATCGAATACAAAAAATATATTCTAATCATAAAAAGTGAAATATATAAAAATTAAATACGTAGTACCATAAAATATTGATCGGCAGACATAAAGTGCATATACACACTAGTATTGTATAAAGGCAAAACTTGAAATAACTATCACCATTGTGTAATTTTACTTTCCTATTTTGCCCATAACACTTTTTAATTTCTACAAAAAAACTATATAATCATATATAACTACCACTAACATATTAACATTCTCTTTCACCTTAAGTTGAACATTATAATAAAATAAAAATTATAAGTATAGTACACCCAATAAAAATGCAATATAAATACATTCAATACAAAATAGATATTCTAAATCTCCAAAATAAAATACATAAAACTTGAATACTTGACATTATAAAATTAGAATATGGGTTTGGAGACACGAAGTGTCTGTCACCACTAGTATTATACATAAAGTCAAAACATAGTGTAACTTCCATTATTGTATAATTTTTACTTCCTATTTCGCTCTTAACATTATTTAATTTTAAAAAAAACATATAACCTTAACTAACCACCACCAACCTATTAGTTAATCATATCTCTTACCTTAAGGTGAATATTATCATAAATACAAAAAATTTATAATATAGTATACAAAATACAATAAATATATTCTAATTCTAAAAAAAATGAAATATATAAAAATTGAATACATAGTAATACATGCAATATTGACGGCAGTAGTAATAATAAGGAAATTGGTGATTTCTTTAACTAAATTGTTTATATTATGTACCAAATGGGCACTAGTAGGAAGTGGAGTTGGGGTAAGAGAAATAATGGTGCAACATATATGCTCTTGAGAAATACATTTTTGTCCCACTTTATAAGGAACACATTTGTTTTCTTACTTTATGTATCATTATCTCCTAGCACAGGGGTGACACAAAGGAGTGAGACAACAAATGTGTACCTTACTTCATGTGTCATCACCTTGTGATTGATTGAAAAAAATGTATTTAAGTTAAAATTTAACTTTTAAGTATTTTTCTGACCATCCATATGAAGTGACACTCATTATGGGACAACATATATGCTCCCGAGAAATAATGAGCAAGAAGTGGAGTTGTTAGAAGATATTTATTGATTTGAACGAGTTAGGGACGGGTTCGAGATAGGGTATCACATGTACCAAAACCAAAAATTGAAATGAGGTAAAACCTGGACTAGAATCCAATAACAACGTGTTTACTCATTAAATTCGGGTTGAGTTTGAACGAGTACTCACAAGTTTGATTTTCATTAACATGTTTACCTCAAAAGTTTCATGTGTCTATTCTTGAAAGTTACCATTGTTTGTTGCCATGTAGAATAAAAATAAAGTATTCATGACAATATGAGAGATTCACTTACTTCAAGAGTAAGTTTTCTAAATTTATTCAACATTTTAACCATCAATTATATGGACATCTAATGGTTTAGATATACTCATTAATTCAAACCATTTAATTTTTATAAAATTGATGGATATAATGATTAGTGAGTTTAAAAAACTTACTCTTGCAGTAAGTGAATCTCTCCCTTATACGACAATATATTATTTTCTGAACATTGGATTGGATTCTTGATTTCTTTTTGTCTAAAGGAAAAAACCCTTTGGTCTAAATCAAAACCCTCTCTCTCTTCAATGTAATTTCTACCATTAATTCAAAACCCTCTCTCTCTCTTCAATGTAATCTCCACCGTTAATTCAAAATCTGATGCCCGCGAAAACCAAAAGGACACATATAGACACAAACACACACAACTACACTCTTCTCTTTCATTTCCAGCTCTTCAACGTTTTTACCAAAATGCCACCAATCAAACGCAAGCAACCTCACCCTTCCACGTTGCTGCCGCCGAGAATCACTCGTGCGGCGGCGAAGCGAGCTACCACTGCCACCGCCGCCGAAGCCTCAGAACCTGCTCCGAAGAAAACCAAAGCGACGAAGCAGAAGAAGGAGAAGGAGAAGGAAGAAGAGAAAGATGACAATGCTTCTTCTAAGACCACGATTATCATTGAGCATTGGTATTCTATTTTCTCTTAACCTTACATCAAAATGAACAAACGAAAAATGGAATTGATGTTCAAGAATCTATGTTTTATTTTTGGTATAGTGATTTTTATAGTACAGTTTTCATGTAGAATAGTTTGTTTTGTTAGCTTTATTCTTTACTTTGGTACCAAACTGAACATTTGTAATAAAAATTTGTGCAAAAATAAAGTAAAAATGTGTATTTAGTTTATGTGTAGGTTTTGAATATAGATAAGTTGTGGTTTGGTGTTTGACATGATTTTTAAGTTGTGGTTATTGTTGCAATTATGTTGCATTTATTGATGTGGTTGTGGAGATCCAAAAACATTGATATTGCCACTTAATTATGGTTGTGAACTATGGTTTAAACTCAAAGGGATGGGCATGAGAAGCTTAACTTGTTACTTTTCATGATGAAATTTTTTTCTATTTCGTTTTATTTAGTACTTACTTGTTATTCTTGAATGTTTAAACATTGTTTGTGAATTGATTTTTGGAGGAAATGGAAATTTGAAGAACTTTTTTCAAGTGTATTTTATGGTTCTTAAGCCTTCCTTTTTAATACATTTCCATTCAAAAATCAACTAGCAAACACTAAATGTTGGTAATAAGCATTTGCAGTTGTTGGTACTTGGTCCATTTGCTATGCTTAATTGTCATAATTATTTTTTCCCTTATGTGTTTTAACTGCTTTTTTGCTTTGTTTTAGTAAGCAATGCAATTCATTCAAGACAAGAGCCAATCAGGTCAAAGAAGGTCTAGAGAAGAGTGCTTCTGGAGTCACAGTGATACTGAATCCCAAAAATGTATGCCAAGAGAACTAGTGATTATCTATTGTTTTTCACTGAACTTGGAAGTTTATGAAGGATATGATCATTCTGAGATCTGTTTTTTAATATGAAAATGGTGCATTTCGTTTGAGAATCTTACTATCCATATGAGAATTGAAATGTAAATTTTTTTTTAAGCAAAGGACCAAAGGTGATAAATGTATGAAGGTCAATTCCCTTTGGCATTTTGGTTGAGACTGACTTAGGAAAGTTGCCTGATGTGAAATTGGGTTGTTTAATTTACCAATTACTAGTGTTTTTTTGTGCATTTATAGTTTAGGACCATTTGTATTTCTTTTGAACAATGTGAATGATTATTAAGCTTCAAATGATATATTATTTGACTAGTCTTTGTTGTCTAATTTTTAATATTTTTACAGATTGATTGGTCTGACTTTTTGACCTTTGTTTTATGAATAGCCAAGAAAGGGTTGCTTTGAAATACGGGAAGAAGAGGAAGGTGGCAAAAAGTTCATTAGCCTCTTGGTAACTCCCCTGTTCCACTGTTTTATAACATGAATTAATGGAAATTGTGATGTTAAATTGTTGATTATCATACAATTATTCACTTTCGATATTATGTTTGGGATTTGTTTTTAACTATTGACCCCAATATCATTAAAAGGGATGGCCCAATGTACGAGGGGTGATAGATGTACGCAACCTAATCCTCATAAATAGAGAAGTTCAACCCGTGACCTCATGATTATTAAACAATTTTACCGTTGTGCCAAACTTGCCCTCTATTGACCTTAATATCATTCCATTTGTTGATGATTTGAGTTGCTATAATAGGGATTTGTTTTTAATTGTTGACCTCAATATTATTATTTTTTAATTTCATGATATCTTTCATTACCCAAAAAAGACAAAAACCTCTGCTTTCTTTTATACCTTACACCTATATTAAAGCATGTATTTTTTACAATCAATTGTTTTTTTGTGTCAGAACATGAAGCGTCCATTTACACCAATGAAGAATCTAGACATGGAGAAGGTCATCTCTGATATTGTTGATGAGATATCATCCAGAGGTTGAATTCAGTTGTTCAGCAAGTCTTTTTTGGCATGACATGAAGTGAAGGTAGATAAGTTCTACTGGTAGAGATTTTACAATGAAAGCAGTTTCTATAGTTTCTTAAATAGTTGTCTTTGTGATAGCTTGATATGGCACTTGAGAGCTGATAATTGGAACAACCATTTTGAATATGTCAATTCTCTTGGATAAGTACCAGTAGATTTTGTTTTACTATAGATTCAGGTTTCATTGGTGCATATTCAGATGAAATTACCAGATATATTGTCTGCACTAAACTGTTTTTCTTAAGAATGCTGATATTTCTATGAAAATTTGTTTTTATTGTGTTATGCATAATGCATTGCCTTAAGTTGAATGTTTATAGCACAATTGTTCTACATTAACTACTATGGGTTGCTCGCATGTTTGTATAAAGACTCAATTGTGTGAGTGGCTCATTGTATCCTTAGGCTTTGTTTGGGAGTTAGGAGGGAAAGGGGAAGAGAGGGATCAAAGGTTTAGAAAGGGGCAGGAAGGGAAGGGAAAATGAAGGAAATTATCTCCCTTGTTTGGGAGTATGAAATTTAGATGAGAGGGAGTAAACTAATGATAATGTAAGAATATTTTGTTTATTTTTCCTTAAAAATGTAATTAACAATGAGAAATGGACAATAATGTGTAATTATATATTATTACTAAATATATTTAGCTATTTTGATATTTTATCTCCAAAAAATCTCAAATTGGGAAACTTTCAAAATAGACACATAGAGAGGGTTTGAGAAACCTCCAAAATCTTTCTCTCTCCTTGATCCAACTCCCAAACAAGGAGAATCCTTTTCAAAACCATCCATTCCCTTCCCTTCCAAAACTCTACTCTAAAACAAGGCCTTAGGCTTTGTTTAGGAGTTATGAGGGGAGGGGAAAGAGAGGGATCAAAGGGTTAGGAAGGGGAGAGAGAGAAGAGAATATGAAGGAAATCTTCTCCCTCATTTGTGAGTATGAAATTTAGATGAGAGAGTAAACTAATGATAATGTAAGAATATTTTTTTTATTTTTCCTTTAGGCTTTGTTTGGGAGTTATGAGGGAAAGGAAATGAGAGGGATGAGAGGGTAAAGAGGGGGGAGGAAAGGAAGGAGAAGGGAGAACAAATCCAACTAAAACCCTCCCTTGTTTGGGAGTGTGGAATTGAGATGGGAGGGGATGGAGGATTAATGTAATACAAAAATACTATTTTACTCATCCTCTCCCTTTAAAAAATCAATAGTATGTTATGTATTATATGTTATAGAATAATATTAGTAAGGGTTGTTAAGTAATTTGACTTATTTTCCTCCCAAAACACCCCAATTTGGGGGAACTATGTATTTTGACATTTGAAGGGTTTGAGGGGGTTTGAAAAATCCTTCAAAACCCTCCCCTCTCTTCCACTAAACTCCCAAACAAGGGAATCCCTCTCGTAAACCCTCCCCTTCCTTCCCTCCCCCTCCAAAATGGTACTCCCAAACACACCCTTAGGCTTTGTTTGGGTGTTAGGACGGAAAAGGAATGAGAGTGATCAAAGGGTTAGGAAAGAGGAGGAAGGGAAGGGAAAATGAAGGAAATTCTCTCTCTTGTTTGGAGTATGAAATTTAGATGAAGGAGAATAAACTAATGATAATGTAAGAATAATTTTTTATTTTCTCTTAAAAATGTAATTAACAATTGAAAATGGATAATTATATATTATTACTAAACATATTTAGCTATTTTGACATTTTATTTCCAAAATACTCCAAATTGGGGAAACTTTAAAAATAGACATATTGAGGGTTTTGAAGGGTTTGAGAAACTCTCCAAAACCTTCCCCTCTCCTTGATCCAACTCCCAAATAAAGGGAAGGTTTTATATAATATTACTAAAATTATATAATATTACTAAGATTATTTATCTATTTGACATTTTATATCCAAAAAACCCCAGAGTGGGGAACCTTAAAAATACACATAGAGGGTTTGAGAATCTTTCCAAAACCTTCTCATCTCCTTCGTTCAACTCCCAAACAAAGTGGAGGCTTTCCAAAACCATCCCTTCCATTCCCCTCCAAAACTCTACTCCACCTTAAACTATACCAACAATCAATTGAAAATTGAGGGAAAAGTCTGACAAGAGGTTAAAAGTTAACCCCTTAAGTAGACACCTTTTTTGAACATCTGCTTGTTCAGCTCATCTTGTTTCCTTTTGGGCCTTTCAAGAGCTTCTTTATTTGCTTGTACCATTATTATCAACTACTTAAATAACATGTCATGCTTAGCCTTCATAATGCTAGGAACATTTTGACGCAAGCAATGTTGTTAAATAGCTGTCATGGCGGATGGTGGTTGCTTTTACTAGCCAATCGCCGTTAACTATTTCAAAAAATCCACCATATGGCCTTCCTTGTCATTTACATGGAAGTGACACTATGATAGTATGACAATGGAAGCGCCATGGCGGAAAAGGCGGAACTCAAGTTAAATGGGTTTTTTTCTGGTTTGTTGAAATAAATAGCGGGTCAAACCAAGTTTTAGGTCCAAATTTGGGTTAAATTTTTTTTATTTTCAGAGAAACTCTCCCCTTTCTACCTTTTCTATAGTCTATGACCAACTTATGCCTTTGTCATCATCTGTTGTCGTTATTGCTCTCGTTGTCTGCCATCACCTAGGGGTGAGCGTAAGACAGGTTGAGACGGGTTAAACATGTCTCTCATCCGTCCCTAAAGATTGATTGTGTCAATTTTTGAACCCAAACTCGTCTCTAATTAGGATGGGATACGTAAGGGACAGATCCAAAATAAGACGGGTCAAGATAGGGATGAATCCGAGTTGAAAAATAACAAAATGACAAACATAATTTTTTTCTCAAATCTTTAAGCATGCACAATCAAAATTATCACAATATGAATACAAACTCAACTAAAATCTGCATCTCACGTACATCAGTATATAAACTACAAAACGCAGATTGCATCACTCAAACTAAAAACTATCACATTCACGTGACTGAAAATTATAGAAGATATTAAAAATTTCTGAACAATTTAAACTGTCAAGTGTCAATATAAGCTGAAATGTTCTTGTATATGATAAGTGGTGTGGATATGTTGTGTGGGCTCGTAAGTATTTGAGTTGTGTGGGCTCGTAAGTATTTGAGTTGTGTGGGTTGAACATAATGAGTATTGATATGTGCTTATTTAACTATTTTTGATATATAACTATAAGATACGGGTCGAGTGACCAGGATATATACCCAAATCGGGTTTGTCCCTTTTAATAGGGTCTGTCATTTTTTATTTAGTTGGACGGGTCAGACCCATCCCTAAATCATCAGATTGAGATAGGTCTACGAGTTGGGATGTGTCTTGCTCACCCCTATCGTCACCTCCCTATCGTTGTCTCTTCATTTTCGCTTTTCTTTTTCTCAACTGTAATATTATTTTATTTTAAAACTAATCCTCTAAAAAAATTATTAAATCGATATTATTGTTCCCTATAATATAGTTAGTAAACTACATAACTTCTATTCTGTCATTTTTTAAGTGAATTTTCTAAAATGCAGTTTTTTTATCAACTGTAACTTATTTTTTTCTCAACTACAATTTATATTTGTTTACTGGATTGAAGTTTATATTTTTTTATATGGTTGGCAATTTAGTTTTTTGGGTTGTAGTTTATGTTTTTCCTATTGTGTTATATTATTTATTTATTTTTTATCGAACGCTGATTATGTCTACTATTTGCCAGTAATGTCATGATGGTTGAATTTTGGCGATCACCATCAACAACACTGAACACAAGCCATTGTGGACCCTTGCAATATGGAGTCACAAAGAATCATCGTCCACGATACTCTTTCCTTGTTTAGGGTTTAGAGTGAAAAACCAAATAAGTGAAGTTGATATTGGAACTTAACCAAAAACCTTAAGATATTAAGTCTATGGGTGTTAGCACATGTACTTCAACTTATCCATTCTTTTCCAATGTATGATATCTTTTGCCCATTTATTATCCACACTAGGAATCCCATAACCTTTCTAATTAGAATTTATTGATAAGACTATGAAATATCCAATGTACAAAACCCTAAATTTTGATGAAAATTACACATTAATGATTTAACTAAATATGTTAAGGCTACCTGAAGAAAGACATGATGAACTTGGAAGAGTCGCATCTCAAAGTATTCAAGTGTTTGTGGAAGTCGAGCTATGTATGAAAGTTCTCACTTGTTTGTGCCTTTGTGGACTAGCATGTGCAAGTGTGTGTGAAATCTTCTTGAGGAAACACTTTAATGTATTGTCAACTTCCAAGAATATATGTAATGGATCTTAAATGCTAAAGACTATTAGTAAAGATCATTGAAAATTTCACTCAAAAGTTATTGATCTAAAACTAAAAAAACTTGAGCATGAAACATAAGCAATAGAAGTATAGAACATAACATTAACTCTTCATTCCTTCTAGATTTACTGTACAGTCATTTGAAGGAATCATTAAACGTCTTTCGTGCTTAAATTTGTATCCATTCAATGAGCGATAAAGAAAGACTATCATTGTAAAACCAATCCTAATTACTCGAAAGGACTTGTTGACTTGTTTGAGCCTAAAGAGACTAGGTTGAAAATATTACTTACTCTGCAAGAGACTATATTAACTTGTTAAAATAGGTAATCTAATAAATAATAGTGAAATCTTGATGGTATTAATGACTAGACATAGCCTGGGTTTGGGTGGGCCCGAATAAAATTTGTATCATTATTTATCAACCTGATTACTATCTTCTTTGTCTAACAAAAAAAAAAGAATACTTTCTATCTAGTGTTCAAACTTATTTTCAAACTTATTTTCATCACCACTCTACTTGGAACTTTGTATCACAAATGCATGAATCATGGTTACTGAATCCAAAACAATTGAGGCAAGGATAACAGCTATGCTTTGACCCAGCTCAGATCTTAGTGTGGAATCCTACAAAGAATAAGAGGTCTGAAAACAGCAGAACCATAGTGAACTCCAACATTATGAATAGGAAAATGGAAAACCATGGATAATATATGTCAATCCTAATTCACACTTTATCAGTATATCACTTGTATGCTTTTTTATACTAACTGTAAAAAAATATGTATCCAAAAATAGATTTCTGTAAAACCTTAAAAGTGCTTAATTTTGGTGTAAAATGGGCAAGACATTCTTGACTTGTGACAAAACAAAAACCATCAAGAAATTCAAAAGCAGATAACGCACACCAAAAAAAAGTAGATAACATATAATAGATTCATTCATCCAGAAACATAATATCTACATATAAGCCTATATAAATCAAAAGACAAACACCAATAGCATCAATGATTCAGGGTCATAATATCCAGCTCAATCCTCAGCTATATTCCATGCATGACTGGAAATATTATCAAGCTTGCTTGTAATGGAAATCATCTATGGTGGAGTATACTAAACCATCATCTCCGAGAGTTTTCAGCGACAACCTGGCATCAAAAACAGATTTGAGTTACGCAATAAGCAAATGCAATACATTCCTCACACAAGACAAATGAATATGAAAAGAGAGATGACATGATCTTGTCCGATGGAAGCTTCAGTTCTCGAGATAGTTCATCGACATGTATTCCACGTTCATCTGACCTGAAATTTAAAACCAATATTGAAATCTTTCAGCATCACAACTCATGTAAAGGAACAAATATGAATATAAATTTTAAAATGTAAAACTCACATGTCCGAATGCTGCTGCAGATAGTCAATAACCAGTTTATCACAATCTTTGAGTCCATCCACACCATATTGTGCATATGCCTGTGGTGAGGAAATTATATTATCAATCCCATCAAATTAAACTACTATAGCAACTAGCATATCAGATCACATACTGGAATTGATGATGGTGCCGGAGATACATTTGATGCATTCTTGACAGGAGTGTTGAAAGATGAGTCAGGATGTGCAGGAGTGATTCCTTCAACCTATAATCCCATAAAACAGTGCAAGAAAAGGCATTATATTATATATTAATCACGCAGGCCAACTTTAGTCAAGCACAATAGTTGAGTACATTTAGCAATTTGGTCAAAAGTTTTGATAATCCTATAAATAGATTATACACAATTCTCAAATTTACACTTTTTACAAGTTCCTGATATAATTATACTTTGACAGAAAATAGTCTGGAGATACGAATATTATGTCACCTTTAGTTTGGTGCGGAGGTGGTTATGAATGCAGTCAATGAAGTGAAAAGATATCTCATCAAAATTCGTTACAGGCCTGTGAAACACAACAAATATGAAACAAACAAAGATAAAACTAGTCAATTTTGCCAAATTCCCAAATACTTTCATTTACCTAAATTAAATAAATCTACATTGATTGTAGTTCATATTTAAATCCATCAAACAGATAAATCACTGATATTCCCCTAAAGGGACAATACTATTCAGGAAAAGTTTGGAAATCCAAATGCTATATCCACAAAGGTAGCTAGTAGCCTAGAATACTCAATATAGCTATCTGGCAAATCAGTAATGAAATTTGTCAGTCTCTAACCATCAATCTTTTTTTATTATTCATTCTCAACATAATCCCAGAAATAAAATGGAACAAGACCAAAAAATCATGTGCATATTAATTCCATGTTAGTATTTAAGAACAATGTCTTAATAGTATATAAATCTTAGCTCAGTTAACTTCAAAGTTAATCTAATGTTTTTGTAAAGGCATTCATTTGACGGTGCATGCTAAATAATTTAAAAAATCATCAACAATGCCAAAATCAAAATCACATATTATGTGAGAACAGCAAATTCCACAATCCCCTGTTCAATTCATTCATACACTGAATGAAGAGCGGTGAAAAGGAAATTCAGAAAAACTTCTTGAAAGATCTACACAACTTCAATAATGGCCAAAAAGAACAGACACATTCATAACCAGGAGAGACTTGGTTAGACCAACTTGCAGAGATATTCATCACTCTAATGCATCCCAAGCTCAACGGGGCAAGACCCCTAAACATCTTAAGCAAGTCATGATTCTTGGAACTACTAAATATAATCACTAATCAGTGTTATTTTTTTCCATAAATTTTAATGGTTCAAAGCCTTGGGTTGAAATGTTTTAGGATCTTTCCTCTCAGCCATCAGGTACTGTAAGTTGTTGGGCAAGTCTTAGGGCTTTGGAACTACTAATCTCAGACTCCTCATCCCCCATTTTCAATTTTCTCATAAAGCCTTTAATTAGGCTGTGAATGCCTTCAATTATCTCACCTGACCTTGTCATAATTAAGTGTACCATATAGAAAATTCAAGAGAGAAACTTACATTTTGCAAGAAAAAAACATTCCACTGAACTAAAAGCAAATAAACAATCATGACATAATTATAAGATATAGGGCTTAGCAGACATGCCTGACAGAAAAGGCAACAAGTTGCCTTACACCTTGAAAGCTTTTCAAATGCCCATAAACACGAACATACATACCATCTCTGTGAATGAATAAGTTGAGAAGGCAAGAAACATAATTAACACCAACTCATATATTAACAATCATTAGCAATTTAGCATCTATAGTTAAGAACTTACTGTATTTCTTCCATTTCCTTCGAGTCAAATGCCTCATTGACCCTAATTACACAATAAAAAAGAAATTCATTCTACATTCTAGTTCTATCCAATAATAGAAATAATGATCCAGAAGCCAGCAAGGGACAGGCACATATATATTGATATTTTATTTAAAATGGCAATAAAATGCATGAAGTACCATCTTCGGCATTTAATACGCCCAGTTCCATCATCTAAAACAAAATTAACATCAGTGTTTCTCTCAGCTTTCTCAAACACCATTCCAACCAAGGTTACCTGAATCAAAAATATAAAATTAATGTTAAAGTGGATAAACTATAACCAAACAGATTTTTCTAAAATTTCAAAGCTAAGCAGCTTGGCAGTACAACTCTTGTTTAAATAAAAGTTAAATCATTCCAAGATCATAAAAACTTAAAAAAGGGCAGCAGCCAATGTTTTAGTGGAGCACATAAATAAAAAAATTAAGTATGTTTTACTCTCTAAAAAGAAAACAATTTTGATTGTGACCCTCAAAAACAAAATTTGGCTTGCATCCACCACAAAAAGTAGGAGTGAAAACGAAATGAACCAAGTCGAAGCAAAGATCGGCTCGATTCAACTCCATAATGATTTGCTCAACTAAGAACTCAACTTGAGTTTGAAACAAACTATATTTTCAGCTCGAGTTTGGCACGATTGAAGTTCGTGAACTATTCAATTCAACTTGTAAGCCTGAATTCATTTGGTGCATCAAAAGTTCATGAAATGTTTAATTCAACTCATCAAGTCAATTGATTTGGTTCATTAGCTTGAATGATGATTATTTATTTAATATATAAAATTAAGATTTTCTATATGTATATATGACATATATATAATCGAGTAAGCTCATAAATCTAACGAGTAGAACTCTACTTGGCTCAAGTTCGACTCGTTTATTTAACGAGCTTATATTTTAGCTCAAGTTCAACTCGTTTGGTTAATGAACAAAGTTTATTGAACAAAAGAACAAGTCAAGTTTCAAACAAATGTTTAGTTGGTATGGTTCATTGCTAGGACATTAGTGACTTCAGTCCCAAAAGTTAAATCCCCTATGTTTCTAGTCCCTATAATAAAGCTCAACCTTTTGTTTTCAGTTCAGACATACACCACGAGTCCTCTATGTAATGTTGATGTGACCATGTAATAATGTCTCAACAAATAGGTATCTCAAAGTTTAAGATATAAAACCAACTAATTTTCTTTAGTAGTGCAAAATCAAAATTACCCTACTTTATAGGGACTAAAATCGAATTTAAAATAAAAATAAGTTAAAGGGAATAAAGAGGTAGTGTTACATTATTGAGATCTACACCATTGATAACAAAGCTTGATTTTTCATCACCGGAATGAGAAGCTTCACTTATCTGCTTCACCGTCACCGGAACCAAACCCTGAGTTTCACGGCTCTATACAATGACCAATCCAAACACACACAAATATAATCAAAATCACTTCTTCAATGAAAAAATAGAAAGGAATAAGAGAAAGAAACGTTACTCTGGGGTGAGCAGGGGATGAATCGTTGAATTGAGTAGAGTTAGAGGAAACGAATCCGCCACCGGAGAAGCCGGTGGTGGAATCGAATTGAGAGGCGGAGAACATCGTCGGAACCCTAGAGTGAGAAAGAAGAGAGATAATGAAAATGAAAATGAAAATGAGAACATGGACCTTTTATATTCTTTCCCGCCAATAATCCCTCGCTTTTTTCCCGCCTTATCGGGTTTCAAATTTTATCACCACTTATTCTCTCATTTCCTATAAATTATGTTTTATTTTTTTATTGATATTTCAACCGAATCATCGGCTCTACTATCATTTGCGGAATCCGATCGTAATTGAGAAGTCTCTAATCACTAAAGGAGCACAATATTATTTTCATCAATTTCATTTATTTTGACACGTCTAGTTAGGTTGATGTACCACTTACCTTTTTTATTTCTTTTTGTTTTGTTTAGCTTAAAAAAAAGGAGAAGATGAAAGATGGAAGAAAAATCATCAATAAATAAAAATAGAGAAACATAAAAAAATGGGTTATCAGAGTTTTGAAAGAGTTAATTGTTTCATAATATATATATATATATATATATATATATATATAATTATACCTTTTAAACAAATTTAAAAAATTAAAATAAAAACAGTATTGGGTCCTAGTGCCACCCAAGGGTACAATCGCGTGCATGTGAGGAGGACCCGATTAGACCCTATGTGCTCTCTCAGTATATTTCGATAATGATCGGGTCCGAATAGGGTCGGATCTCATCGGGTTTATGACTGAATTTGGGTTCAAAAATTAGACTCCATCAATATTTAGTGTGAGATAAGGACCAAACATATCATGTCCCAACTCGTCCTATTATCACCTATTCATCATATTTGTATGTGTCTTTATTCAAATATGTATAAAGTAATAACATTTTTTAGTCGAAAATATTATTGATTATCTAAATCTTTATCATATATACATGATTAAATAATATATATATATATATATATATTCAATTTAGATATCAAATTACATCTATACTATTAATAAAGGGAAAACACAAAATAACCACTATCATGGTGTAATTTGTGTTTTCCAATTTTGCCCTCAATATCTTTTTATTTCTACCAAAAAACCATATAATATTATTTTCTTATTTTATCCTTATTATCTTCTTATTTTAAAAGTGTATTTAAAAAATTGAATATTAGACCAATTGAATAAATTCAACCGTAAATTTAGCGCAAAAAATTATATTTGAATTTATAAAATACAAACTATACATTACAAACGATAGGAAAGCGGGTTGACAGACACGATAGTGTATGTCAACACGCTAGTATTTATAATAATAAATAATATTGAGAACATTTTATATAAAATGAGTATGTATAATATTTAGTCAGATCTATGGTCGGATCGGGTTTAAAAGATGACCCATTAAATATTTAGGATTTGGGTTAGCTTCGGGTCTAGAGGTATATCCGGATTCAAAAATTGACTCAACCAATAGTTAGGATTGGATAGGGACAATTTTAACCCGTCCCAACTCTGCTGATGTTCACCCCTAAATACTAGTACCATTTATCTTAGAGGTTTATGTAATATCTTACAGTTGGTAAGGGTAATTTTGTTTTTTCATTTCTGAAATTTGTATCTATTATCAATCTACTTTAGTCACAACTTTGATGATAAATATCTTCGCACTTTTTCTTCTTTCTTCTCTAATTCACAACCAATACAAATTTGCAAACTCCAATAGTTTTTTTTCTTGTAAAGCATGACAATTCCAACTTAATTTTAATTATTGTTTGAACTTAATTTTATCCCATCTTAATCTCAGGTTATATTATTATCAAATGTTATATATATTAGAGTTTTTTTTGTTCTTTGCACTGAATACAATCCTGTCTGAGTTGGGATTCACATGTATGCGCGTTTGACTGAATAATTATGCATAACTGATTTTTTGCAATTATTTAAAATTGTATTAAGCATAACTCATTTCATGTGATTATTTAAAAATAAATTTAAACTAAAAATAGATGTATTTCAAATAATAAACTTCAATTAAAATGTTAATGCATCTCTAATCAGAATTATCACACATATGGTTAACTATGGATAAAAAAATCACAAGAGATTCTTGGCCAAAATTGTTTGTGATTATACATGCAGATAATCTGAAGTTTGCTACATGAAGATAATAATCAATATCTAAGATAAACAAAGCAACCCTATTTGTTAAAGTTTCTAACACATAAAAAAATAGTTCTCTTAATTATCTAAAAGTCAAAGAAATTTCGAGAAGCTAGTGGCAGGAAAGATTGAAGAATTATTTTCACAAACTTTTCAACTATGAACATAATTCTTTGTTTTGTGATAGATATATTATACTAAAGTTACTCCTCAACAATGCTCACTTTTAGGATCAACCGCACTTTTAACATTATCTCTATGAGCACTATAGAATTATCACTCAAGGGCGCAAGCTCGGGCACTCATATATGTGATACATATAACAATGCTTCATCTATTAAGTAGTGTTATATTATATGTATGACACATATAACAACACTAACTACATAAAGCGTTGTTGTATATTGTACTTATAACAACGCTCATATGTTGTTTTATTTTAAATTATATTTTTGGTAAAAAGATTTATATTTAAGTGAAAAATTAAAGTTGGATATTTGTACTTAATTATGTTTTATAATTATTATCATCATTTTTCTTCTTCTTTTGATTGTCTAAAATAACACAAATTATTACTGGAAGCGTGCACACAAATGTATGAGTTGTTTGTAATTTTTTAAATATTTTCTGAAATACTGAGTACTTGCAAATCCGCTGGGTACCTAAGGACTTGTGGGTATCAGACTCGACATGTACTTATATGGGTCATAGTTCCAAGATGGCTTAATGTAGCGAGTCCCAGTAGTACACTACTCAACCCGAGTCTGACTCACTATTATCCCCTATTGGTGTCAATATTTTGAAATGACTTTTTCTAAAACCTTGTGACTAATCTACATGATGTGTTAAGTGTTATTGTGTGTGTCATGCTTAATCTATGTAATATTTTATTTTTATTGTTCCATGCTAACTCGATTGCTCTTAAAAATGTAAGGAACAATTTAAGGATTTAATTTAAAATTTTAGTCAACAACGTGTCTAAGCTTTTCAAAGTATGTTTGGGAAAGAAAGATATGGAAGAGTTACCACACCTACTATTTTGAAAACAAAGGAAGAAATGAAAAATTGAGAAAATCAAGTGTTAAATGATAAAGTTGAAGAGATGAGACAAAATATAAGCATGAAATGTTATCAATGGAGCAAAAATTTCAAAATTTTGTTGGTTATTGTCATAAATCCAGACAATTGAGGAATAGATGTAGAGACAGTAGGAGTGATATTATCAACTACAGATACTTCTATAGTGGCTGATGTTCCAAATAATGATAAGGTGATTTCTTATTTATTATTTGGCAAAAGAATATAATCTTTTTTAGGAGCAGTGGTTAGTTTTAATGTAATTGTGTATTAATATTTTTGTAGATACTACTATATGCTTGACTTATTGTTTTTTATTCATTTGTTTGTAACAAAATCAATTGGAAGACAACTTATCCTATAAAGATGGGGATGCATATGTATAATTGGTGTTGATGATTGACATATATCAAGATCTTATATTTTAGATTATAATTATATATTTTGGTAAATAACAATAAATCTAAAATACTATCTTTTAATAAATGATACATAATTGTATGACTCTTTAACTTTTATATACATTAAATGCTTTTATTGTATGTGACAGTTGACATTAATAAAAGAGAAAAAGATGTATGTATTGACAGTGTATGAGTTTTATATAATGTCATTACATTATCCACCATTGATACTTAATTATTGTTGATTTATCAAAAAAGTAATTAAAATGAATAACAGATGTTAGGGCGAATATGCATAAATTTTTACACGGTCAGTGTATAGATTTTACACTCTTAATAAAATGTATGATAAAAGACAACAAAATTGTTCTTAAATAGTTGAGTAAATAAATATTATGTTTTGTATATGATCACGAACATTGATCACACTTATAAAATCGTACTAAATGACCAACACAACATTTTTCATTTTGTTGCCTATAGGGACTATGGCAACCGAGCACGATTATAAAGTAGTACGAAATGACTAAAGATTATGGTTTTCAACTTTTTATATTAATAATGACTTTAAACAATTGCTTTTAACAATATTGAAACCCATTGTCTATATTATTTATTAGGACAACACTTTTAGAAAACCATTGCTACAAGCCAAAAAAACCATGGACTAAATAAAAGATAATATCCCAAATTAACACATAAAACCGTTGCTTATGATAAGGAGAACAATTGTTTTCTTAAATTTGACAACAATTTCAAGTGGATGTTCTAAAAAAAAATGTTGTACTAACTAAACTCACAAATATACTCCTAAAGTAATCATCTAGCTCTCATTCAATATGCTAACAAGAAGGATCAACATGTATGGAAGAATTGAAATTCTGTCCCGGAATGTAAGAGAAATGATAAATTTATGATTTTTTAAATTATTTAATTTTACAAATATGGGACTTAAAAAATTATTTATATATATGGGCCACGTGGAAATATTTCTACATGGTAGTGGATCCTCTCATATTATAGATGATTTAAACCCATGATAAAAAGGGAACATATCTATTATTTCACTTTTTAATTTTATATTATTTATATACCATTAACTCTGATTGATTGAAAAAATATTCAAGTTAAAATTATATTTTTTTTTATCAACCACACCTTCTGACACAAAATAGTGGGACAACAGACGTAGTTCCTCGTGAAAATAGTCCATATGAATGATTTGCTCCAAAGGGGAGAAAGTAAGTAGTCAATCTAATACTAAATGAATGTAATATCTATGTATTGTTAATGTCAAAATTTATATAGTCATTACACTATCCCTATTAATTTATATTATTTTTTGACGAATCGATAATGATTAAATATCAATGGTAGATAATGGAGTAAGAGTTTATAAATCTCATTCACCCTTTTCTCATCCCAGATATATCAAAATGAAACATTGTTATATTTATTTGTATTGTTAGTATAATGATTGTACACAACCAATACACTATCGACTATTTATTTGCATTACTTATATTTAAAAGTAAATATAAATGATGAATATATTTTAACGCTAAATAATATGATGACAATGTAAAAAACTCTTATATAATTAATATAGATATATTGAATATGAAATACAATAGATACTCCTATGCAAACTATATGACAAATATGAGTTTGGATAGTTCTTTATGGGTGAACTATGCTTTTACCTAAAGATTATAGGAAGATGGTTCTGCCTAGAGATTTTATTTTAATGTAGTTTGTCCATGAATACCCAAAAAATCTATATGACATAGCAAGCAACATATTCAACCTATCTAATTTCCATAATTGGATCTACCTAATAACTCCATCAATTTCAATCAATGCATTCAAATTTTAATTATAATAAAACAAAACCATGTCTAAATATCTTTTATGTTACTAAAGTCACCAAAAGAAATCATTATTATAAGAAGAAATAAAAAATGATAAGACATTTTTATCATTTTATTTATAATAAGATGATATTAAAAAAGAGTGTAATATATTTGGTGTAAAGATACTACACAGTTAATACATTATTCACCTTCCATTTAAATTAATTTTATTGAATAGTTAATAAATATTAAAAATAAATGATGAATTGTAATTTTTTACACTGTTAATATATACATTTATTTTCTTAAAAAAAACTATCATCTCCTATATTGAAAAGTATCATTATTCATCCTAATAATCTCAATTCTATAAAATCACCAAAATCACAATTTTTTAGTCTTAAATTGGAAAATAATAAAGAAGAGTTTGATAATTAGAATCCATCGGTGTGGGGCGTATACACGTGCAGAAGAAAAGGACAACATGTAAAGCAGATCATCTATCCCAAATGTTGTCTTAGTATATGTCTGAATCCAATTAGAGTGTTTCTTTTATTAATTTTAATTTTTTATTTTATTCATATGTTAATTTTGGTTTGAGACATAAAATAACACACTAGTAAAGGAAAAGATGATCCCATCCATGTAAAGCATTCCGATTCGAAACACTTCATCTTCATGTGGTTCTCATTTCTCTCTCTTCATCACCCTTCATCAATTTCATACCCCATCTTCACAAAATCCACACTTTCATTTTCAATTTCATCAAATGAATTCAATCACCATTCTTAACTCCTTATACACTCTCCCTCTCACAAAATCTCACCCCAATTATCATTCATTTCAACCACCACTTCTTCTTACTACTAAGGGTGGTGGTGGTGGTGGTGGTGGAGGAACTAAGTTACGTGTTAGTTTGGGTTCTTCAAACGATGCCGTTTCAAGCAATAGCAAAGATGGGTTGTTTTTGTTGCAACTTAACAAAGCTTCATCTAATAGTGCTATGGAGCAGCTTGATATAGAGCGTGGTGTATGCATCCCTTTTCGCAAATACTCTCCTCAAGCTGTATGATTCGTTTCACTTTTCCCATTTTTTTTATTATCATTATTTATTCATTTTTGAATTTACAATACAATATTGTTATTGGGTTTTGAGTTACGAGACTTATGGTCTATTTGCGAGTTGGGTTTTGGAGAGGGAAATAAAAAGACTTCAGCGCCATGAAATACACATGTGGTTTGTCTGTAACTGAATTCAAACACTGCGTGTGTATGAGTCTACCACTTATTGGGTGGGATAGTAGATGTATGCAGCCTTAAAAGGCTATCCCTTTTGTATTCATTTCGGAAATTACAAATATAATAGTGTCATTAAGTTGTCTATGTGACATAAATTGTAAGCAATAGTGTCATTGATGTTTGGCTTAATTATACTTTACTGCATCAGGGGGAAGTTCGGGTATCTTACGTTGTAGAAAAGATTATAGAATTGTGCCTTAAGTGGATTAGATATGTGTGGAGGAGGCTGTTAGAAGCCCTAGTAAGGTGAGTAAATTAAATGGGGGTTAATTCAATTTCTAGAGATAGAGGGAGGCCAAGAAAAATCATAGGTGAAACAATTAGGAAAGATTTAGAGATCAGTGTTTTATCAATGAGCATGATTTATGATAAAACATTATGGCGTCGTTCGGTCTATGTAGCCAACCCCACCTACACCATGTTTCGCACAACTAGCTTAGAAGCCAATTAAAAACTTATAAACTAACCAGAACTTATTAAGCTAGTTAATTGAAGATTAGTTGACAAGGGGCTTGACATATGAGAGTGAAGAAGTTCACATAGTTTGTTTTAAATTGTACTTTATTGTATGCTGTAAATATGCAGAACATGCTAGTATGACATGAATGTAGTTTTCAATGAAAACCTTGGTCATTGTTCCTCACCATGGGAGGGTAGTGAACTAAGCAAATTTGTTTCAATCTTCTGAATGATTATTTGTAGCATGAAGCAACTTATGTTTGACTACTTTTTCTTTTTTTTGTGGGTTATTAGGTAAGGAATAAGGTATTAGAATCAAGAGGGGGTGTTTTATCACTCATGTCACGGGGAGTGGAGATAGTTTGGAAGCTGGGCTTTTACTGGTCTACCTTGACATATGATTTCCTAGTTGGAAGGGATGAAGAGGTTGTTCCATATCGAGCTCGACAGCTGAGGAACCTCTTGTGTGATCTGGGGCCTTCCTTTATTAAAGCTGGTCAGGTGTGTTGTTGTTTTGTCATATACTCTGCCAATCAATTGTCAGGTTCGTGTTTTTCGGTTGATAATAATTTTTCTTTCTTTGACAGGTCCTTGCAAACAGGCCAGATATCATTAGAGAAGATTATATGAATGAACTATGCATTCTTCAAGATGATGTTCCTTCATTTCCCAATGAAGTAAAACTCATTACTAAGTGTCAACTTTTTTTAATTGACTAAATTTTCACACCATAATTACCTGGATCTTATAACTGATGTATGGCTTAAATATGTTCCAGATTGCCTTCAGTATCATAGAGGAGGAACTAGGCCAGCCCCTTGAAGCTGTTTTCAGCAAAATCTCATCAGAGACAATAGCAGCTGCCAGTTTGGGCCAAGTTTACCGGGCTACTTTACGCTCCACTGGCGATGATGTTGCTATCAAGGTTTGATTCAGCTCAACTTGTATTATTGTATTATAGTTTCGTTTTCATTTCCAAACACATCGCTGGTTACATTATATTAAGAAGTTCTGGCATGGCATCAATATATACTGTTGTCCCCATAGAGTGATTAGCTTACAGATTTTAGACAGCCTGCATAACTATTTGAATTTTCTTTTGCAGCCTGAGCCATTGAGTTTACGTTAATAATATATTATGTCCTGGTGTGACCTGGATCTCTTGCTAAGAGCATTATGTTTGTAGTTCTAAGACACTGAAGTTTTACATGTCAGTTTTTCTGTTGCGATGGTTCATTGATATATGCTTGTTCATACTGATCCAAAGCAGTTGCTTTCCTGCTACTTCATTTCTTTAAAAAGAAAATCTGTTTATAGTTATCAGTATACAAATATTTACCTTTCCCTCCCTTCTAGTACTATGCACTTTGATTTTCCTTTATTATCATTGGCAAATACTTCTTTAACTTATGAACTACTTCTGTAGTTTTTCTGCTTGTGAAGTGATGTATATGTGTTGCTAAAATATAAACATGGAGAGATAAACAAAGTTTTGGAACAAGGTTAAATCCACTTTTAATGACATACTTTGTTGTACTTGCAGGTTCAGAGGCCTGGGATAGAACCCTTAATATATCGAGATCTCTTATTATTCCGCACATTGGCTTCATTCTTGAATGGCATTAGTATACAGAAATTGGGGTGTAACGCTGAGTTGATTGTTGATGAATTTGGTGAAAAGCTTTTGGAAGAGCTCGATTATACCCTGGTAATATGCAAAACAGCCTCTTGAATGTCATAGTAGTATAATGTTTGCTTTGAACTCACAGATTATCCAATAAGAGTATATTTGTTTAAAAACATGTACCGACTTGTCTATCTTTATTTCAGGAAGCCCGTAACCTCGAAGACTTTCTTGAGAATTTTAAGAATGATCCCACCGTCAAAATTCCTCTGGTTTATAATCAACTTTCTGGTCCACGTGTCTTAGTAATGGAATGGATTGATGGTATTAGGTGCACCAATCCGAAGGTTTGTTTAAATAGATTGGTGATGCTGTTACTATATACTGTATTGTCAAGCAACATGGTTTGTTGTGTTGTCGTGATTTAATAATTGTCATTCTTGTGATTCAGGCCATCAAAGAAGCTGGCATTGATTTAGATGGATTTCTAACTATTGGTGTGAGTGCCGCTCTAAGGCAATTGTTGGAATTTGGATTATTTCATGGAGACCCTCACCCTGGAAATATTTTTGCCATGCGTGATGGACGAATTGCATATGTGGACTTTGGCAATGTTGCTGTTCTTAGTCAGGTACTTCTTCATATGATGACCATGAAGGGAAAATTTGTGTGCTTCTCTCTCTCTCTCTTTCTCTCGCCACCAGTAATTGTGTCTCTTTCTATAAGATAATGACATATGATTATGATGACATTTTGAGTTGTGTTTACCCATCAGACAATTGTGGAGTTAAGTTTAGCAGAAATAGGAGTATGAACGTATTCTTTATTCATTCGTCTCAAGGAACATTTGGATTGCATTTTTTACCTAAAATTATCATACATGTTACTTAAGGATTTAGCTCCTCTAAAGTACGGGGTGCACTTAGAGAGTAAAGTGCACACTCATGGTCAATGACTGAGAGATCATTGTTTATGATTATAAAGAATATGTGTGCAAACATTAAGCCGTTGATTTAGGTAATAAATGTGCCCTTTAACCTCTAGAGGAGCCGGATCCGTTTGTTAAAACCCATGTATTGCACTATACATATTGTGTTATTATTGTAATGATAACTTATATCCATGTTTGATGTGAGAGAAGAATATCAAATGGCTGAATATGGAGCTGCTCTGATAATCATGTTAATATACTTTCCCTGTGATGTCAGTACTTTTCCCCATAAATAATCACCAAACATATCTTTTTGAATATTTTTCCCTTTTTCTTTCCATGTTTAAACATATACTGTATTATTTCACTCCATATAATAATTTAACATCATATGCTATATCATCTAGTCTCTATGGCTTTACATTGGATTTTATTACCATAAAAGCTATGAGGATTAAGGGTCCAATGGGCATATGATTTTGACTTAGCTTCAGGCTTTTAGTTTAAACTTTAAAGTCTAACTCGAGTGTTTGCTAGATAATTGACTTATTATATGTCTGTAAAATAATGAATGACTCTCAAACTTTATCGTTGTCAATTTTGAATCCTTCTCTTTGAAGTAAAAAAAAATTCATGAGTCAGTCCTACAGTGTGTTATCCAATAAAATTGGTATTCTTTCTCGATTTTCATTTCTTCTATAAATGGTTTTATTAAATACAGCAAAAGATGAAAGTTCAAATGGGGTACACATTGTTGGGGAGTAAGTCCCACACCGTCTGACTCATTATTTCAGGAATAGTTTAAATACCTGTTAGATTAATCCTCTCATTGCCAATTGGTTGAGATGAAACTTTAACATGTTATCAGAGTTAGAGCCGAACTTCTCTTCAGTTATCCTAGGTCAATGTTGCAATAAGAAGTAAAGTGAACAAGTTTATCTCATAAAATCAAAATAGGTAATAATTTCTGCTAGTATTTACTATCATGTTATGTATGGGGCAAATTATATGGTTGGTTTTGTCTCGAAAGTCCCCCGAAACCAAAAAAAGTGAAGCAAACTGAAGATCCCTTGCTAGCAACATCCTGAATGTTTACCAAATCCAACTGTGTGAAGTTACCCTTGGTGTCTGACATTGTAGTGCATAATGTTCATTGATCCCTCACTGTGAATATTCTAAACTTTAGCCACATATTAAGATCTATGATATAAATGTGAAAATACTTTGCTTATATGGACTGCTTCCATTTTAATTTAGAGTATAACATTTTCTTACGTAAGCTCTTCAGAGTGTAGAGTATGTTTTTTTGTGGCTGACATGTTGATCTGCTTCCATTTCTGCAGCAAAATAAACAGATTTTAATTGATGCTGTAGTCCATGCTGTAAATGAGGACTATGCTGAGATGGCTAACGATTTCACCAGATTAGGCTTCCTGACACCTGGGACTGATGTCACTCCAATAATTCCTGCTTTAGAAGCAATTTGGCAGAATTCTGCTGGAAAAGGACTGTCGGATTTTAATTTTCGAAGTGTCACTGGTAGGCACTTTCCCTTCATTAATTAATATAAATGGCCATAGCTATGTCACTATCTGATCTCAAATCTGATATTTCCTGAAACAACCCTTCTAATTTTTTATTGTTTTTATCTTGTTATTTTGGAGGACATAAAGAAACAAATTACTATGCATATTGTTGATTCTGAAAGGACAAAGTCCAAAAATGTTAAAATGATTTAGTTACAGAGCCATTCCTGATGGGTTTTGTGACTGTTCTTCTATCATACCTTAAGCCCATGTTATTCTTCGGTGGTATTGTATGGATGGGGTCATATATTGTATTGAGACAAAATCTTTTTCTGTATACAGGGATCAAATCTATAATGGTTTACTTTAATGTTTCACATTCATGATAATGTAGGAATGTTCTGTTTCTGTTGTTGTGTTCATTGTAACTTGATTGTAATGGTTTATGTCCTTAAAGGTCTGTTTGCGAGTTGTATTTTGGAGGGGAAAGAATGAAAATGGAAGGCTTCTGAGCCATCTCAACAATGTATTTGATAGCTCTCAAACCTTCCTCTTTCCTTTCTTTCCATCCAAAATTCAACTTGCAAACATACTCTAACTGAACGAGGCAATGAAACATCTATATCGTTGTTTCAAACCATTTCTTTTCCTCATTTTAGGTACAGAAAGGGGGGAAGGGGCCTTTTTATCCTACACATTTTCATACATCCACAACTGATATTTTGATAAAAATAACTGCAGGGAAGTTTAACCAGTTGGTTTACAATTATCCCATTCGTATTCCAGAAAGGTTTTCGCTTGTAATCCGTTCTTTACTGACTCAAGAAGGCATCTGTTTTACTCTGGAACCCGACTTCAAATTTCTTGAGGTAAAAGCATCCATTTGTCCAGATTTCATTTTCATAACTGTCCATTTTATCATACCTTATTTGTTAGTATAATATTAACACCAATATGTCAAATAGGTTGCCTATCCATATGTGGCTAAACGACTGCTAACAGACCCAAATCCCGCTTTACGTGAACGCCTCATACAGGTCAGTAATGCTGTTAAAATGCATCAGCTTTTATTTATATGATTTTTGTTCTGTATAAACCTGTTCCTAACTTACAATCCTCAAGTTCAAAGAGGGCGATTCTTGGCGATCTTTATTTAAACACATCTTAAGTCAGATCACCACGAGAAAGCAGCCACTTTTGGGTTGTTAAGTACAAACACATGTATTATATTGCAACCGAAGCAATAAAATCTCCCTTTTGTCATCTCTTTATTTAACATGTTAAATATGTGGTGCACAATTTCCGTCAGATATGCTAGAAGCTTGATTTTCAGGAAACATCATTCCATTTTCTGTTTCCTTTACATCAGAGCACTGAATCCAAGCAGCCCTTTTTTTTGTACTAGTTATCTTTGACTATAGTGGAATTTTCAGTGAAGTGCATAAAGGATATCTTAATAATCAATTAGTCTGCAGAACTTTTGTGATTCTTCCTTAAGAGATGTTGAATCCAGATTCAGCCATACTTGGTAATAAACATATATTGCTCCTCCTTTGATGTAATTTACTGCTTGTTTTAGGTTCTATTCAAAGACGGTCTTTTCCAGTGGAAACGGCTTGAAAACCTTATTGTTCTTGCAAAGGAAAATGTGGCCAAGATGAGCAGCAATCCAGCGTTGCAAGTGCAAAACATGTCGGTATTTAATTTTATTAAAGCAGCATTGCTTTTTTGTCTGTGTTTTATTCACCCGAGGCTCGATTGTACAGGAAAAGCCAAAAAGACTTGAAAGTTGAAAGAAAATTGGACCTCACAGACACCATCAAAGATGGAGCTCGCCTTTTCCTAGTTGATGAAGGAATACGAAGACAGCTTCTTCTTGCTTTGACCGAGGACTCAAAGCTTCACATTGAAGAGGTTTGTCCTAATGATATGACCCTTTCCCCTCTCTTAATGCCCATAGTCTTATGCGGGAAATTTATGACTCGTGTTCGCTGCAGCTTGTCGATGTTTACAGGTTGGTCGAAGATCAGATAGATATACCCTCAGTGGCAGTAGAAGTAGTTCGAGGTAAATCATTTTAAAACGCTGAATTTACAATGTCCAACTGTTATCTACCATTGAAAATCTACATAAGCCAAATCGAATATTTTGTTGTTGTTGTTGTAGATTTTCCGACGGTTATTCGGGACGCCCTACTTTCATGGAGTGAGTCAGTCTTGTCTGATAGATAGGTAAATGTTTGGAATACATGCATAGAAAATACAGATATATTGTTTCATTCGAATGAGTATACTCCTACACAAATGTCCTATATTTTTTTCTTTTTATAGCAGAAGGTTTATTATATGAAGTCTTAAATGACTAACAATACTTTTGTAACTAAAGGAAATAAAAACTACATTTGTGTAAGAAACATTTGAGTATTTTGCTCAAGTAAATATCAAGTTGTAATCTTCTTGAGTTTCCTTTGATGTAATTTCTAACTCATGTTTAGTTATTTTTCAACTTTTGTTGCTGCCCATTGATGACTTATGTATTTGTGAAATTGGTCATAACATGTTATAGTGAAATTTGTACTTGTATGTTGTCTCCAATACCTAAATATTTATAACTACATACTTTCATGTTATTTTCACCTTTATCATATAAAATTTCTGGATTTGTCATTACTCATTAGGATATATGTATCATGTTACCTCCATTGATTTTCTTGGTACTATCAAAGATATTTTCTCATCTTTTTCGGCAAAGAATTAATCCATTTTGGGGTTTGTGGCTACTCCTTCTAATAAGTATCACTCATAGGAATCGAACTCTTGATATTTCTGAGGAATGTTACCTTAGAAAATTCGAATGACTATTAATGTGTATTTTTTAGTACATTATAAGTGGTGATTATTATGTCAGTATTTGTGCTTGGTTTCCTACTTTATTTGATAGGAAGGGAAATTGTTTTTATAATATTCTCTGAAGAGAGAAGTCACAAATAGAATGTGAGATCAAGAGTTTTAGTAAGTCTCATAATTTTATATTGCATCAGACATGGGTTAGGAGAAATTGATCATGTTTTTCCTAAAATAATTTGATTAAGAATATCATTGTAAAGCATTTTAGAAACGACTATAATCCTATGAAAATCATTTCTAAAAACTCCAAACCTTTATAAAACCTGAGCCAGATGCCAAACCGGAAGAGGTCCCCGTATTAGGTAAAATGTAAAACTTTATATAATTAATAATTATGTATAATTATATTGAAGTAACACATATTCATCATTTTTTTGGACCGGAGTAAAACAAAATATTAAAACAATGTTCTATTTTTTTAATTTTTAAGTGAATTCGGTTTACTTCTCGATTAATCTGGTTTAACCAAATTTAACACAGTCTAGCCGGAATTTCCCCGGTTCAAAACGGTCAAACCCTAATTTGGTTAAGACTGCAAATAATAGCTATTTTCAAGTCCAGTCAACAAATAGACCAATTAAACCGTCCGATCCGGTTCTCACATTACTGATAAAACCATAATAAAATCTTGAATTAATATTCAATTTAGTGCTATCTACTTGTATGAGAGATGCTAGTTTATGTAATGAGCCATATAAGCACCAAACATAATTAGAAAACAATTCACTAGCCACTTAAGTTGTCAACTCGATGATGGAACAAGGCTAAGGCTTACTTAAGTGTTAATCTTTAATTTGAATTCCTTACAAAATTTGTTATGAACCAACGAACCAAACCGAATCGACCAATTCTATTTGTATGAAAAAAAATCTCACAAGAAACCGGATCAAAATCAATGTGGTTGGCAAATTGATTATAGCCAATAATTGTACAGAATTATAATTAGAATTCTCCATCATCTCATCTGCTAGAACATATAGTAGCACAACTTATAAAATAACAAGTGTATACCCATGTTGATAGTGTGATACTATCAATAAAAGGGCTGCTCGATACACAAATCTCCAACCAAGTGGGTCTGAGGAGAGTAAAGGTCAACTTCACTTTCGCAAGCGAAGAGATCGATTCCACGATTTGAATCCAAGACCTCCAAAGGTTACAAGGCAAACAACCTTACCGTATTGAAGCCACTGATTCCATCAAACCAAAAAAAGAAGTAAACTGTGCACCACAGTGGAAAAGTAGCATGCAATGCAATTAAAACACAAACAAATAGTGCCATTGGGTTATCCCCAACAAATTTGTGGATGCTTGGAGAACAAGAAATCTATATTTGCTTCATGAAAGAAGCATTATTATATCTTTAAAACTATTACAAAACACCACTTAATTTCATACAGAGTATAGTAGTGCAGCAATATGAAGTGATGAAGGAGAGACTAATAGGTGCAATTCTTTGGCAGGTTCCTAATGACATTACTCTTCATCCCTATCTTGCTCCTCATAATCTCCACACCTACCTTGTTCATCTCCTTCAGAACTTTCATCCTCAACATCTGCTCCCTTGATTGGACTGTGGCCAAACCCATGCTTCTGTACCTGAACATAAAAGAAATAAAGATCAATATCACCTTGTGACATGCTAAGAAGCCGAGATACTTGGTACGACACGGGTACGATATAACACGGATGCAGGATTTGTTTTTGCAATTAAATACATGATTTGATCTCGATACGTTGACATAAGTTTATTATATACACAAAAACAAAACATACTTTAGATAGATGATTCATGTTTTTAAAGGCATTGATGATTTCTCACGGTTAATGTCTCATTATACAAAGCAATGAGGATCAAAGGTAAGGTTGTTGCTTAGTAACCATGAAGTCACAGGTTCAAATCCTAAAAACATCCTCTCCACTTACGGGGTAAGGCAGTGTACATCTACCCTCCCCAGACCCAATTAAGCAGGAGCCTCGTGCACTGGGCAGCCCTTTTATATAACAATGAGGATCACAATATACCAAAATAAAATACTTCTGATCATAACAAAAAGATCATAATTTATGCTTTCCCATTCAAACGAAAGCATTTCTAATACAGTTCAAAAGAATGGCTCTATGCAGTAGTTTACAATTCAAAAGCATCATGACTAAACAATGATCTAATGCTATGCCTCGGGGTAATGTATTGCATATAGTGGTGATAAACACATTTAAAAACAGATCAAACAGTATCTTGAGTTGTATCAGAGCTGTATCAAAGTTGATTGATTTGCTACTCTGATATGCCAGATGTTCACCCTCGGTATTACATAGGAGATAGAGCATAAGGTTAAAAAGGGCAAACCTTGAAGCCAATGCGGCGGTGATGGCTACATCGTTTGCAGGAGATGGCCGAGGTTTCTGATGATAATAACGCAAAAATTCACGGGAACCAAATGTTCTAGTTGATACTCTATCATCAGTTCTCCTTGTGATTATGAGCTCAGACCCAGCACTACCAAGTTCAACATCATTAGCAGCATCACCTGATGCAACCAGTTGCTTGCCTTGTTCATCCACGTAACTGAACAAATATTAACAACATCGGAAATTAGATATGTATCAAGAGGCCTTACCAATCTTATAGGGATATTTAAAAAAGGAGTAGAAATTCAGAAAGAAATAAGTAGGAACCAAAATAACCTGCTGCTGTAATCATAGAATTCTTCCAACTCTACTTCCTCCTCGTCATCGTCATCACCATAATGCACCTTACAGTGACCTTTTGCTGCCATATGTTTCCTTACTGCTTCTAAACTGCTGAAAGGATAACATCTATCGTTGCAGTAAAGACAAATGTAGTCCTTTTTGACCTAAAGAAGGAAAAAACTTTGATGAAACCAGGATTAAATGATTTGTTTTCGTTGTTGAGGAGAGGTGGTGTTTTAACACAGCGTTATACCTTAAGGCCAAGATAAGTGAGAAGGCCTTTTGGATCCTTCAAATACTCAACATCCGGAATGAAGAATCCATGATGCTTGTGCATGTGAACCATGCAGCTTTCTATTGTCTTGTGCTCTTGATCACACATAAAGCAACATGACGGATCCAACTCCTCAAAACTATCATCATTATCTTCATCCATATCAGCATTGTCAGCATGTTCGTTCACATTCAAATCAGTCAACGACTTCGAAGCAACATTCACCAAATCCTCCTCGGGATCAACTTCCTCCCAATCATCTTCACTTTCTTCTTCATGTTCGGAGTTATCCACCATCTCCCTTCTAGGTGGAGGCCTATTCAAAACACGTTGAATAGGCTTGATTATGGCCTTCTCATCTGAATTACTTTCTTCGGATGCTCGCAACATATGACCACGGGATTTAAGATGCTCAGCATGAGCCTTAGAACTTTTATACCCCTTCCCACAAAGGCCGCAGCTATAGAGCATAGGAGTTTCACTCGATTTATCTTTCTCTTGAGCAATTGCAGATTGTCTAGCCAGATATAGTGCTTCTGTCACCCCAGGAACCCCAGCCACCTGTTTTACAGATAATTAAAGGAAAATTGCAACTGATTTTAAAATTTCCTAAGATAAATCAAGTTCATCACACAAGATAATCACCAAATCCTCCACTTTCGCAACAAAAAACTACCTCGAGAATATTGTCAACAATAACAGTTTAGAACATAAAATCCTCATCCCTCTGCTGACAACAGTTCCGAACAATATAAAACCACGCTAAACACTATGCTGTCAACAATACCAAGTGAACATGTTTATAATTTTTTGTTACATAAAAAGATTAGGAGAATGAGAGTTTAACCCGTTCCGAGATCAGAACATGTCTTAGGCCTCAACATGGATTCAAAATGGTACTTATGAACTACTAATTAAGAGGCCATAAAGACCAACAGTTAACCCTCATTGGAAACCAAATTCATACTTTCTCACCATCCACACAACTCAACAAAAAATTTGCCCCCAAAAAAGACATGACAGTTAAAGATGTATGGAACAAATGAACTAACAATCATAACATTCAATATACAAAATAACAATCCTAACAGGAAAAAAAATGTAACTATTAAGCAGAAAAAAACAAAGTGAAAAATGGTTAGGTCAATTTTCAGCACATAATTAATGAAATATAAGGGGAAAATAAGACAGTATATCAAACTAAACCCTCAAATCAGTATTGAAGTTCTTAAAAGTTTTTTTGTCACCAACTAACCCCTTGCTTAGTCCCAAAAATAACCAAATTAGTCACAAAAAACCTTCAATTTAAAATCTTTCATGAATTTACTTGGTTACATCATAATCTTAAAATTGATAAAAACCTGATTTTTCCTTAGTCCCATGACATACATATTCACAAAATTTTCACTTTTTCCCTAAAAAAAAGAGACCCGGTTCATGATGCTCCACCTACTGGGATTTGAGGAGAGTAGATGTACGCAACTACATCGAATACATAAAATCATAACTAAATTTATATAAATAGACAAAATAAACCTTAATCCAATTCCTAATATTGAGCATCACTTAACAAGAATTAATTCAGAAAAAATATTTAAAAAATGGAAGGTACCTTGCGCTTGAGATTGTAGCGATGCCACTCTGATTTATAATGTTCCTTTTGCTCAAATTCATCATTCAATTCTTTGTTGCAAGCATTGCATCTTAACCCACACATTTTCTTATCTATTTTTTTTTGCTTATTATTACAAATTGAACAATGAAACAGAGATTTATATATAAATAAAAAAAACAAAATCAGATGAAAAGGTTGATGTCGTTTGGTTTGTTTTTATGTCGGCATAGCGAAACGGTGGAGAGAACCTATTTCATATTACAATATAATTCTCCACTTTTTTTGGCAAATAAAATGAGGAAACTTCCACCCATACAAGTTTAGGAATAACAGAATCTACTGTAAGTTTCGGTTATTTCAACTTTGTTAGGTGGTATACTTTCGTAATATATCAAGTTATCAAGAGTTAATTGGAATTTGGAAGCTATAAATAATACTTAGGTATTTCAAATATATATATGTTGTTCTAATTGATACTTAATACATTTTCAATACAACTTAGTTCATTCTTCTTGATAACACACATTTCTCTCAAACATAATTTCTCTCAAACATACTTTCTTTTCATTTTTTCTCTATTTTCTGCTATTACACAGTGTGTATATTGTTTCTCTTTTGCTTGCTGTTTGGTGCATTGCTTATGCATATGAGAGTGAAATTGGTTTAACAAGCTAGATTATTAGAATGATAAAAATGTGAAGAGTTCAATTTCTATAAGTGATATTTGTTATAATGGACATACATTCTAAAAGAGATTATTTCCTTACCAAAAGGTGACCTTAATAATACAAAAAAATTCTAATTTTATGTTTGCGGTAAAAGTTCACTATTTGTTGTGTGAGTTAATTATTTTTTTTGGTTTCCACAAGTATCCTCGTACCAGAGGCAATCTTGTCCGAGCTGAGAACATTCATAGGTATGTGAGGCTAACTCTCCTAACGCGTATTTTTTTCATCCACAAAACTTGAACGACATTACTTAAAAGGAATCAAACATGTACCACTTGAACTAACACAAATTAAATTAATTAGAATCGGGAAATAAAATATAAAGACATTTGATTAAAAATAATAGCAACTATGAGGAATAGTTAATGAAGGAATTACCCAAAAATAAAGATAGGATATGGACTAGGTCTACATTGGAATTTGTGGATATGACCATCATCACCCTTACACTCCTTAGAACTAAACTAGGATGAGGGATTTGAAAGATAAATTAAAGAATGAGAAAAACGAGAAATAAGGTAAGAACCATTCCTTTAAATTATATTTTGTAATTATACTTGTAGTCATAATATTGTGGTTTTGGAAATCTCAGTAATAACATCACAATCACAAATGTGGTCACAATGCAACATAACTACAATCACATTGCAATTTATAACATCATAAGGGATTTATAGGGGAAATCACATTGCAAACTTTGGACTCATCATATAGCATTATAGCAATCTTAGTATAGAGATTATATATATATATTATCAAATGGAGGATGTGGAAACTTCAATTTGCATCATACAAAATTACTCATGAAAGACTATAGTATTTTTTACTATACCTTCATAGAATAAACAAAATTTAATATATACAATTAAAAGTAAAGAAGTAGAATTCAAAGAAGTTATATATGTTCACTCACTATCACTACTACAAGCTATATATACAATATTTCCTCTTTAGAAACCCACCTAGATTTTCACTATTCTGTAAAGTATATGTTTCATACAGATAAATAGTTTTTTTTTTATGATTGTTCTCTCAACTCACAAATATGACACTAAATGAGTTGAGAATTCTTTAGGAACTACTCTTTTAAGTGATTATTGAACATTTGTTTACGTTATGGAAGTTGAATCTAAGAGCAATTTTGATGCTAGAATAGTACTTGTGAAATTTGAAACTTTTATGTAAAAGTCTTAACCAAAACTAGAAACAGAAAAGATATATGTATGTACTCAATATATTTAAGCTCATATTTAATTATTATTAACTATTCAAAAAAAAGTAATTCAAATAAATAATATACATAATAAATGTGTATAAATCTTTATACTGATATTATACTGATCTATAAAACATTATTAGTGTGAAAAGTGTTGTATGAATATGGATATGATTCCCATCATGATTCAAGATTGATTGGCTTTAGTTTGATGAAGTCATGCTCAAATATTACATAATTGATCACATTTTATTTCTTATGAAAATGTGGCCACATTGCAAAATCAATCATTAGGATTAGTAACCTATTGATGGTAGTTATTTGTTTTGGGCTTAGATATCTATAACAACAATCACTACAAAATGGGTCATAACACTTTTGGTCCATAATGTGAGACATTATAGTAAATACCTATTTTATCCTTTAAAACTATTTTAATATACTAATTTTCTCCATAAAAAATTAAAAAATCTAAAAGGTCACCAAAAATATATGTTCACCAATTTGATTCTTTTAGCATTTTTTTATGACCAACAATAATGACTATTTTGACTCATAATCATAATCTATTAATACTAATTTAGATTTTTACGAAGACCAAATTGATAAGTTGCATTTGTTTTCTTTCATTTTTTGTTTATGGTACCAAATAGACTACATAATTCTTTGAAAGAGTAAATATCATTATAATTGATTTTACCTTTATCAATAAAACATTTTTTTTAATACACAAGGAGCATGACCGAGTCATTGTACAATACAAAATATTAATGAAGTAAAATATTATTATTATTATGATAAAATTCATTCTGAGTATATAATTAAAAAATTATATATTTATTTCAATGTGAAATTTGAAAGAATGAGTGAACATGATTCAACCTAATGACTTGTTTTTACTTAAAGCAATTGGTATTGTTAGATTTGTCTATCACACCATTATCAATTGTTGGAAGATCTTCATCCATAAGATATAACATTTTTTCATGGACTAAGTGAAAAAAACAGATAAGTAGGTTTGACACCATATCTTGGCCCAAAATCTTAATGTATTAGATCTATGAGTCCATCCACTTATATGTTCTTTAACTCATTCATTTTTGTCCAACGTGAGACTTCTTCATTCACACTTGAAATACCCAATGTCTCCCCCTCAAGTGTGAGTTCTCTTTCGAGTATTGGATACACTAGAGCTCAACTCTCTATCTACTTGCACTGTCGTTGGCTTATACTTTCATCAACTGAACATGCTACCTTGACCTTGTTAGATATTTATGGAACGGCAAGCGCATCGTATTGTCCAAGTAATAAAGCCCGACAAGATATCGGGATATCGGGCTCAAGGAGACGGTTGGATTTACACTAATTCCTACAATAATGAATTGAATATATATTTACAAGACTTGGTTTATGAAATTTTGTAATTAGTTTTGAAAAATCATAAATCGAACTAAAAAGATTTAAAATAAGTTGAGATCCAAATGCATCGTTCTTTCCCATTGACATCCAATGATTCAATTCCAAGTAACTTATGAAGTTACTGATTCAGATGCACATTTTATTCAAATCATTCACATAAATTCTTTGAGTGTAAAATCCTTAAATAATCACTCAAACACCAATTCCTTGGATATTTGACCGATTAACTAGCATTAATTTCCATGTGAAAGCAATTCATACATCATTGTCCATTCCTAGAGTAATGATGTATGAAGGAAAATGATCAAGATTCGGTATCAAGTTTAACTTTTCAATTAAACTTGAACTCAAGAACAAGAACTTAGTAGCAAAGTAAATTCAAGCATTAAGAACGGGATAAACTTCCCAAAATTAAATAACAATTACAATAGAATCGAATCCAATAGTACAAAGGTTAGAAGATTAAATTTCAAAACTCACAACGAGAACTATTCACTCATTCTCGCTATTACAATGCGCGAATCATGAGATTATACAAGGAAATATGAATTAGAATCGTTCCCACGAATTCTATCCTAATCTCCACTGTGTTTCTCTCAATTTTCTTTCAAGAATGCTCCAGAAAGTGCTTTGATACCTCTCCCCTGATGTCCGGAACTGCCTGTATCATGTTCCAACTACTAGTCTCTCGCTCAAGCTAGAGATTCTCGCTTGAGCGAGAGAAGATGTCATTCCCACACCTGAACACCTCGCCTGTGCGAGGTTCCCTTGCTTGGGCGAGGGAGAAACATTGGCTAGAGGATTCCTGACCCCCAATTGTAGCCTGGGCGATAGTCCCTTGTTTGGGCAAGGGACAACAATGTTTTTTTGATGATTTTCTTCTAAATTGTGGCTTGGGCGACGATTCCCTCGCTTGGACGATGCTTGTACTGTTTAGAAACTTCATTCTTCTCCTTTTTTTGTCATTTGTTCATCATTTCCTAACATACAAACAACACAATTAAATTCGTAAACAATACAAGATTAACTAAGTTATCGGGAATTGTACACAATTATAGCATAAATACGCACTAAGTGCCCCAAAAGTCATATACATTTCATTAATAATTTGACACTTAATAGACCTCTCGTCAGGAAGACTTTCGATATAACGGTCCCTCATGGATCTACCGACCACTTGTCGCTTCCATACTCCGTTAAGTCATTGAACCATTGGCTCTGATACCATTTGTTGGGAGATCTTCATCCATATGATATAACATTCTTCCATGGGCTAAGTGAAAGAAGCACATAAGTAGGTTTGACACCACATCTTGACCCAAAACCTTAAGGTATTAGGTCTATGAGTCCATCCACTTGTATGCTCTTTAACACATCCATTTTTGCCCGATGTGAGACTTCTTCATTCACACTTGAAATACCCAACATCTCCCTCTCAAGTGTGAGTTCCCATTCGAGTATTGGATACACTAGAGATCAACTCTCTATCTACTTGCACTATCGTTGCTTATCCTTTCATCAACGGAACACGCTGCCTTGACTTTTCGTCAGGAAGACTTTCGACACAAGGGTCCTCATGGATCTACCGACCACTTGTCGCTTCAATACTCCGTTAAGCTATCAAACCATTGGCTCTAATACTACTTGTTGGGAGATCTTCATCCATAGGATATAACATGGCTAAGTGAAAGAAGCATAAAAGTATGCTTGACACCACATCTTGACCCAAAACCTTAAGGTATTAGGTCTTTAGATCCATCCACTTATATGCTCTTTAATTCATCCGTTTTTGCCCAATATAAGACTTCTTTATTCACACTTGAAATACCCAATATCAATAATTAAAACCGGTAAAGGATAAGCCTTAGCTTATATGTCTCACATACACCTCTACGAGATCTTGAAACTCATGTGTAACTAGCTTCAAGTTTACTTAAGTAATGAATATTCTTTAACTAGTGGAAACTTTTGGTGTCATAAAAAAGATATTCTTAATCGTGACTCTATTCTTATCTTGTTGCATCTTAATTAGACCCAAACATATTTGGATCTAAAAAAACTCGAATTTAAACCTAAAAATTAACATTTAAGATCGACTAATTTGCCTAAAAGTAATATAATATTAAAGTTAGATAGAGAGATAAAATAGGGAATCTTTGCCCATAAAGAGAGGAATGTTAAACCATCATAAAAGTCATTCTTGTAATCCTATTAGGTAAGGAAGAAGAGCAGGACTACAAACTACAAACTACAAACTACAAACTATGTATTTAATTAATATTTCACTATATGTACTTGCAATCAACACTGTGAAAATGACACTGCCACAATTTGGATAACGAGTTTAATTTATGTGGCACACAAAAAAGTGAAATATTAATTTAAGAAAGGTTATATATACCTAAATATTAATTAAAAAATATGGTCACACAAAATGGGATAAACAACCACTATGTCAGAGTTGTAGTTCAACAACATTTATTTTATATGTATAACAACATTAACATGAAATTGCTATGAAGTAGATTATCATATTATTGTGTTTATTAATATGAAACTGCAAAAATATTAAACATTAAGTTTTGTTAATTTTTTTTTGTGTGTTTATTAAGATTTTTTAATTTGTTTATTGTGTTTATTAATATGAAACTGCAAAAATATTAAAGAAAATAATCATTCAAATAAATAACAAAATAAAAAAAAATTAACATCTAAAATAATTGTTCATTTTTCATTCAAAGAGACAAAATACATTATAATGAACTAAATGATTTGGTAGATTATAATGATCTGAATGAAGAAAATCAATGAACTAAATAATCTCCGGATTAAATCTTCATCTCACACAAATCTTGTATAATTGACACTTTCCTTATGAAATCTGAGACTTTTTGAAAATCAAAAGATGTTAAAGACCTTCTTGACAAGATTTCAATGGGGAAATTAATGACCTAAATGAATGAAGAAAATCAATGAACTAAATATTTTATAAATTAATTGTTCATCTCACACAAATATTGTATAACAGTCACTTTAATTTCCTTCTGAAATCTTGCTTTGATATATTACAATGAAGGGAATAAATGAACGAAAAGATTTGATAGATGAATGAACTAAATAATCTATAGATTAAATCTTCATCTAACACAAATCCTGTATAACAATCAAATTCCTTCTAAATTCTGAGTCCTTTTGCCAGATCAAAGATGTTAAAGACCTCTTTGACATGATTCTGAAACAAAAACACAACTTTAGTACTTTTAAGTTGAAATTTTATGTTTGTTATCTTCATGAACATACTCCTATAGAAACACATATTGTTACTGATGAAGTAGAACATGAAGTGAACCACAATATTTATAGATGAACAACCATTAATATTTCAACAAATGAAGAGACGCATAACCACTCAATCATTAATATTTCAACAAACGAAAAGACGCATAATCACTCAACCATTAATATTTCAATAAATGAAGAGACACATAACTACTCAACCATTAATATCTCTTACACTTAAAAAGTCGTATAAAATCAACAGTGCATAATTAAGAAAATATTGCTACTATGTCATCTTCAACATCGTTTTCTTATTTATGTGCTATAAAACTTATTAACATTACAACGCTTTCTATCAAATAAGTTGGTAAACATAACTCATTAAGTTAGCTCTAACATTACTTATGTTCAACATGACTGTTGAAGAATGCACTATTGAAGAATGCACTATTGAATTTGCGCTAACATTACTATAGCACCAAACACTTACCCCATACAAAAAGTGATAAATTTGGATACATATCTATAATTTTCTATCATGATATGTGAATGTGAGGTTGTGTGGCTTATGGACTACTTTCACAATAATAGTGGTGGTCTTCACATGCATATGCATAGGACATACATTTGTATGTCCTTTTCCTTTGTTGGATATATAAAGGGAATGATTTACGTGTGAACAATATACTATTATATGTAAGAAATGAGTACAATTAATATGGATTATTGGATCTTATTTAAATGATTATAATTAAAAAATATATGCACATGACTATCATGTAACCAATAGCTAACTTTTAATCTTAATAACACATTATTGATTGTAAAACCCAAATTTATTGTTTTCACTGTTGTTAACTTCAGAAATCTCTTATATATATTTCATATTATGTAATCATTTAAATAAGAGGAAATTACATTGACACCACATGAGTTTTAGTGAAATTACACACATTACCCCTCACTTTTTTACACATACACAAACCTCCCCTGATTTTTATACTTTCATTACACTGACCACCGCATAAGAAATAAGTGTAATCTTTTTAACAAAAAAATGTGATAAATGCAATTAAGTTAAACAAAACATGATATATTGTGGAAACAAGTCTAAAAGATTATACTTATTTCTTATGCAGAGGTGGCCAATGTATCGAAAGTATAAAAACTATGAGAGATTTGTATAGGTGTAAAAAAGTGAAAGATATTTTGTGTAATTTCACTAAAATTCACAGGGTATCAATGTAATATGACAATAGGATGACCTTTGATAGGATGTACACTTCATTTTTTTCTTTACAATCATTTCCCACTATCAGAACAAAATACCAAGTAAAAAACACTAGTATAATAAAAGTAATGTTCATAAATGATAGATGATACTAACTATATAAATAACTATTAAACTCATATTAAATCATCACTTTATATAAATTAGTTGTTTGTTTGTTACAAGTATTTTTTAGTAAGTTATATACCATTACAATTTTTTATTGTATCAACTTTTATACATTATTTATATTTTTTATTATCAATCACTTTAATTACTTTATTTACTTATTTGCTTCCTCTTACATAAACAATTTTCATTTCAAAGAATTATTTTAATCTATAGTTATACATATGACACATGTCTAATTGTCTACGACACTGCACATGCATGCGAGTAAATCTCAGTTCTATCTTTCGAAATTAATATAATAAATGTTGATCGGTTATAGAAAGAAAGGATTGATGTATCTTTAATTTATCTTGCATGAAGGAAAAAAATTATATAAATAAATTTGATATAAATAAATTTTAGATCTAACTTATCAATTTGTGAGTTATTTTCTCATGCGACCTTAACCATGTATATTTGAGCATAATATCATTTTTAAGTGTTAATCAAGGGTATCCACTAGTGGAAAATTGATCCAATAACTAATTCTTCTAAAACAATAAAAAATTATAAAGTGGATTCTATTTTTAATGACAAAACATTTTCCATACTAAAAGAAATCATTTATGCATTGTAGCTTAGGAATATAAATAACACAGATATAGGTTTTGAGAAGCCAAAATGGTCCACATCTTATTAATGGTTCTGGCTGTTTGTATATAATTGTGATGGTTCCTGTGACAACCTAACATGAAACTTTATGCACGAGAATCCTCTCCTTTCTCTTTCTACTTGTATCTTCTGCATCATGTATCATAGTTATCGGGTATCTAGTATCGGTTTCGGTGTATAGTACTCGTTCTATTCAGTTCGTCAATTTTTACATTATCATTATTATCGGACTTATTTATGATAAATCCTATTCTTGGTATATGGTATGTGGAATTCGGTACATAAAACGTATGTTAAATAACTGAATATGAAAAATTGGCCAAACTAATTTTGAGGGCAATTTTCAGAATACAATATATGGTCTTGGGGGTCAAATGTTTTTCACTTTAGGTTGTGAAAACTGTTATTTTTCTCGTGTATTGTGCTAATCTATCTTGTGATTACACCAACTTTACCACAAAAATTTTCTTTTTTGCTTTCGTGAGAGGAAAATCCTACCACTCTCGTGATAAATCATTGTCACGTACTTGACACCACGAGTCATAAAAATTAGTTCATGTCGACCGGTTCAACCGATAAACTAGTACCAATATTAATACTTTACAATAATTATATCAGTCATGCAATCATATTGGTTAAAACCGATTACACCGGTCGGTTTTCAATTGAACCATATCGATTAATGTTAACATTAATGGAAATAAAAAATAATATTGGTTTTTCATTAATTTCTCAACATTAATGTTAATATATTATATATGTATATCTAACTTTACCGGTATGCGATTTAAGTAGTGAACCATCGATTGAACCGCTATACCACTATACCATATCCTGATCGATTTAATGACCGGTACAATATTAATTACATCATATATAAAACATTATTGAAAAAACTTCATTTGTTTTTTAAGGGTATAATGTCCTTAATTCATTAAATCCTCATCATTTAAAAGTGCATTATAGGCATTAAGATATTATATACATATATTTTACATTTAAAAGTTTGGCTTTAATGCACTTTTCTCTCATATTTTATGATTTGTGTAGTTTGAGTGCATTTCTTATTTGTGACTTTTAGTTCTCAAACTTTCCGAGTTGCATACTTTTGTTTATCTATATATCCTCTATTATTTAAGCCATAGAACTTACTTATGCATCTTATAGTTAATTGTCGTGACATGCTAATAAAGTCTATGTTTTGGTAGGTCCTAATGTTGAGTGCTAATTTGTGTATTATTAAGTCCTTCATCATTCATCAATGTATTAGTGTTGATTTTATGCAAATATGAAATCTTACATTGGATATGAGCGATAACTGAACGAGTTTATAAGTGGAATATGCATATGAAATCATTGTTTTAAGGTTTTGGTTGAAGATGTATTGTCCACTTATAATTTTACGCTCTTTCCATGCCATGATATATAACAATGAAACTCTCTAGTCGGATCCGACAATCATAATTGTTGTCGTAGTATTTTGATTTCTAGAAATACTTTAGGACAACAGATCCTGATCCATATATAAGACCCTAGTGCGCAATGTAGAATTGATTTGCCAAATTTGTCCTTCAATTTATAGGAGCTTTTGGCTTCTATCTTAAGAAGAGGCACATGAATTGTCAAGTTAATTTCTAAGGTAATATGACAATTTATGTGATGTGTTTATAAAAATATATTTTGACTATTTAGTAATCTATGCAAATAGAATCATCAACAAAAACTTTATTAATTAAGAGATAAAAATATTAGGAGAACAAGTAGTACTCCTATCTAATGAATCCTTATAATTAACAAAGAGAAAGACAAGTTGACGAATGTCTCATCCAGTCAACATAAAAATAAGAGAAAAAATGAAAACGAGTAATAATAAGGTTCTAGGAATACAGAAAAATAAACTCCATCATCTCATCGTGTATTTAAACCCTAAGTTCTCAAAAATACTAATTGAATATATCTAATTGTCAAGTTAATAGATATAAACTTGATGACATTCATGAATCTATTTTGTACCTAAAACACAGAACAAGGAAAATACCTAAGAGTACAATTATATCGGCAATGTTTGTGTCAGAAGAAAATAATAGAGTCTAGTACTTAATTTAGACCTTTTAACTCTCACTTTCTAAAAACTGTTACTTTGTTACTTTGATTCATTAAGTTAATTGTTTTTTTTTCATTTTGGTTTTTTAATTTGGTCTCTAAAATTTATTTGCATTTATATTATCACGTTAAAGTATTCCATTATACTAATTTAAATAAATATTTTTTCCACATATGGCATCATCTTCAATCATCATGTGGATTGAGGAGAGAGAGAAAATTATGTATTTTTAGTACTTTCGACATAAGTGGATGGATTCACTTACTCTAAGAGTAAGTTTTTTAAATTTATTTTTCATCCTAACCATCAATTTTAGAAAATACAATAGTTTGAATTAATGAATAAATCTAAATTATTACATATTCATTAAATTGATGACTGAAATGAAGAATAAATTTAAAAAACTTACTGTAAGTCAACCTTAACCGAATATTCTAATAATTATAGGTAAAAACTGAACTCACACATATCAATAATCTTAAGGTATAAAAGTGGGGAAAAAGCTATCAAAGTGAAAAACTATTAGCTTAATTGGGCAAAACAACATATATGCCATAATTATATTACCAAATAAATACCATGAAGAAATTATGTTACATATAGAATTCATGTATTTCTTTTCTAAATTCACTTTTTATATATTAAATTTACTCTTCATATGAAGAATACTTCAAGATTTGAATTAGTGACATTACCAGTAATATTTTATGGAATCGCAATCCATTTACATTATGATCAATCACATATGAATAACCATTTTTGTCTTATAAACTTTTTGTTGTTATTTTCTACCTTTGTAGTTTAATATTTAATGTGCTCTAGTGAGTCATTTGCTTTATATAGACAAGAAAAATAAGTGAATTTTTTTTAATAGTTCACCTATTCAAGAAATATATACAACTCTGTTTGAATCTATCCATGATTGTATGTATTCTATAATTGAATTAGGTAGTGAGACCCTACCCTTTATAATGTTTTATACTATTATAAAGTGAAGCAAATAATTGATAAGTTATAAATGAATAATATAATGGGAAGGTACAATATATGTACTTGCATTTGCATATTCTATACAGAAGAATAACCGTGTGAGCTAAAAATTTATCAATAAAATGTTAAAAGTTCTTGAGCTAAAAATCAATGAACACTAACTTTTTATTTGAGTTTGATTAGCTATGGAATAATACATTGATGCATGTTGATTTAGTTATATAGCAATTATTTGATGAATTGTAATTGCATGTGTTTAAACTTTGGGTATTCTTTTGTTTTGTAATGGTTACAAATTGTATTTTACCTTCTAAAGTAACTTTTCACATTTTGCAATTTCATTTCAGTTATAGTACATAATTAATTAGTAACATGAAAGTATTACTTTTTTATTAAGGAAGGTTAAATTATGTGTTATTATATAAATATAATGGTATATTTATAAGTTGATCTTTAATTTTAACCTATATATGCACCAACTGCATAGGACAAACTAAATAAAAAATACATTTATTTGTTTGCTATCTTATGCACCTCCAAAATTGTTATAAGATATAGAATAAAATGTAAATTAGATCCTCCAAAATCGTTATAATTTTAATATTATAGAGACTTATTTTGTGATCATTTTATTTGAAAGACTATCTTCATGATTATTAGATATATTAGATATACTCTCCAAGCCTAATAATGGAGTAAGAATATATAATGTCAATAGAAAAGAAAAAATAGTCTTTTTGGCACAACTAAACTAGGAGCTTATAAGCTCATTGACGAAACATAATTGTTCAGTAAGATTAGTGATAATCCTCCATCCTTATCATTTTATATGAGGCAATTTTAATATATTTTATATTATAATTATTGTTTTAACGGATAAAATTAGCTTAATTTGTTTATTTATTCACATAATCAAAGGGTAGAAATGTTCGAGGAGCGAAAGCATAAAAGAAGACAAAAGAGGAGAACGCGACAAAAAAGAGAAATGAGAGATATAAGTTGAAGAGAAATGAAGAATTTTTGTGTTTGGTGGGAAGAGAGTAAGGAAAGAGAGAAGTAAAAAATAGGTAGGACCCACAAAATATTTTTCTCTTCATGTATGAAGAGAAAGTGAGAAAACTAGTAAAATGACAAAAAAAACCTCATTTTCATTCTAAGATATTTTTGTCATTCAAAAATGTATAACTACCTTTTTCTTCTCTTTCTTTTCTCTTTATCCTATACCAAACAATACAAAAATTTATTCTATTTTTCATGTGTTTCTTTTCCTCTCCCTTTTTCTCATATGTCTCTGTTCTCTTTTTTTTTTTTACTCTTCAACCAAACAAAGCATAAACTCAAAAAAAATAAAAATAAATCATCTATTTGAATAGTGGAACACAAGCTTTGACAATTTGAAAGATGAAAGGAAATAAAATCAGCATAGAGATACTAAGTTCCCTTTATCATTGGCTCTATGGGTGGTTGCTCTTTTGGCCAAATCCCAAGGTTGAGCTTGCATAAGTCACTCCATTTGACTTATTAAACAAGAGATTTTTTTGTTTCCCATAAGTATCCTCGCACCGAAGGTAATTCTGTCTAAGCTGGGAACATCCACAGGTATGTGGAAGTAACTCTCCCAACGAACATTTTTTTCATCCCTAAGACTTATTAAATAAGGGATTATTCGTGAAACAAAGCCATTGACTTTATTTTTACTAAATAAATTTATCGTTTTGACTTATAAAACTCTTACAAATGTTGCTAGCCACATATTTCATGTAAAAAACAAATAAATTTGCAACCTTCTTGTTCTTTGAGAACAATATGAAAATGACAATTAATAGGGTATTCATGAAATTACATAATAGTACACTCATTATTTTCGGAAGAAGGTGAATTGTACACCTTCATTATTTATATAAAACTTCATAAGTCCTAGAGGGATTAAGCAAGAAGCTATAAAACATAGTAGTTGAGTGGAAATTAAGGTAAGAGATTCACATTTTTAAAGTATTTGAAGTATCATATTTTTAACTATATATACTATATTCAAATATAATAAGCTTACCAAACATTTTTTTATACTAAAACTCAATTCAACAAAGTCTTATTTTAGGAGGATATCTCATTACACCTTTCATATTATACATAATACCATCACAAAAACTTTACTTGTGAAGTCACAGTCTTAAATTTCTGAAGCTTTACTTATATTATATTTATGAGTCTTGTTTTAGAGGGAGAGAAGAAAGAAATAACTTCGAAAAAAATCTTGAGAGTTGGGGGAAAGAGATAAAAAATGTTTTGAAGGTTTTTTTTTGGAGGTCTCTAATTTGAGGATTTTTCATCGATCCCCCAATTTGAGGGTTTTATGGAGACAAAAATATCAAATTATCAAAATATCTTTAGTAAAATTTATAATTACAGTCTTGTCCATTTCCATTGTTAATAAGATTTTTAAATAGAAAGTAAAATAATATTCATGCATTATCATTACTTTAGTTTTTTTCCGATCTAAATTTCACAGTCACATATAAATAAGAAATTTTACTTTTCTTTTTTCATTCCTGTCCTCCCTCCTTACACTTTAATTTCTCTCATTCCCTCAACTTTCAAACATAGTCCCATAATTTACTGTATTTTTTACAACAAAAAAATCAAAACCAACCTAACATCAAATAATAACATTAAATGTTGCTTTCATTTACATTTATATAACGTTTACTATTTAAATTAAATGAGGTCAATGACTCCTTAAAAAATGAACCAAGGATTTTAATTGTTGAATCACAAATATCAATCTTTCCTTGTTTTCTTCTAAAGTACATTAAATTTTGTTTTGGACTTTTGCACCTACAATTATGAGTCACTTTTGTTGAATAGCCCTTATTTAAGCATCTTTTTGTGCCATCTTCTCCTCCCATTATCCATCATCATATACATAGAGTGCAACCTAAGGTGATAGTGTTCTTTCCAACATCATCATCAAATAACAAACAACAACATGGGTGTCATTAGCCTTGAAGAGATCAAAAACGAGAATGTTGATTTGGTACCATTCTTCTTTCTTCTCCTTCCTTTATTTTCTTTTCATCCTTTTTTTTTATCATATATCTCGAAAAAACTTTTTCGTAAGTAAGACTTGACAAGCATAGTTCTGTGTATTAACAATACTTTACTTTTTATTATAATATTATTTAAATATAATTTTTTGTGCTTAATTTATGGTTGAATTTATTCAATTGGTCTAATATTCAATTTTTTTAAATACAATTTTAAAATAAGAAGATAATAAGGATAAAATAAGAAAATAATATTATATGGTTTTTTGGTAGAAATAAAAAGATATTGAGGGCAAAATAGGAAAACACAAATTACACTATGATGGGTGATTATTTTGTGTTTTCCCTTTATTAATAGTATAGATATTATTTAATTTTCTCTCTATTTATCTTTTCCCATTTTAATGACATTTCAAATACTTATATCATAAGCTTTTTTTAACAACACATAAGGTATTAATATGTGGTTTTGGAATTCTATCATCAAACTTAAGAAGATGGCTAAGACTAAAAATCATGCTATATATTTTTTATAACCAATATAAGTTTTCATATTGTCTAAATATATTATTATTTTTGTCAATAAGTGATTCTTACAAGAATCAAACTTTTTATATTTTAATTAATCTATGATACTTTTTAAATATGTTATGAGCAAAAACATTCTTCAGCTTTATTCGGTTAAGTAAGATAGAAGAAATTGTGACGTTTTAGATTATTGCAAGTAAATATGATTTATATTTTAAAATCCGTGCACTCATGTCGTAAATATTACTTTTGTTTGAGAGTAAATAATGATTGAATAAATCAACGATGAATGATTTACTAACAGTCTAAAAAACACTTACATTGTTAATATATATATTAAATTCTATGATTTATATGTTTATAGTTGTAAGTGTATTAAGGTTTATTTCAATCTCAAAAAGGTTGATGGTGTAGGGGTGAACATTTGATGTCCCAAAACAGTGTATCATTTTATGTGTCACTTATTGTGATTAGTCAGAAAAATAACTAATTATTAAAATTTTAATTCAAATATATTTTTTAATGAATCACAAACAGTGTCACATGAAGTAACACAAAAATCAAATGTGTCACATATTGTAGCTCATGATTAGTCATAATCACTGCAAAATTTTCCTGGTAATATTTCATAATGGCATTAAATTCAATTTAAAACCATACTAGGTTACTAACAGTTGCGAAAACCCAGTTAACTGCCAGAATTGTACTTGTTAGTTGTTACTACTGTATTTCTTTCTGTTAATATAATCTATCATTTATGTATATTGAGAATATAAAAAAAAACTTGCGATATATAAATTATTTTCTTTATTTAATTTCATTCATGATAATTACTTCATCCGATAATTTTATAAATAAATTTAACTTATTTTAAAAAATCAATTAATAGTGAATAAATTAGTTTGATAATAAAAGATATACAATAATTACAGTTATTATTCAACATATGATTTATACAATTTTTTTAAATTAAAAAGGAAAGGGAATATATTTAAAGCTAGTTAAGTTTACATATACTTGAAAACCACAAAAATGATTATTTTTTTGCTTATAATTGAAACAAACTTTCTTATCTATACTATTAATCTATACTTCTATACTTATTAATAAAAGGAAAACAACTAATAATAATCACCATAACACAATTTTGATATCCCAAATTTATATTTTGTAATCTCTGTTATTAATAACTATATAAACTTTCATACATTATTGTTTTCTTTTTTTTATATTAATATATTATTAATTTTTCACACATTCTCTTATTTATATATTTACTTTCTACCGAGTTCATATATTACACGTTTTACATTTAAATTGTTTTTCTTAAATAGTATAACACGAATATGATATATTTTATATCCGAAAATTAAGAATGAGTCGATCGGCACGGAGTGCCAGTCGACATGCCAGTTTATATTATTTAATGTTAGTATACACATATAATTTTTTTTGGTCAAAGTATCCATATATATGGTAATGTTTTTTTAAAGAAATTTAATGATAATGTTGTGGACCAAAAAACATGATAAACTTTTATCTCCTATATTTGACTCAGTTGGTTTATGTGGAAAATAAATGGTGTCGGTGCTTATTAATAGATTCCGTGATCAACAAAACACTAATTATTATTGTAATTGAAATTTACATAAATACAGTTATTATTCTAATAGAAATTCTACATATCTTATACATGGATCTTTTACCTTTGTTTTAGTTCGTCTTTTTCTACTTCCGATATACCTAAAAGAAACATATATTTACTTATAATGAAGCTTTTAAGTAATGGTTGTGACTTCCAAAATGTTAATATTATAAACTATTATTTCGGGTAAATATGCTACTACAATTGTACTTGTTACATGGTTTCACCAAGTTATAGTAAGATGAAGTATTTGATGATATTAAAGATTTGGAGAAATAACAAGAATTAAAACATTTGTTTCTCCTAGGAACGAATTCCAATAGAGGAAGTGTTTGAGCAGCTAAAATGTTCAAGAGCAGGACTCACATCAGAAGAAGGAGAAAACAGGCTTCAAGTTTTTGGACCAAACAAATTGGAAGAAAAAAGAGTATGTATCAATTTTCATGTTGGATTACATATCCAGATCCTCTGTCCCAAAATCATGTCCTGGTTTAATCGGCTTTCAGCAAGTAATATAAAAATGTAGCATTTTGTTTTTAAAAAATTCCTATTTGTTTATGGGATGAAGATCAACTTTGATTAGTGTGGGACATAGGAACATAAAAATTATGGGACATGTAATTCTTGTCTATGTTTATGTGTCAATTTTTAATCGGTGTGGACAAAGAATTGTGACAGGTGATTCCTCTTGGTTACATTACACCACTACTTTCACATAAATGCATGCATGCATGCAATGATATCTTTATTATCTTGTGTTGTATGAAAATAATAGGAGAGCAAGTTTTTGAAGTTCTTGGGTTTTATGTGGAATCCCTTATCATGGGTAATGGAAGCTGCTGCTATAATGGCAATTGCTTTGGCAAATGGTAGTGGAAGACCACCAGATTGGCAAGATTTTGTAGGAATCATTGCCCTATTGGTGATTAATTCTACAATCAGTTTTATTGAGGAAAACAATGCTGGTAATGCTGCTGCTGCTCTTATGGCTGGTTTAGCTCCCAAGACCAAGGTAAAAACCTACAAAATGAACCTATTTTTGAATGTTTACGTTAGGCTTATTCAAGTGCGAAGTCCCACATTGGATATGAGGGAATGAGTGAAAGAGTTTATAACTGAAAAAAACACACGAAACCATTGCATTAAGGTTTTGTTTCAAAATGTACCGTGTTATTTGTGACTCCTGTTGGAGGCTCCGCAATTATGGTCGGGTCCAACAGTTTACATGATTAATGTCACCATCTTTTAAGATGCATTTGGTGTGCAAATAGAATGTGAGGGACACAAGATATTTTGTTTTCTTAGCTTTGGTTCCATCTCTTTTGGAGGAATCATAATGTTCTACTTTTATGTCTTTTGTCTTGTTCTATTGATAAAATGCCGCAAACATAGAGCAGAAGAGTCATATGTTCTATTATATTCTGTCTTGTTTTGCATGTCATTTGTCATCTTTTTCTTGTTGATAGAATACATGGAACATAAGTAGTATCTTCTTTTCTGACATGTCTACCAAATGCGAATGTTAATCCTTGCTGACTACAAATTTTAGGTACTACGAGATGGGCGATGGAGTGAGCAAGATGCTGCAATTTTAGTACCAGGAGACATAATCAGCATTAAATTAGGAGATATCATTCCAGCTGATGCTCGTCTTCTCGAGGGTGATCCTTTGAGTGTTGACCAATCTGCTTTAACAGGAGAATCTCTTCCGGCGACGAAACATTCATCGGATGAAGTATTTTCTGGATCAACTGTTAAGAAAGGTGAGATAGAGGCAGTTGTGATTGCTACAGGTGTGCACACCTTTTTCGGTAAAGCAGCTCATCTTGTAGACAGCACTAACCAAGTTGGTCACTTTCAGAAAGTACTTACAGCAATTGGTAATTTCTGTATTTGCTCAATTGCTGTTGGAATAGTGATTGAGCTTGTAGTCATGTACCCGATACAACGCCGCAAGTACCGAGATGGAATTGACAATCTATTAGTTCTCTTGATTGGAGGAATCCCGATCGCTATGCCAACTGTTCTGTCTGTCACTATGGCTATTGGCTCTCACCGGCTGTCACAGCAGGGTGCAATTACGAAAAGAATGACAGCTATTGAGGAAATGGCAGGGATGGATGTCCTATGCAGTGACAAAACTGGAACTCTTACCCTTAATAAGTTAAGTGTTGATAGAAACTTGATTGAGGTGTTTGCTAAGGGTGTTGAGAAGGAGTATGTTATTCTTCTCGCGGCAAGGGCTTCTAGGACTGAAAATCAAGATGCCATAGATGCTGCAATAGTTGGAATGCTTGCGGACCCAAAGGAGGTAAATATGTCAAACATTTTCTTTCTCTCTCATACAATAATAACAAGGACAAGAGTCAGATATTGTTCTATAAGTACTTTTGGTGTTGTTTTCCGATAAAAGCATATCATGTTTGACAGTTCATCAATGGAAACAAAACATGTGTAATAGCCGTTACACATCTTATACTTTTATTGGAAAATAACATCACAATCACCTAATAAACAATATATAAGTTTTGTTTGAACAATAAACATATAAAATTACGAATTTGTCACGAAGAAATTTCTTCAATTTTGATGTTCTGTTTGAGCAGGCACGAGCTGGAATTCGGGAGGTGCATTTCCTTCCATTCAATCCAGTAGACAAGAGGACTGCTCTAACTTACATTGATTCTAATGGAAATTGGCATCGAGCTAGCAAAGGAGCTCCCGAGCAGGTAAAATATAGTTTGCATGGTACCATCTATCTTATGAAGTTATGATGCTTATGAAGATGATTAAGCCATGTTTCTCCAATGATTCAGATAATTGAACTTTGTAACTGCAAAGAAGATGTGAGGAAAAGAGTTCATTCAGTAATTGATAAGTTTGCTGAGCGCGGACTTCGTTCTTTAGGTGTTGCAAGACAGGTTTGCAAAGATGATGATATTGTATATATCTATTTTTCTATTGATTGAGTACCCTACTTTGATTCTGGTTTTTATGATTCCGTGTAACAGGAAGTACCGGAGAAAACAAAAGATAGTCCTGGTGCACCATGGCAATTTGTTGGTCTGCTACCACTGTTTGATCCTCCAAGGCATGACAGCGCCGAGACCATCAGAAGAGCTCTTAATCTTGGAGTGAATGTTAAGATGATTACAGGTAAGATTTGAAGCCATACTTTCTTGTAGTTCATACCTTAAACTAAAAATCTCTAGCTTTGGAAATGCCTGTCGGTCGCTCTTGTAGGTGATCAGCTTGCCATCGGAAAGGAAACAGGCCGAAGACTTGGAATGGGAACGAACATGTATCCTTCATCTTCGTTGCTCGGCCAAGACAAAGATTCTTCTATTTCGGCTCTTCCAGTTGATGAGTTGATAGAAAAGGCTGATGGATTTGCCGGAGTATTTCCTGGTAGGTCCTTTAGTTTCGTAATAATATTGAAGACCAATTATCTATTCCTTTTTTTCTTTCAACTATTTAAAAAATCCTTTACTTGTTCATGGATTCTAATGGAGTTGATCGAAACTGTTGTCTTTATCAACAGCGTTATTATGTTTCATATTGTCCAACACTTCTAAAACTTTAAATCCATTTTCTTTTTCTGTGTATGACATGGTAAGAACACAAATATGAAATCGTTAAGAGGCTTCAAGAGAGGAAGCATATATGTGGAATGACGGGAGACGGTGTGAACGATGCCCCTGCATTGAAGAAAGCAGATATTGGAATTGCTGTTGCTGATGCTACAGATGCTGCTAGAAGTGCTTCTGATATTGTCCTCACAGAACCCGGTTTAAGTGTTATTATTAGTGCAGTGCTCACTAGCAGAGCAATCTTCCAGAGAATGAAGAACTACACTGTTTGTTTCCATGCATTACTAATCTAATTGTTTGACTTTATATCAATGTTTTTAGTTATCTAATTTCAAATACTTTGATTGTTTAACAGATTTATGCCGTGTCAATCACCATTCGTATTGTGGTAAGTGCGGAAAATATTTTAATAACAAAAATGTGCAACTTTTTTTTATATAAATTATATCATTGAATCATATACTTATGTGATTTATGTTCTATTTTGGCAGTTTGGTTTCATGTTTATTGCCTTGATCTGGAAGTTTGATTTTGCACCATTCATGGTTTTGATTATTGCCATACTAAATGATGGTAAGACAGTATTTGCTTGTCCATGTTATCGACTTCGATTGTTCTGTTAAAAATTTAAATCGATTTCCTTCTCCATCACACATTTAGGTACCATTATGACAATATCCAAGGATAGAGTGAAACCATCTCCATTGCCAGATAGCTGGAAACTGAGGGAGATATTTGCTACCGGCGTTGTTCTGGGAACTTACATGGCACTCATGACAGTCGTATTTTTCTGGGCAATGAAAGATACCAACTTCTTCCCAGTAAACAATTTCTATTTGTAGTTTCTTTTTTTACGATCGATTGAAAATCGTATTAGGAACTATAAGTCCGACTTTCATTGTTTCAGGACATGTTTGGTGTGAGGACTATAAGATATAACCCTGATGAGATGATGGCAGCCTTATACCTACAAGTCAGTATTATAAGCCAAGCACTAATCTTCGTGACAAGGTCTCGAAGCTGGTCCTTTGCCGAAAGACCTGGTCTCCTCCTACTAGGTGCTTTTTTTATTGCTCAGCTGGTAAAGCTTCAACCTCTTATAAATTCTCCTATCAACAATGCATAATGTATTCTATATAGTATAAACTTTTGTAGTTGTGGTAACAGAAGTTTGTTGTGTAAATTATAGGTGGCAACTTTTATAGCAGTATATGCTAATTGGGGGTTTGCAAGAATAAAAGGAATGGGATGGGGTTGGGCTGGTGTAATCTGGCTATACAGTTTAGTGACATATGTCCCTCTCGATTTACTCAAATTCGCGATCCGCTATATTCTCAGTGGAAAAGCTTGGGATAATCTTTTGGAGAACAAGGTACTAAGATGTTTTTACTATAGACAACAGAACTTGGATGCTGCTGATATAGTACTTATTGTGCTCTTTTCCGATAAAAATATAACATGAGTAAACATCTGTTACTTACTACGAGGTCGAGTTTTGAATCATGCTCATATGTGATTATAGACTGCTTTCACTACGAAGAAAGACTACGGCAAAGAAGAGAGAGAAGCGCAATGGGCTGCTGCACAGAGAACACTTCATGGCCTTCAGCCGCCGGAAACCTCCAACCTTTTCAATGAGAAGAATAGCTATAGGGAACTTTCAGAGATTGCAGAGCAAGCAAAGAGGCGCGCTGAGGTTGCAAGGTAAGCCAATAACTATTATGACATCAAATTGGTGCTTGAAAATGTTCAAGAAGTGGTGTAATAATTAGGTTGGGGTATATATTAGGATCCAATTCTTGTCTTCAACTTGTTCTGTTAACATTTTAATTCAGTTCCTATATGTTGTTATAGTATGATTTGTTGGAGTTTAGTATAGAGACCAAATCGAAAAATGATTGTCACTACCCAACATGTAGTAACCAAAACCAAACATATATTTTTTCGCCCCTTGTCCTTTCGGAAGATACAGGAGCGGAACAATCAACATATTGATATTGTAAGACTCAAAAGATTCTTCCAATATCTCATTTCTGGGTTCCACGGAAATCATGTTCATAGGTATAGGAAGAAGCCCTGTCAAATAGAGATTTTTTCTATGGGACAATCATTTTCGCCTTTAGACCTTATAAGTGACAATCATTTTCAATTTGGTGTTGCACATTATCTCAAAATAAATGGTGAGGACCAATTATAGGGTTGAGTTAAAAACCAGTCACTGAGGGATAATGAATGAATTTTAGTATATATGATAACATGAAGTTCCTTTAACAATTTCTGAAAATGTGTTGCAGGCTTAGGGAGCTTCATACTCTGAAAGGACATGTTGAGTCAGTGGTGAAGCTGAAGGGACTTGACATTGATACAATTCAGCAACACTACACAGTTTAAGGTGCTTGAACAGAACAACAAGAACATATAATGAATGAAGAAAAGCTAAAAGATCTTAGTATTTAGGTTCTTACCAAGAGAAAAAAAATTGTAGTCTTTCTGTTAAAATTTGAGTCTATGCTAGGAGGAAAGCTACTATTCTCTTTAGATATCAAATAACATCTTTGATAGGGTTAACTGTCTTGTATTTTGTTGTTGTGGAGAATAATAGTGTTATTAAGGCCACAAGAAAAACCTCACTGTATTGTTGGTCTTGACAATAATGACCTGCTTCTCGATATTGAATTTGTTATTATTATATGGTCCGGGATCAATGGTTCCGAGATATCGAAATCGCTAATTTTAAATGATGTCATAATTTTAACATATTAATTCATGATGAATGGTTTGAATGTGCTTGAAATGGTCTTGCATCATGCAATAATTTCTCCCTCAACATCAATGCCATGAAAGTTGAGACTACGATTTTAAATTGTGGTCTGTAACTGCAATTGTAGTCGTGTTACTGCGGTTTTCGTTGTGAAAATCTCCAAAACCACAGTTTTGACTGTATCTATCGTATTTGTTCGTAATTGCGATAATGTATTATGACTGCAATTTAAAACCATGGTTGACATTCCGAAGATTATTCAGTTTCCTAAAGAAGACAGTGATCAAACAAAACCAATAATACCAAACTCTCCAACTTAGAGTTGAACCTGCTTTGCCTCTATTTTGACAAAAAGAAAACAACTGAAAGACTGATTCAGTTAACCATTGCGCAATCCCGCCTGATTTCGCCTTGTTTTCCAGTTTTGATCCCGACTCGTCCAAGCTTTGTCATGGCAATCACAAAGGACTTCTCAAATGCTGTGCTGTTTGATGCAAACAAGTTCACTATGCTTCTTGATCTTCTATCAGTAAACAATGCTTGATCAGAAGAAAGTAGTCCTTTTCCTTGTTACCCTTAATAAGTTAAGTGTTGATAGAAACTTGATTGAGGTGTTTGCTAAGGGTGTTGAGAAGGAGTATGTTATTCTTCTCGCGGCAAGGGCTTCTAGGACTGAAAATCAAGATGCCATAGATGCTGCAATAGTTGGAATGCTTGCGGACCCAAAGGAGGTAAATATGTCAAACATTTTCTTTCTCTCTCATACAATAATAACAAGGACAAGAGTCAGATATTGTTCTATAAGTACTTTTGGTGTTGTTTTCCGATAAAAGCATATCATGTTTGACAGTTCATCAATGGAAACAAAACATGTGTAATAGCCGTTACACATCTTATACTTTTATTGGAAAATAACATCACAATCACCTAATAAACAATATATAAGTTTTGTTTGAACAATAAACATATAAAATTACGAATTTGTCACGAAGAAATTTCTTCAATTTTGATGTTCTGTTTGAGCAGGCACGAGCTGGAATTCGGGAGGTGCATTTCCTTCCATTCAATCCAGTAGACAAGAGGACTGCTCTAACTTACATTGATTCTAATGGAAATTGGCATCGAGCTAGCAAAGGAGCTCCCGAGCAGGTAAAATATAGTTTGCATGGTACCATCTATCTTATGAAGTTATGATGCTTATGAAGATGATTAAGCCATGTTTCTCCAATGATTCAGATAATTGAACTTTGTAACTGCAAAGAAGATGTGAGGAAAAGAGTTCATTCAGTAATTGATAAGTTTGCTGAGCGCGGACTTCGTTCTTTAGGTGTTGCAAGACAGGTTTGCAAAGATGATGATATTGTATATATCTATTTTTCTATTGATTGAGTACCCTACTTTGATTCTGGTTTTTATGATTCCGTGTAACAGGAAGTACCGGAGAAAACAAAAGATAGTCCTGGTGCACCATGGCAATTTGTTGGTCTGCTACCACTGTTTGATCCTCCAAGGCATGACAGCGCCGAGACCATCAGAAGAGCTCTTAATCTTGGAGTGAATGTTAAGATGATTACAGGTAAGATTTGAAGCCATACTTTCTTGTAGTTCATACCTTAAACTAAAAATCTCTAGCTTTGGAAATGCCTGTCGGTCGCTCTTGTAGGTGATCAGCTTGCCATCGGAAAGGAAACAGGCCGAAGACTTGGAATGGGAACGAACATGTATCCTTCATCTTCGTTGCTCGGCCAAGACAAAGATTCTTCTATTTCGGCTCTTCCAGTTGATGAGTTGATAGAAAAGGCTGATGGATTTGCCGGAGTATTTCCTGGTAGGTCCTTTAGTTTCGTAATAATATTGAAGACCAATTATCTATTCCTTTTTTTCTTTCAACTATTTAAAAAATCCTTTACTTGTTCATGGATTCTAATGGAGTTGATCGAAACTGTTGTCTTTATCAACAGCGTTATTATGTTTCATATTGTCCAACACTTCTAAAACTTTAAATCCATTTTCTTTTTCTGTGTATGACATGGTAAGAACACAAATATGAAATCGTTAAGAGGCTTCAAGAGAGGAAGCATATATGTGGAATGACGGGAGACGGTGTGAACGATGCCCCTGCATTGAAGAAAGCAGATATTGGAATTGCTGTTGCTGATGCTACAGATGCTGCTAGAAGTGCTTCTGATATTGTCCTCACAGAACCCGGTTTAAGTGTTATTATTAGTGCAGTGCTCACTAGCAGAGCAATCTTCCAGAGAATGAAGAACTACACTGTTTGTTTCCATGCATTACTAATCTAATTGTTTGACTTTATATCAATGTTTTTAGTTATCTAATTTCAAATACTTTGATTGTTTAACAGATTTATGCCGTGTCAATCACCATTCGTATTGTGGTAAGTGCGGAAAATATTTTAATAACAAAAATGTGCAACTTTTTTTTATATAAATTATATCATTGAATCATATACTTATGTGATTTATGTTCTATTTTGGCAGTTTGGTTTCATGTTTATTGCCTTGATCTGGAAGTTTGATTTTGCACCATTCATGGTTTTGATTATTGCCATACTAAATGATGGTAAGACAGTATTTGCTTGTCCATGTTATCGACTTCGATTGTTCTGTTAAAAATTTAAATCGATTTCCTTCTCCATCACACATTTAGGTACCATTATGACAATATCCAAGGATAGAGTGAAACCATCTCCATTGCCAGATAGCTGGAAACTGAGGGAGATATTTGCTACCGGCGTTGTTCTGGGAACTTACATGGCACTCATGACAGTCGTATTTTTCTGGGCAATGAAAGATACCAACTTCTTCCCAGTAAACAATTTCTATTTGTAGTTTCTTTTTTTACGATCGATTGAAAATCGTATTAGGAACTATAAGTCCGACTTTCATTGTTTCAGGACATGTTTGGTGTGAGGACTATAAGATATAACCCTGATGAGATGATGGCAGCCTTATACCTACAAGTCAGTATTATAAGCCAAGCACTAATCTTCGTGACAAGGTCTCGAAGCTGGTCCTTTGCCGAAAGACCTGGTCTCCTCCTACTAGGTGCTTTTTTTATTGCTCAGCTGGTAAAGCTTCAACCTCTTATAAATTCTCCTATCAACAATGCATAATGTATTCTATATAGTATAAACTTTTGTAGTTGTGGTAACAGAAGTTTGTTGTGTAAATTATAGGTGGCAACTTTTATAGCAGTATATGCTAATTGGGGGTTTGCAAGAATAAAAGGAATGGGATGGGGTTGGGCTGGTGTAATCTGGCTATACAGTTTAGTGACATATGTCCCTCTCGATTTACTCAAATTCGCGATCCGCTATATTCTCAGTGGAAAAGCTTGGGATAATCTTTTGGAGAACAAGGTACTAAGATGTTTTTACTATAGACAACAGAACTTGGATGCTGCTGATATAGTACTTATTGTGCTCTTTTCCGATAAAAATATAACATGAGTAAACATCTGTTACTTACTACGAGGTCGAGTTTTGAATCATGCTCATATGTGATTATAGACTGCTTTCACTACGAAGAAAGACTACGGCAAAGAAGAGAGAGAAGCGCAATGGGCTGCTGCACAGAGAACACTTCATGGCCTTCAGCCGCCGGAAACCTCCAACCTTTTCAATGAGAAGAATAGCTATAGGGAACTTTCAGAGATTGCAGAGCAAGCAAAGAGGCGCGCTGAGGTTGCAAGGTAAGCCAATAACTATTATGACATCAAATTGGTGCTTGAAAATGTTCAAGAAGTGGTGTAATAATTAGGTTGGGGTATATATTAGGATCCAATTCTTGTCTTCAACTTGTTCTGTTAACATTTTAATTCAGTTCCTATATGTTGTTATAGTATGATTTGTTGGAGTTTAGTATAGAGACCAAATCGAAAAATGATTGTCACTACCCAACATGTAGTAACCAAAACCAAACATATATTTTTTCGCCCCTTGTCCTTTCGGAAGATACAGGAGCGGAACAATCAACATATTGATATTGTAAGACTCAAAAGATTCTTCCAATATCTCATTTCTGGGTTCCACGGAAATCATGTTCATAGGTATAGGAAGAAGCCCTGTCAAATAGAGATTTTTTCTATGGGACAATCATTTTCGCCTTTAGACCTTATAAGTGACAATCATTTTCAATTTGGTGTTGCACATTATCTCAAAATAAATGGTGAGGACCAATTATAGGGTTGAGTTAAAAACCAGTCACTGAGGGATAATGAATGAATTTTAGTATATATGATAACATGAAGTTCCTTTAACAATTTCTGAAAATGTGTTGCAGGCTTAGGGAGCTTCATACTCTGAAAGGACATGTTGAGTCAGTGGTGAAGCTGAAGGGACTTGACATTGATACAATTCAGCAACACTACACAGTTTAAGGTGCTTGAACAGAACAACAAGAACATATAATGAATGAAGAAAAGCTAAAAGATCTTAGTATTTAGGTTCTTACCAAGAGAAAAAAAATTGTAGTCTTTCTGTTAAAATTTGAGTCTATGCTAGGAGGAAAGCTACTATTCTCTTTAGATATCAAATAACATCTTTGATAGGGTTAACTGTCTTGTATTTTGTTGTTGTGGAGAATAATAGTGTTATTAAGGCCACAAGAAAAACCTCACTGTATTGTTGGTCTTGACAATAATGACCTGCTTCTCGATATTGAATTTGTTATTATTATATGGTCCGGGATCAATGGTTCCGAGATATCGAAATCGCTAATTTTAAATGATGTCATAATTTTAACATATTAATTCATGATGAATGGTTTGAATGTGCTTGAAATGGTCTTGCATCATGCAATAATTTCTCCCTCAACATCAATGCCATGAAAGTTGAGACTACGATTTTAAATTGTGGTCTGTAACTGCAATTGTAGTCGTGTTACTGCGGTTTTCGTTGTGAAAATCTCCAAAACCACAGTTTTGACTGTATCTATCGTATTTGTTCGTAATTGCGATAATGTATTATGACTGCAATTTAAAACCATGGTTGACATTCCGAAGATTATTCAGTTTCCTAAAGAAGACAGTGATCAAACAAAACCAATAATACCAAACTCTCCAACTTAGAGTTGAACCTGCTTTGCCTCTATTTTGACAAAAAGAAAACAACTGAAAGACTGATTCAGTTAACCATTGCGCAATCCCGCCTGATTTCGCCTTGTTTTCCAGTTTTGATCCCGACTCGTCCAAGCTTTGTCATGGCAATCACAAAGGACTTCTCAAATGCTGTGCTGTTTGATGCAAACAAGTTCACTATGCTTCTTGATCTTCTATCAGTAAACAATGCTTGATCAGAAGAAAGTAGTCCTTTTCCTTGTTGGATATTCTTGTAGTAATTGTTATCAAATACATTATTTGTAACTGGATCCATGTCAATGACCATTCTAGGATCTACATTTTTCGGACACTCTTGCTGGATTTGTTTTGCATATGCCAGGTTAAGTGTTGGATCAATCCTGTTCCTGCTTCTGAAGTTGTAAATTCGTTTCGAGAATTGGCTGCAGTGAGAAAACCCAATTGTATGTGCTCCTGCATCAACCATTTCAATTTAGATTATAATTTCTGGACAAAGGAAACCAAATGGATATCATATTTCGGTACTGTTTGATTCGCAGACAGAACAATTCTGTTCTGTTTTCTTTGGTTCCACGACTTTCGGTCGAACCAAAATGTTCATAGTTTTTACCATGATATGTGTTGGACTCGACCGTGACCGAGGAGTCTCATATCCAATATGAGATTTGACACTTGAACATACCCAACAGTATATTCTATTTATAGAATACACCAAACACGACAAACTCCATATGTTTTGTTTCGTCTTGTTTATCGAACACTACCCGCAATACCGAGTCTCAGACTCTCATGCAGGTTATAAGTATCTTGCACATTATGAATGAAATACCTGATAGAGCAACTAAATCCACTAGGTTGAGGCCATGTGAAGCAAACATTTGAATGAGCTTTGATAGTGTGAATTGAGGATGAGGTAGATGATTATTAACACTAGCTTTTGTAGAGATTCTTCCATCTAGCCTTCCCAACTCTACTGCATAAGATGGTCCTCCTGTCTGAAACAAAAACTGAGTGTTCATGTTCTATTCTGATAAATTGTTCAAGGAATTACAATATTAAAGTTCTTTCTCTTCCAAGAAATGGGACTAGTTGTCCAATATCAGCGATGTTTTAAATTGCAGTCCACAATATAACAATAAAACCGGTAACCCAATGCACGAGACCAAATGGTGGAGTCTAATGAGAGTATATGTATGTAGCTTTAGAAATCTACGTAGTCGGATTTGAAACCTTGCCATTCAGATCTAAAGGCAACAACCTCGCCGTTGCGGCTATGATGTAGTTGTGGAACCTTCTAAAATTGCAAATATGATCACAACATTGCGATTTTAGTAACGGGTTTGGAGATGGTATATGTAAGCAGCAACCTCACCTTTACACGAAGAAAATCATTATCGAGAATTTGAACCATTAACCTCCATGTTTTAGTAATATTGTAATTTTAGTAGCTTCCACAACCACATCAGAACTGCAATTGCTATCATATTGACCACATTTTCTCGCAATCCTTTGCAATCAGTAAAGATATTTTAACCGTAACCGCAATTTAAAACCATAAAATCTAGAAAAAAACATAATTTTGTTTACTCAATGCAAGAGGGTTATCTTGATTTACCAATGCTATGACATCCCTAGCAGCCATTGCCAAAATATCAGCACATGAAACCTTATTTGTGCATCCAGCTACACTATCAACTGCAGCTTTTGCTCTAATCACAGTGTCAAATCCATCACCAGCTAGTGATAGATTTATAGGATTATCCTTCTCTGTAGTACCATTTCTTGAAACTAGTATCACAGAAGCATCACATCCCTATATACAAAAACATTAAGATAAGGTATTAATATATGCATGCAAAGTTTACCATATAATTCATAACTATATAACTTATATATGTATATATATTCTGACCCTGACAAAACAATCATGGAAGAAAAGCCTTAGTGTAGAAGGTGCTGTAACAAATGTGTGCTGAAATTTCTTCTCAACTGCAGAACGTACAATTGATGCAACATGTGGACATGTGTTTATGTAATGATCAACATGAAGTTGAGCATTACAAGAAGTGGATATGAACTGCAGAAAAAGAAGAAGAAAAAGGGTAGCAATGAAAATGAAACTATGATGGTAACTCATTTTCTTCTTGCACTGTTTCCAGTGTCTCAACAATTATTATTACCCTTATTGTTAAATAGTGTAACAATGCTAACAATACATTTTTTTTAATATGTATTTTATAAGAATCCTATTGTTTTTTATGTATGAGTTTCCACATTTTTAAGAATATAATGTATTGTAAGTACTTTGGATTATAGATTAGAAAACTGATATTAATATTCTAATCTGTGTATTTACATTCTAATCTATTTATTCATATCATTGATACATATCATAAATATTGTTTAAAGTTTTATATTGATGTTGATTATTTAACATAATTTTCATTTTTCATTTGGGTTTTAGACCACATATGGATAAGTTTTTCTAGATTATCTAATGTGTTTATTACGGGTGCGTATTAGTTGTCTCATAATTTATGTGATTGTGTATATCATCAACTCTATTTGATTGGAAAAAAATGTATTTAAGTTAAAAATTTAATAATTAAATATTTTCTGACTAATAATCATAATTAATAATACACGTAGTACATAAATTGTGTGTCAGAAGATGAATATACATTTATAACACCAGATTGAACCTATGCCATATAATTGATCAAATTTACATAAGAGTTAAGAGTATGGTAAATTGGGGTGAATGAAACTATGTGCTTTTTTGAAAAAGTGATTTTGTATTTTATGGTTAAGAATGATAGTGGGTTAAATTTGGTGGAAATGGAAGAAGAAAAACTATGTGCTTTTTTTGAAAAAGTGATTTTGTATTTTATGAATAGCTGACAAAGCACTCACTCACACAGTGTAATGCAGACATTAATTAATTAGTGTGAAGACGTTGCGGTGGAAGCACTTGCCACGTCACTATTCAAAGTGCATATTAAATTTCTCACAAAGGTAGTGTGGTCCCACACAGAGTATAGTGTGCACTCTATTTTTTACTTATTAAGGCTCAAACTTTATATTTTTATAGAAAAAAGATATAGTTTAAGTTTGTTTTGTTAGAAAAAGGGTTGTTCGAGTGGAGTAATTTGTTGGATCAGATTGCAACCGTATAATATCCGATTCTTAGGGAGTTTCATCGTTGTTGGAGTCAGACAGAAAGTTTAATATAATTGCGAGCGGAGAACATCTGATTATCGGAGAGTTTTATTATTATCAAAGAATGGGAAGTGTCATGAATAAAACATCATATTTTGAACCAAAACTTTTAGATAATATTTCTATAAGTCTTTTTCAACTTATAAACTCTTTTACTCTTTCTCGAATAACGTTGTTTAAAATAATAAGGCATGCATACATTAGATTCTTATATATGTATTATCCCTCTACCCATGTTGTTTATTTACTTCCCACTAATGCATCCAACCATAGTGGTGGGTTTGCAAAACTTTTTTCATTATTCATTTCTCATATGATAGCCAATTTGATTAAAACTACTTAAAGATATTTGCATCACAGGGTGCTTTTACTAATTCATAAAGTATGAAAAATGAATGGAAGAATGACACGTTATAGTAAAACGTGTCCTTGTTCACACACCCCTAGATAAGACACCTACACACACATTTTGTTCATCATGTCTATATACATCTCTTCAAACCTAACCTTATAAATTACAAGTTCATTATTTTAAGATTTAATTCGAGATGCTTTATACATGATTATAAAATAAAAAGTCCAAACCGGTACTCAAATATAGTAATGTGAGTCAAAATATTTTCTATAAGGAGTCATAAAAATATTAATATAGACAAGTTTTACCCATATTAAATTTTTGGGTTTTTCAATTTTTCAAAAATTAAATCAATATATCCAAAAAAATTTGAAGGACTAAAATAGCCCTTTACTCTAAAATAAAATAATAATGCCCCTTTTAACTTACCTAAGTTGATTAAGCTGATTATAATCATGATATGACCTTTTCAAGCAACTAAGATTATGGTACTCATTTACTAATAAATTCCATACGTGACGTATCGTTAAGTTAAGTGTTATTGTGAAATGACTCATATATCTAGATAACAATAATACGAGTTATGGGCTTAGGCTGATGTAAAAGGGTTGTGATAGAGGGCTATTATATTGATGTTATGTAAACCTAATGTAACAAGGAGAAGAATAGTAAAACACTAATCATTATTCTCTAATAATATATAGTGGTAGCCGCTCAACGCTCTCGGGGATGTAGGCACAATTGGAGAACCTCGTTACCAAATCTCTTGTGTTATTCTCTTGTCTCTATATTCTTTACTATTTGATTGTTCGCTTGTTCCCAACAATTGATATCAGATGACTCTTAACCTAGGTGCCAAATTCGAGGTGGGGAAGTTCGATGGAACTGGTAATTTTGGATTGTGGCAAAGGAAGGTTAAGAATGTGTTGGCTCAACAAGGTCTATCAAAGGTGCTGCGTGAGAATAAACCAAAGGGTATAAATCAACTGGATTGGGAAGAGTTGAAGGAGAAGGTTGTGAGAACCATACGACTCTGTCTATCAGATGAGATGATGTATCATGTTATTGATTTGAAATAGAGACTCTATGGCCTGAAGATGTAGGAAGGTGCTGATTTGCAACAACATCTCAACAATTTTAATCAAGTGATCGATGACTTGCAGAAACTTGATGTGAAAGTTGATGATGAGGACAAAGCAATAATATTATTGTGTTCTTGAAAAAATTCCTATGAACACTTGGTGACAACATTGACGTACGAGAAAGACTCAATCAAACTGGATGAGATCACATCTGCACTTTTGTCCCACACTTAAAGAAGACAGAATGTAAGTGAAGGGTCTCAGGGTGATGGTCTGTATGTGAAAGGAAGCCAAGCACGTGGGAGGAGACAAGGCAGAGGAGGTCCTACCAAAGAGAAAAGACCAAATTCCAGGGGCAGAACACCAGTAGAGTGCTATAAGTGCAAACAGACTGGGCATTACAAAAAGGATTGTCCCAATGAATGGAGTCCTAGCAAGCTGGTGGGGAAAGATAGAGTATCTATATTTGCAAATATTGCACAGAAAGATGACTCTGGTTATAATAATGAAGTTGATCTACTATATGTATCATCAAATCATAGTACAGATGAGTGGATACTTGACACGGGTTGTTCCCACCACATGACGCCAAACAGAGAATGGTTCACCACATACATGGCATACAATTTTGGTTTCGTGTATCTTGGAAATAATAAAGTATGTGAAATTATTGGTATAGGAGAATTCAGAATTGTGATGGATGATGGTGTAGTGAAAACGTTATGTAAGGTTAGGCACATAACAGATTTGAAGAAGAATTTGGTTTCTTTGGGGACATTGCAGACCAAAGGATTTAGCTATAGAGCTGATGGAGAAAGTAATATTCTTCGAGTATGCAAAAGTGCTCTGACTGTGATGAAGGGTAAAAGAACTACAAGGAACACTTACAAGTTGTTAGGGAGAACCGTTGTAGGTGGAGTTGCTGGAGTGACTGAAGAGATCTCAGTAGATTCAGACCATGGTGCTACAAAATTATGGCACATGCGTTTGGGACACATGAGTGTGCGTGGCATGACAGAACTATGCAAAAGAGGATTGTTGAGGGGAGTCAGCAAATGCAAGCTAGATTTGTGCAAGTATTGTGTGCTTGAGAAACATATACGAGTTAGTTTCAAGGCTGGCCAACACAGGACTCGAGGCATTCTAGATTATGTCCACGCTGATGTATGGGGACCCACTCAGGAACCATCCCTAGGAGGTTCTAGGTATTTTGTTACCTTTGTTGATGACTTTTCTTGTAAGGTCTGGGTATATTTTCTGAAGCATAAGTCAGAAGTCTTTGCCAAGTTCAAGGTTTGGAAGGCAGAGGTAGAGAACCAGACTGGTAGGAAAATCAACTACATGAGGTTAGATAATGGTACGGAGTACAAAAACTCACAGTTTCAGAAATTCTGTGAGGAACATGGCATTCAGAGACACTTTTCAGTGAATAAGAATCCTCAATAGAATGATGTTGCAGAGAAGATGAATAGAACTCTTACAGAGAGGGCCAGATGTATGAGACTAAATGCTGGACTTTCCAAAGGATTTTTAGCAGAGGCACTTAGTATGACATATTATGTCATCAATAGATCACCACGGGCTTCATTGAATGGTAAAGTTGTAGAAGAAGTATGGACAGGTAACCCAGTCAATTATAATACGTTACACATATTTGGTTGTCCTGCTTATGTACATGTACCCAATGATGAATGATCTAAACTTGATCCAAAGTCAAAGAGGTGTATCTTCATTGGATATACCAAAGGTGTGAAGGGGTTCAAGTTCTGGGATCCATTTTCCAGAAAGGTAGTGTTGAGCAGAGATGCAGTGTTTGATGAAGATTTCATGATGAAACAGTCAGTTTTGACAGAGGTGCCCGAATAAAGACAAGGAACCATGTACTAGTTCAAGTCAAGAACATGATGATTCTCAGGCAGAGAGTTCAGGCGTGCAGGAGTATCTACTTGCTAGAGACAGGGATAGACGCCCTATTAAACCTCCAGAGAGATATGGCTTTGGGGATATGGCTTCAGTTGCTTTCCATACCAGTTCAGGAGATCCATGTAGATTTCAAGAGGCTATAAACAGCCAAGAGAAATAACAATGGATGAGTGTCATGATGGAGGAGATGGAGTCTTTACAGAAGAACCAAACTTGGGAACTTGTTCCATTGCCCCAGACAAGCGTGCAAGTGGGTGTACAAGAGGAAGCCAACAGTATCAGAAAAAGAAGGGGAAAAGCTCAAGGCTCGTCTTGTAGCAAAAGGGTATTCACAGTAGAAGAGGATCGACTACAATGAGATTTTCTCCCTAGTGGTGAGACACACTTCTATCAGGGCAGTGCTTGCCTTGGTAGCCAACCGGGATATGCACTTAGAACAGATGGATGTGAAGACTGCCTTTCTCCATGGTGAATTAGAGGAGAAAATTTACATGACACAACCAGAGGGGTTCAGTGCAGCTGGACAGAGTCACTTGGTTTGCAAGTTGAAGAAGTCTCTATATGGGTTGAAGCAGTCTCCCAGACAGTGGTACAAGCGGTTTGACACTTATATGTTGAAGCTTGGTTATAAGCGTTGTGAGTATGATTGCTGTGTTTATGTGAGAAGCCTTGACGATGGTTCGTTTATTTTTCTGTTACTTTATGTTGATGATATGTTGATTGCTGCTAATCATTTGAGTGATATCAATGAGCTGAAAGTCATGCTAGGTAAGGAGTTTGACATGAAAGATTTAGGGGCTGCTAGGAAGATTCTTGGGATGGAGATTCACAGGGATAGGGGAGCTAGAAAACTATGGCTCTTCCAGCAAAGCTATGTTGAAAAGATCTTAGAGAGATTTGATATGAGCAATGCTAAAGTAGTGAGCACTCCATTGGCAAATCACTTCAAGTTTTCCCTAGATCAGTGTCCAAAGACAGACGAAGAGAAGAAATACATGTCAAAAGTTCCATATGCTAGTGTAGTGGGTTGCTTGATATATGCTATGTTTTGTACTAGACCGGACTTGACACAAGCAGTTAGTCAAATATGCAAGTACATGTCGAAACCAGGGAAGCAACCTTGGGAAGCAGTCAAATGGATTTTCAGATATTTGAAGGGGACTACAGGTCTCGGTATCATGTTTGGCAGCCAACAGAGTAAGCCTTCAGTTATTGGTTATGTTGATTCGGACTATGCAGGAGACTTGGATGATAGAAGGTCCACAACGGGGTTTGTCTTCACCCTTGCAGGTGGACCAATTATGTGGAGATCATCAGTTCAGTCTGTTGTTGCTATGTCCACAACTGAAGCAGAGTACATGGCAGCTGGTGAAGCTTCTAAAGAAGCCCTGTGGCTTATGGGGCTAGTAAATGAGTTAGGCATTGAGCAAGGTGGAGTTTCGCTGCATTGTGACAGTCAGAGTGCTATCTTCTTGGCAAAGAATCAGGTGTAGTGTATCATGCTAGGACCAAACATATTGATATGAGATTTCACAAGATCAGAGAGTTGGTAGCTTGTGGGCAGATACTATTGCAGAAGATTCACACTTCAGAAAATGCAGCTGATATGTTAACCAAACCGGTTACCGTGGACAAGTTCAGGCACTGTCTAAGCTTGTGGAACATTCATTGATGTTAGACTATGGAGCGCCCCCAACACAATGGCGGAAGATGGAGATTGATGATATTCGCACAGGTGGAGATTGTTGTGTAATGACTCATATCTCTATATAACAGCAATACAAGTTATGAGTTTGAGCTAATGTAAAGGGGTTGGGGTAGAGGGCTATATATATTGACGTTATGTAAACCTAATGTAACAAGGAGAAGAATAGTAAAACACTAATCCTTATTCTCTAATAATATATAGTGATAGCCGCTCAACGCTCCCGGGGACATAAGCACAATTGGCCGAACTTCATTACCAAATCTCATGTGGTATTCTCTTGTGGTATTCTCTTGTCTCTATACTCTTTACTATTTGATTGTTCGCTTATTCCCAATAAGTGTATTAAAGGGCCTTTTTTTATAAACCCTTTATACAATGCATAATTTTGTAGTGTAAGATTCTGTAAAGTCCTATTTTGCAATACAATGTGGAAACCAACTATCCATACATAAAGAGGTAGTCCTAAAGAGTCTTTATGTTATATGACTTATTGTCTTTTATTTTGGTTTAGGCTTTATATAAAATTGACCAAAATTCTCCCTCAAGGAGTAAACTCAGAGCATGTCAAACTTTTTACCTTATCTATGATATTTTCATTTGCTTCAGGTTTACATTGTTTTCAACAATCCTTCAAAATAATGCCCATTGGGTTAAGAAAACTCTTTCCTTTACTATGAAATCCTAGAATATATTTATGAGATGGATTTTAAAGGAGAATGGAAAAAAATGGAAGGCTTCAAAATCGTCTCACAAATATATTTTATAATTCCTGAAATCTTCCTTTTATTACCCTCCAAAAATCAACTCACAACTAAATATTTAGAATTATTTTTATTGTCTAATGAATAGATGGATTAGAAAATATCTTACACAAAAAATTCTTAGTCTTCATAGATAAGATTATTCATGCAGTATCTGCTTTCATTTCCAGAAGTAGTAAAATTCCTTATAACAGTTGCCACAAGTTATAAAACTAATGAAATGCTAAATAGATAAGATTCCACAATATTCATTCACAAATAGAAAGGTTTATGTGTATTAAATTGATCCAGTATATGTCAAAATTTAATAATCTAACATAATTAGAGAAATTCATTTACTGTCACCAAAATTAGTTTGCATTGAAAGAGTTAAATAAGAGAACTATATGATAAAAAAAACTAAACAATAGAGTGAAAAACTACTGCAGGTATTGGTGAAATTTGGTTGCATGGAAAACTAATATCTCACTAGATGTTAATGTGTTATTGATATTGAATTTAATCAATCCTCATATTCTAAAAATACATACAGAACAACTCTCTCCTCTTCTTATACATGTGTTCCTTGATCCAAGCTACAAAGGATGTCCCTGCAAAACTGATTTTCCTTTCTCATTGGCTTATACATGAGCCAACATCAGTGATAAAAGTACAACATTGCAACCGATCCCGGGCTTGATTTGACAGTACCACTGGTCGCCGATAAAAGAACATTTGATGCATCCTAGCCCTGAAAATAGTAGAGAGAAAATGTTTTGAAGCTCAAAACCAGTATGTGATCCTGGGAGGGCTAGAAGCTCAACATTTGGGGGTCGTGAAATCTGGTTCATCCTGGTAATAGGAACAGAACTAAGTGCGCCGATGATAAAGAACCGTTGCCTAGCCATCAGAACCAGAAGAAATAGACCCAAATTTTGCTTACGAAGAAAAGTCTTCATAGACGTTTTATTCCTCAAAGGATTGCAAGGAAATTTTTTCTAAGTGTAATGGCCAATCTTCTCCAAGTTGCTGTGGATTTAGCTCCATGGCAACTTTAAAATCATGCAAAGATATTGAGCACAGTGGTCTGCGTTCATGCTCAGATTCTTCCGGCTCAACTGCACTCTGCCCATGTAAATGATTATTCGGCCACATGCCATCGACGACCTTACCCTGAATCTGCTGTTTTGAGAAAGGGGGCTTCCTCGGCTCAATTGTAGATCTAGCTCCCACTAAATCAACAGAAGACCTGATCAACCGTTTCAAGTACACATCCAACACAACATTCAACATATTCGCACATTCCATAGAAACACCTCCAAGACCCTGTACTGTGGCAATCTGCTCCATGCGGCTTCTCAATGTAACAGTATCAGACAACCTACCACAGTCACAACAACTAACATAATCACTACTACTCAATGGCATTGCTTTGTGGGCCCCACCCACACTTGCGGAGCAGTATGGGATCCCCAGTGGTGCTATCAGGGGACTTTTAGAGAAACTGAGGTGGTTTAACTGCTCCACCGCTTCACCATTTTCGATAATCGATGTTTCGGTTGGCTCTTCAACATACACTCTTGGTCTTTCTGCAGGCCTCTGGATAGCATTCCCCAATTCATTCTCATGCAGTTGCTCAGCTACTGGTTGGAGATGCTGTATTGGTCTCTGATAATCACATGGTTCAAGAGTTCCATTCTCCATGTCAATCTTACTACCACTACTGTCTTCTGTAGGTGTGGATTGATGAGTAATCGAATCAACTTTCCCATTGGGTCCAAGAAGGCTTGGTCTATCTTTAACCTTCCGATCACGAATTCCTGACCTTGCCTTACGCGGGGAGACCGGCAAAACCCCGTTTGACCAAACAGGAACATTTTGATTGTGGAAGTTAACACTCTGTTCATGTCCATCTTCTCTACAAGGAGATGTGTTAGTAACGCGTCCTCCTGATTTCAGAGGACATGACGGCTGAACTAGTGGTGGTGGTGGGGTCTTGGCTTGGCAGACATTCTTCAAAACTGACCTTATAAAATGATTGTGTAACAGAAGGTTCTCCCTTCCAAGTACCCGATAACATGACTTGACAAATTCAGTCTTGCTCATCCTCTGACTCAGAAACCGGTTCACATAATAAAAGTACTGTTTCGCCTTATCCGGTCCAAGCTTCTTTACAATATGTGCTTTTAATTCATCCAAATCAATTCTTGAGCTCCGCCGCGGTTGCATTTCTCAACAGACCAATTCGTATACCGCCCAACAAATCAATCAAAAACTCACCCCAGTTCTAACCTCAAACCACAGTTATCTTCATCCAAAAAACCAAAAAACTCCCCCTCCCTCATATCATTAGTTAATTAAATCCAAAATCAAACTACCACAAACTCTGCATAAGTTCAAAAGTTACAATTTTTAACCTGAATATTGCTACCCTTATCCCCCAATTTCATTCACCAAGTCACCCTAAGCAATGCAAAGCCAAAAATCTCAACTTCACAACACATAAACCCTAGAAATAAAAGTCACCAAATTCAATTAACCGGATTCTATAAAGCAAATCAAAACCCTAATTTTGAATCACCAAACCCTTGCACCATTGTGAAAACCCTTATTGTTTCGAGAAATTGAAGCTTCAAATCCCGAAGAGATTACTGAGTTGGACAAAATTGAACAGAAAAAAGAGCGAAAGATTTGAAATTGCGATTGGAATGATGAGCAAAAGACCAAAGCTTTGATTGAAGTTGGGTTTATTATGCATTGAATAAAGCTCTAACCTTTAGCGTAGTTAACGAATTTGCGTAGAAATATTGAACCTCAACGACACTTTCAGCTTCCGAATCTTCGAAGCTTCGACTATGGCTATGTGTTTTCTCTGTTTCTCTCTCCTTTCCTTTTTTTCTTTTTCTATTTTTTATTTATTTTTTATATTTTCATCTTAGTGTTCCTCTTCTATTTATTTTACCATTATTGGGTGGATCGATTTTATAAATTTAAATATATTATAGTAGTTCATTATAAATCACTTTTATTGATAAATCATAAAATTTTAAATAATTTATAATGATGTACTTATGATTTTTTTTACCTCTTTATATCTATTAATAAAGGTCAGGATTTTTTTTATTTCTTTTTTGTAATTTGGCTAATAATTAGATTTAGTAAGATTTCTTTAAATATACATATCATTGACTAAAGTAAAAAAGATTCAATTATCAAACACTAATGGCATTTCACATAAATTCATGTAAACAAAAACTGCATAGCATTTAATCAAGTAGGACAATTACTGAACTAAATCAACACTTGACATTTATTTAAAACTCAATTCATTATTTAGTTTGAAAAAATTGGTTTTTAAAACAAACAAGTAGAATTTGACCCAAAAAATAAGCTCAATAAATAAATAAGTTAAACTTGAGATAAGTATGGTTTGACTCGTTGGATTCACAAGATGACTCGATTATAAGTATAATATATATATATATATATATATATATACACGTGTAGAGAATATTTAATTATATATATAATAAATAATCATCATTTGAGCTAACAAATTGAATCAATCGAGCTACTTAGTTAAACCAAATAGTTCAAAAACTCTTGACACAACGAATCGAGCCGATAGGTCGAACCAAACAGTTTGTGAACTTCAATCAAGAATTTGAGCTAGAAATATGGCTCATTTCAAACTTGAGTCGAATTCATAGCCAAACAAATCCTTATCTAACTAAATTGTGTTGAATTCTAGTTCAACTCGGTTCAACTTATCTTTCGTCTTTATAATTGACTAATACAATACTCACCCTTGAGAATGGACCTAGGACCCTAAGCCTTGTTTGGAGTGTGGGTTTGGAGGGGAAGGGAAAGAAAGGAAATGGATAGCTTTGGAAAGCTTTCCCCTTGTTTGGGAGTTGGATCAAGAAGAGGGGAAGGTTTTGGAGAATTTCTCAAACCCTCCAAAACCCTTCATGTGTCTATTTTTAAAATTCCCCAATTTGGAGTTTTTTGGAGATAAAATGTCAAAATAGCTAAATATGTTTAGTGAAAATATATAATTATATGTTATTGTCCATTTCTCATTGTTAATTACATTTTTAAGGAAAAATATAAAAGAAATATTCTTACATTATCATTAGTTTACTCTCCTTCATCTAAATTTCATACTCTCAAACAAGGGAGAGGATTTCATTCCTTCTCCCTTCCATTCCTCCCCCTTCCTAATCCTTCACACTGAAGCTCCCTTTTAATACTTCAAGTCACACTTAAATTAAATATTCATCTTCTAAGATTTTAAAATAGTTGAGTTGAAATGATTATTCTAAGATTTTAAAATAGTTGAGTTGAAATGATTAAACACGTGAGTTGATTTTAAAGGGATAATAGTTATTTTTTACTCATTTTTGTAATTTCACATAAGTTGGGAATCCTTTTAAACTCATATGGCTACTCTAAAATTATATCTTTCATATCTTCTATTTGAAAAACTCATACCTAGTTCTCACCATCATAAGTTCATAACTAATGATTTCGCCTAGCTATAACTTACCAAAATATTATTCAAACAAAATCAGACAATTTTTATGTGTAAATCATGGTTGCTTTCATCATATTTATTCTTTTTTACATAGAAATTATTAAAGTAGATTTTTCACTTATCAATGAAGTCTTTTTCTATATATATTTTAATGATTGAACCTCTAAAGTAATGCTTAAGAAACTTAGTTATCTACCAATTTGTTGTAACTTTAGGTAATCTAGATAATATTTAGTTGATACTTCATGTTCTTATTTGTCCATCTTTTTTTAACTATTCATTTTATATATTCTGTTTAGAAATTGACAATTATTTTTTAACTTTTCCTTCATTTCATATTCTATAGTTGTAGAAGTAAATGCAGTTAAACACATCACAAACACTATAAAAAAACATAAGGATATGATACTTTTATTCTTTAAATATAATTATAAGACATTTTTATCATTCATTATACATATAAAAGCAAGAACTTGTCTCTCCATTACGGGGACGATCATAGTTCAAGTAAACTAAATATTGAGAGAAAAAACCAATAAATTCAGTGCAATGCATCATGATCAATTCTTTTCTTGAGGGGTGTTTTTTTTTGTAATGGTTATATATATATTCTTTATGGTGTTTATCAACGATATCCCATCATCTTATAATAAAGAATTATTCTATTCGAGTTGATGATTGTTCATTCTAACAAGTATTACCCTCAAGCTTTAAGGATCAAACATTACTTTTTGATCATGTTCAATATCTAAAAAGCTAACATTCCTCACACCACTGAGGAATATTATATAGACATATATAATATTTAACCAGAGTTTACTGCATACAAGAACTCTTATCACAAATCAGATGCAGCCATACAAAAAACAATCAAATGCCAGTTCCACACTTCCAATTACTAAGCAGTGTATTAATTTACATCTTTAAGGAATAACTCATTTTCATCATTTTTAACAATATACTCATGTATTCTTTTTAAATCAATATCACAAAAAAACAAAAAACCACATTTTGTTAAAGCTAAACAGATTATATTATTATCTTCCATGGAGAGAAATGTGTGTCCCTTTTGATTCAGATACAGGTGTGATAAGCCTATTCAATTGTTCTGATGTAAAAACTCCAACTGCTCTAGAACTGTATGAAGTAGCATATGAGTCAGTGTATTTTACAATGATAACCATTGGGTACCTCTTCTCCAACATTAAATCAACTACATGACCAATAGATGTTGAAATTGTAACACAAGGAGGAGGGCTTCTCATCATTGTTGAAAGTGATGCATCCAGCTGCATAACAAAATTCATTCCATAAACACAAAGTTTGAGGCATGAACAGAAATTGAAATCCAATGAATGGAACATGTAGATAATTCAATTTGTAATTTTGTATTGATGTCTATGTTTTGTGTCTGTGATCTCAAACATGTCAAAAAAATGTGGATGATATTGAAATAGCACAATCAAAGGATGATATTGCTATCCCCAGAAATAACATTTTGGAAGAAACTAACTTAAACCAGTCGGTACTATGAATCCAAATGTTAAACTAGTACCACATCAGGGCAAGCCCATTCAAATCAAAGCCGATATTGAAAACACATCAGGAAATTAAATTATCTCATAATAACTATGTTTGATATATCCTTTGCCTTTCATGTTATTAGTCAATTGCTAAACTCTCCAAGTAAGAGTCATTGGAATTAGGTGGTTTGGATCTTCAGATGTGTCAAGGGTTGTCCCAGAGAGGAGTCGATGTATGAAAGCATGTGTAATAGCATTGATGTATGAAAGCATGTGTAATAGCGTTGATGTATGAAAACATGTATAATATCATTGATGTATGAAAACATGTGTAATATCATTGATGTATGAAAACATGTGTAATATCGTTGACGTAACTCAACACAGGCAAAAACCCGATAAATATAAAAACAACCATGTCTATCCATGTACATGGATAAGTTATTTCCCTATGAAACAGAGACAACTCTCTTTATTGAGGTGTACTACACCAACACATGTCAAACACCCTTCCCCAAGTATCCAATAAAAAATCATATTTTGTCAGCTCGAACACCTAGCTGACATTATTTATAGCGTTGTATCCTATATTGACATTGTCCTTGTATGGGTGTCCATACTCAATCTAATGTCTGATGTCTGCGTTAAAGACCGTGCTTCATAATGAAACTGAGGAAGTAAATGTAATGCCCCGAGAAAGATAAAGTAGAATAAGTTTCACACAATCCTATTAGGTTCACTCTATGTCAATTACCTGGTAGTAAGTTCATCAATTGAAGCATGTAGAGGGTTTGTAGAATACATTATTTAATGAAATGGTAATCTCACAAAGTAGATGTTCCAAGATAACTAAAAATACCTGATTGCAGTCTTCACGGTGCAAGATCCCAATACAGCTGCCCCACTCATCTACAATTGGAACAACTGCATCATTAATGAAACGGGTAACCACTTTCTCCAGCTTTATGGTACCTTGTAGTGGCTGTGTTGCTTCAAATGGTATCATGAAACTCTCAACCGGTTCAGAAGGTGAAACCTAAACCAAGGGGTTACAAATTAGACAACATGCAAGTTCTCCAAGTAGAAACTACCTAAAATAAAACATAACAAATCAACCAGTCACTTAAAGGCGAAAGACAAGACAATATGTGTGTGAACAGATTATACATTCATTTGCTTTAAGTATGAAAACCAGTAAAAAATTTAGGTTTTAGAGGAACCCCAAGAACTTAAAACACACAGCCTTAGATGCATGTACAAACAAGTAAACCATATTTGTTATTTAGTGTAACTCAATGTAACCTTGTGAAAAAACAATGCCAATGAAACATAAGTACCTGAGGAAGTAAGTAAGGACTGAATACAGACTTTGAGAACCCCGACATGGCTTCAATACGCATAGCAACCTAAATAGCAAAAGCATGGGCAAATGGTTAAGAACCTTAATCATTTAGAAGAGAAAATACAAATCAATGATGATCAGCCTATTTAGAAGAATTTACTTCATATTATTTGGCAACTGTACTACATCTGATCTATGGAAATATTATGTTTATAATACAAACATGAAGATATACTAAAAGCTTGTGAAAAGACAGCTGCGCGAAGGAAACTTCCTTTGCATTCTTTATAAAAAGGACTAAATATATCAAATTTAAATTGTGGTTACATTGTGGAGACTCCCTAAACCACAATATTCTGGCTGCAACTATAGTTGCAGAGTGCAATTTAAAACAGTGCAATATATTGAAATACTAATTGACAAAAAAACTTAATATGATAGGAAACAGAGTAGAGATGCAAATCAATGTTAACAATGAAAAAATATAATAAAGACATCTGTTCAAAGCAATTATGTTCATGGACTACTACATTACACACCAGGCCTCCACGAGTTGTCCATGATATGCCCTTCCATCTTGAAATAATACCGGTAAGAGTTTTAATAGCAACATCAACCTGGCAAAGGAACAAAGATGCTGAAAATGTCAAAAACATGTAATTTATTAAACTTCCCAGTGCCAATCAAAATGTTCATAACTACAAATAAAGGAAATTAAGTGAAAGATCTTTTTCCCCAAAAAAGAGTGATAATTGAAGACAGCATGCAACCAATTTAAACAAGTAGGCATATCAATTCAAACAACCAACAAGTAGGCATAATTACAAGGACTATCAATTAGGCTATCCCGATCCATTGAATCAATACATTTTAGCAGCCTACTTAGCATGTTAGTCTATTGCAGACTAAACATGCAATCAGGCCAAGCCAGGACAACAGAAGAATTAGAATTTAAACTGAGTTAGGCCCAATGAAATTGAGGACCAGAAACAAAAAAGACTAGACCTAATATTTGCTGTCACATGGGAGTCCGCAGATTTCATTAGCTACATTCGTAACGAGCTTCATGCATTTGATTGATATGCTCGAGATGGAGAAGTGTTGAGAGTGCAGCTGTCACGTCGTCTGAATTTCTATATTGTAGTTTATCATTTTTACTGATGTGGCTTTATAGTTGTACTCTTATACTACTCACTTGTACTACACGCTGTGACTTTGTACCTAGCTTCTTAAGCAAATAATAAACAGATCTAAGGAAATAGGCATTCATGTATTCACACATGATAAAGTTTTTCTGATACATGCTTCCTCGTTACACAACAAGGTTAAAAAAACCTATCTGACAGGGTCCAACAAAGGTAGTGACAGAAGAAAAGACTAGGTTTTTTTATAAATAAAAATAAAAAAGGCGCACCTGGCCTGCATTTAGTGCTGCTTCCATGAGAAGGTGATCGGCTTCTTCTTGGGCAACTGGTAAGATAGTTCCTGCAGAATCTGGCCAAATCCGCTTATACAAATTTTTAACTAGATCATAATCCCCTCCAAAAGCAAAGGCACGCATCATGGAAAGATAGAGGTGAGGCTTTGGCCTTAATTCTGGTCTCCAACCAGACAGCTTCAGTATTTCTCCAAATATACACAGAGCACCTAAATTCCCAAAGATGACTCAATTAGGACAGGAATGAGAGGGGCGAAGAATACTCAATATCTACCCGAACTATACGGCAGAAAGCATTAGCAGTTGAAATAAGTCCATCAAGCCGGACTGGCTGACATGTTCCAAATATCAAGAGAAGCAGTAGTTTTTTATCCTGTTTTTAAGTTTAGTAGTTCGCCTTTGTGACACATACATACGGTAAAGGGCACGACTCCAATTTTTATGTTGCCTTATGCTTCCGTTTGACTTTTTCTTTATATGAAATAAGCCTTCAGCATCCATTACCATAAGTTACAAAAACAATTATCACCTCTCACTAGAAAATTGCTGAATAAGAACAGATTATCATTAACAACAAAATACACATCAGAAGTTGAACAAAATGTGACCCTTCAATCCAATAGACCATGAGAACCCTTTAATACCAGTATTAGCACTCCTCGGGAATATCTTATTCAAGCTATCATTCGTCTATATATTATTTATCTTCTAACAAACTAAACGAACTTTAAATCAAACAACAGCACACCCATAAATGCGCCACATTTCAGTAAAGCATCAACTATTGCAGTGTAAGCAGTTCTATCAATGTACAACTCATGACATGATTTCATTTCCAGCACTATTTTCAGAACTGAAGTGAGATCCTTTGCCTGCCCAAAACCCTGCAATCAAGAGAGAGAAACTGAGAGAGATGCCACTGGAGAACCATACTAAACTAACAATAGAATTAATAATAGAGGCCAAGACTAAATTTGGTAAAAATAAATGTTCAAAGCATATCAATTAACCAACAAGGCGTTGGTCTAGTGGTGTAAGGCCCAGCTAGATCCCCAAGATGACCAAAAGGTCAAGGGTTCGTTTCCTGGGAGCGACAGTTGTTGGGAGGGGCAGCCACACACCCCGAAAGAGATTAGTTCCTTACCCAAAAGGTGAGGAGATAACCTTGGTAGTACCAAAAAAAGCATATCGGCTAAATATGACTACATGAGCATTAATGTCACATTTAAATAAAACTGGAAGTGACTGAAATTAGTGAATATAACTGCAGCACTAACCATACAAAACTTAATGAAGATAAAGTGAAAACTTTCAGAAATCTCACCTTGAGCAATGTCGTATATGTGACAATATCTGGAACCAGATCATCATTAATGGATTTCTGTGCTTCTCCCTATTAAAATAAAAGGTTGTTGAAATTTCAAAAAGCTCCATATTTCTCAAAAACCACATAAACATTGCATTAAATTACAAATGCATCCTTGCTACCTTCATTTCCTCAAAAAATTGCATTGCAGTATCCAACTTTCCACTCTTGACGCATGCTAAAATTAGTGTATTATATGTGAGCCTGTCAGGCACTATTCCTTCATGTAGTATTTCATTGAGCATGTTTATTGCAGTTTGCGGGAAGCCTGAGTTTATATACCCCTAAATTCAAAACAAAGCAAAAAAAGTGCTCAATGTTTAAAACTGTAAAGAGTTACGGCTATGATTAGCTATCCAGGTACTTTAACATGCTTCTCATAATGAAACTTTCTCCCCTACAAGAGCATGGATCAGAGCAAAACCTTCATTAGTAAGTTGTATACTGAGATTGAAAAATTGCCATCTTCACGAAGGACAAAACCATAACGTGCAAGGAGGCCATTTGCACGACGCAAGTCTCCTGCACTATAACATTGCAAGTAAATCACCAGTCAACATGAAGCTTTAATTATTTCGTGATAGACTCAGACCAAAACAAACATGCAGCTTAAAAACCAACAACATTTCAATCAAGCATGAACATCTTATATATTTGGCACATACAGATGAAAGTGTGTGCGTGAAACTTATACTGAAATATGAGGCCGGTTAGCCGGTATGGCTTGAGTACCTGAAATCATTAGTGGTTTCAAATACAAAAATTTGTATCTCCGCCTTAGGGTTTGGGAAAGTAAGGGATGATTCGTTATAATAAAAAATTGGATCTCCTCTATTTGTTTTGAACAATGTCCAAAGGTAATGGTAACATTTTGGATTCTCTAATCTTGGCCTTAAATAGGTCGAATCATAGGGCCCATGTTGGGTGCACTAGCCTATTCCCACCCTTACCAACAAACCCAAACCTTTAAATCTACTAAACAATATTTTTACTTAAAATCTTATTATAATTACAATATAATGATATAAATAATATATTTGACAATAAATAATTATATTAATATATTTAGTTAAATAGGTCATCTTTTCAAGCTTAAAAGACTATTTCCATTGCCTATGGCCTGTCTATTTAGCTAAATAGGCTTTTAGAAAAGATTGTGCCTCACTTGAGTCTTTCATAGTCCGGTATTGAGAAGGCCAAATGTGGGCTAGGTCGAAAGCCCTTGTAGCAAAGCCTAGCATATTCTCACTCATAGGTACAATACAACATAGCCATGGTGCCACATATAAAATTAGTATAAAAATAACATTAAAAAAACAAATCTTTAAATAAGAGAGAATCAATGTTTTAAAATGAAGTACTATGTCATATTGGTCCTCCAAAAATACAATGTCTACCACGTCAGTCCTCCAAAGAAAATGACAACCAAATAAGTCCCTAAAAATTTAAAATGGTCAGCATGCAGTGTAAAATTAAGTCCCTGTAAGAACCAATGTGATAGCCATTTTAAACTATGACTAATAATTTTGTGATCATTTTGTTTGTAGGACTAACTTCATGGCCAGTAAATAACTGGAGAACTAATTTGATTTTTACTCTTTAAAATAGCATGAATATTTGTAAACGCGATAGATGTTATCAATTTCACTTATGGTATTCTCATTTGCATTGATATAGACATTAACAAAATAAAAGTAAAAAGATGTAGAATGCAGGTAGCAATAATCCAAAGTATTCAAACTGCCATGAAATGTTCAACAATAATTGTCTGACACAGTCACAGATGAATAAGGCAAATAGCAGATTGATTAGATAATAACAACAAATCTAGATAGAATCGATACTAATAACCAGTTATCCCTAAGCAACATGTGTCTATAATTCTTGTAAGTCACAGTTGGATGTTACATGTGAAACCGAACTGACAGACTCACCAGCGTCAATTAAGGCATTTAGAAGACCAAAGATCAATCCAGCTGACAGCTTTGGACTTCCTGTGGCCATACCATTTTCCACAGATTCAAGCAATTGAAAAGCTTCATCGATTCTTCGTGCCTCACCTAACCCCTTCATGCAACATTTGAAATATAATTTCAATCTTGCTCATAAAGAAAAGAGCAAACAGCACGAAAATCCTCCTAACCATGAAAATCTGTCATCTATCATGGTTAGGACTTCAGGTGGGTTTGTACCGAGAAAACAATTAGAGTAAATTACACAAATTACTCTTTAATTATAATCTTAGCTTAAAAACACTGCATCCTGAACTTCCTTTTAAAAATGGAGTCAAAACCCCTGGTCTTCCACTTTTTAATAGTATAAACTATAATGAAGAAGAAAAAGGAATTATAGAAAAAGCTTCTGGTACCTTCAAAAGTGTGGCATAGGTAACAGTATCAACACCACAACCCTGGTGTGGGCTTTTCATCTCATCAAATATCTTAATTGCTAAGTCAATGTCACTGCAACGAACACAAGCCTCCATCACTGCGTTCATCACTATTGTGTTCACCTTCCCATAATCTCTCTTTGCATCCTCAACCTCTTCCAATATCTATACCAACATATAAAAAATAAATAAACTCAACTTTTCCTATATGAACATTCTTTTAATTTATTAAGGTAATGTTTGCGACTTGGTTTTTGAAGGCCAACGAATGGAAAGAAAAGTCTTAAAAGCCATAAAATACAACTACATTTATAAGATGTCTATCAAACTTCCATTCTCCATTCTTGAGCCTCTGAAACCCAACCCGCAAATGAAACGAGGTTCAATTTGTGAGTTGAGTTTTGGAGGGAGGAAGGCCGAGGAAAGGATTCAGTAATGACTCTGAATCCTTCTCTTTGTCTTCCTTCCCTCAAAAGGTCAAGGCTCTACCCATTGTTTTCAATTGTGGACCGCAATATTGCGGTTACGGTGATTGTCAAAATCATATTACACTGCAATTGTGGTACACTAGATCACAATGGTATGGTCGTGTGGAGTCGAACGCAACTGCATGAGGTCACATAGGACCGCATAAGCCCACATAAGACCGCATCAATTTCAAAAATATTTTTTTAAATCAAAAATAATTTCGCACCACAACGAAAGCAACCACATCGATTATAATTGCGGCTACAATCACAAATTAAAACACTAGCTCTACCTAGAAGATAAATGTAGGCAACCTTCCTCATGAAAGATTATTATATTTTTAGCGATTAATCACATTTGGTCACTAAGCAGCAATCTCATCACAGTTCGAGCTCAACCTCATTTTATTATTTAATTTATTATCTATTAATAATTATTTGATGTGTGTCTCAACACAACGATAAGGTTATCGAAAAGAAGACTGTGTGCATCTATCCTCCCTCGATAAACGAGCCGCCTTTTTATTTAATAGTAATGAATTACCTGACGAAGCTGTTTGCGGCGCGTGAGTTGAACGATACGAGAGGTGAGACGCCTGAGATTGGTTGTTGTTCTAGAAGGAGTAGCGGTTCTAATAAAACGACGTCGTATTGGAGGAGTATAAGAGAAAGAAGAGAGTGTAACGTTGTAAAAGGAATGAACTAGTAATGGATTTGAGTGAAGTGGGAAAGTAGAAGTACATGAGAGAATGTGACTCTGATGAACCATTTTTTGAATTCAATTTTCTCTTGATTTTCCTCACTATTACTCATTTCCCATCATGCCATGGAATTTGAATTTTGGAAAAACACTGTTTCTGCAATCTTGTTCATAAGATCAGGATAGTGTGTGTGGTGGATAATGGGTTTGGTCCATTTCAATTTCTGCTTTCTAATCTAGACCCTAATTGACTTGCCCCAATGAAAATTCACCCCTACAAGAAGGTTCGACGGCATAGTTCGATTCGTAAAAGTGACACTCGTTAGAAATGGCAGAACCATAAAATCCAGAATGGATTAATGAGTTACTTAATGAATTAAGGTGAAAGAATATCTTAATAGTATCAAGAAAAAATTATAAGTGTGATGTTATATTATTAATAATATAATTACAATATTATGTTTATAAACAATAATGTTATGATGTTAAGCAATAATAACATACTGTTTAATTTAAAATGATGATGTAATGTTATATTGATTTTTATTAAATAAAATTTCATCATAATGTTAGTTGTTTTATTTTTTATGTTTGTTTGAGTAAAATAAATTGTGTCAAAATAATAATTTCTATTGTATTAATTTATGTTTTATAATTTTTTTCTGATTGTGTTACTTAATATTTCTTCCTTCCCCATACATTTATATTCATAAAAAGACTAAAATATCAAAGGTTTGATTCGTAGTAGTCATACTTGTTCGAATGAACATACATATCTCATGAAAGAGATTAGTTTTTAACTCATAAGATGAGGGAATATTTATCAAAAAAAAAATATACTTCTATATTCTCTCTTCCTCAACATAAGAATATCACATTTGACAACTACAATAGTATACACAAAAACAAATACTCTAAAATGACTATTAGAGGCCAAAATGAAAAGTTTACAAAAAAAGAATTATCAGGTTGTCTATGACCAAGTTTGGGTTCAAAAAATGTCCAACTAACATTTAGGACTGGGTAAGAGACAAACCTTATCTGACCCGGTCTCACCCATGCTCACCACTATCACTACCTACTAAAAAGTAAGTCTAAAATTTCTAAAATATAATAAGTTAAGATCCTCTCCGTTATTGGAGAGACAACTACTTCAAAAATAAAAGGGAAATATAATTTTCAATGACACATCTATCATTTCAATTATAATAAAATTACATTTTTGCCATAATGGGAAAAACAAATACTTGTTTATCAATTTATTAAAAAATAATGAGTTAGATTAAGTGATACATGTCAACTTCATTCGGGTACGTTTTTAGCATGTTTTTAGGACATATAGAAACATGTTATTGAAGTACAAAATAGTTGTGGTCTGCATTGGTTTAATGATTATGAAGAAAATATATGATATAGTAGTATATGAGTTTTATACATTGTTATTGTATCATTTACTATTCATGTTTTATCATCATTGACTAATCAAAAAATATATAAATAAATAGTATATGAAATACGGATTGTATATAAATCTTTACCCCGACAATACATATATATTACACTCTTAATGATTTTATAAAAGAGAAAAAGATGTATACACTGACAGTGTAAGAGCTTTTTACACTGTCACTCTATTATCTACCAACCATTTTTAATTATGTTTGACTTTTCACAAAAAGTAATCCAAATGAAGGGTGAATGGTACACTGATTGTGCATAATTCTTTACCCTGACAATACATATATATTACACTCTTAATGATTTTATAAAAATGCATTAAAATGGTTTTATGGTTTGGGCATAGTACTTTAGAATTAGAACATATTATTCTTATCTAAGAGGGACTAAGTCAAAGATAACTCCACAAAGTTTGGTTATTCTCTAATGGAGAGAGATAGAGAGCAAAATGTGTTGCTAAATCTAGAAAGTCAAAGATGGGTTATTTGCCATTCTTTTTTGTTGTTCTAACTTCTAACACAGAAAATGAACAAACATCAACATAGACTTTACACATATCAAACTAAGAGTCCAAAGTATTGAAAAAGAGTGTCAAAATAATGTTTCTTTGATCAAAAGAATTTACAAGATGAAAAAACAAAACAACATTGGAGGTTTCATTCTAGGCATAAGAAGAAAAAACACAATGCAATATTTGACAAGATCATAGGACTATTCATCATATCTTGGTTTGGTTTCTTTTCACTTCACAAAAAATCTTGAAGGTTGCAAAGTGGTGTTAGTGTTTGGATATAAGAATAGAAGATAGGAATGTGGTTACAAAAGAATAGTAGTTGGGATAAGAAAGATGGTGTGAATGGAATAGTGGCAGTAGCAATTGATAAAGATAAAGGGAGCCAAAATGCATTGAAATGGGCCATTGATCATCTTCTTACAAGAAATAACACTGTAGTTCTCATCCATGTCAATGCTAAACATGCTTCTATTACAACCCCAAGTGAGTATTATTATACCTTATATATACTCCTAATGCCATATGAATTTGGTGTTAAAAACAAGTTTAGGATTTTAAGTTGCAATTTCAATCTACAATTACCTTTTTTGGGGTTAATGTGCATGTTTGGTTTTAGGGCAGTTTCATAATCATATTTAGGACAACATTACTACGTGTTAGGTTTATTCAAGTGTGAAGTCTCACATTGAATATGCGTGGAGGAGTGAAAGAGTTTATAAGAAGGAAATACCCATAGAACTAATGCTTGTTTTGGTTCAAGATGTGGTGTCTCACTTGTGACTCTTCACTTTTCCTATGCTCATGTAACAATGGAACTCCCCGGTAGATCCTATATCTATCTATATGAAGAAGAAATAATGTAACTAGGGGATTCTAATTTGTACAATTTAAAACCTTGATATAGCATAATAGTTCCTCATATCATTTATATATCTCATTAGTTTGGTGAGTTGTTAATATATTTATGCAAGCCTAGCAATATAAGATTTGTGAGAACCATATTTTGTAATAACTTTGGTGGTTGCAGAGGCCAAAGGTTTTGGTATTAGTGAGCACAATTCATTGGTTTCCAAAGACCCTGATGATCAAACAAAAGAAATTTTTCGACCATATCGTGTCTTCTGTGCAAGAAAAGATGTAAGTTTTCTCTTTCTTTTTCTTTGAAGGAAAAAAACATTAGAAAAAGCTACACACATTTGTCTCATTTTAAATTATGATTCATTTTGGAAAATTGAAAGGTATTAAAGTGGTTTCAATACGTATTATTTTGATAGTACCATGTAACGTCTTTATAAAGAGAGCGACTCGGTCGTGATTCAGTCGAACGTATTTTTCGTGTCATTTAGAATTGTTGCGAGCTACGCAAACAACAATTCACGAGTGTAACACATGTTGGGAAGTATAACGTTGTTTGTCTCATTCTCTCTTATACATGGTTTAGATATCTGTTGGACTATTCTTCTCATCGCAGTTGATTTGAGATGAATACTTAATATAGTATCAGAGTCACAGCCCAACTTATTTGCATTCGTCATGGGCCAAAAGGCACCCTTTAATTATGAGTCAAATGTAACTCTTCGCATGGTCCGACAAGCTTATGTGAAATGGGCATATAGAAAAGTAAATCTCATATCGTGTACTTCATTCCTATGCATGATTTAAATACACGTTGGAATAACCAAGGAAACAAAGAAAAAAATGTAACAATGGCTTTCATTTTAGAATTGTTGACATTAGTTTAATATCTTATCAACTCTTGATTATTTTTAATTGGGTTCATAGTTACACTGCAAGGATGTTGTACTAGAAGATGGAGATGTAGCAAGAGCTTTAATTGAATACACTTCTCACACAGCAATTGAGCATTTGGTTATAGGCTCTTCAAATAAAACTGGTTTTCTTAGGTATGGTTGTATCTGAATGTTTGATTATATGCATTGTTGTATGAGTTGTTGTTAGAACTTAAGTATTATTCCGTGTCATTTAGAATTGTCGTAAGTTACGGTAACAACAATTGTATTATCTGGCATGTGTAGATTCAAGGGATCAGATATTCCAGGAATAATATCAAAAGGTGCACCAGATTTCTGTACAATATATGTTGTTTCTAAAGGAAAGATTCAATCTATGAGATCTGCTTCTCGTCCTGTTCCTTTTGTTTCACCTCTTCTTACTCAACTTACTCCAACCTCTCTTAACTCACCAGACCAATCTGATCCACCACGTGTGCCTCTCTCTGGTGGCAGTGTTAAAGGTTACATTTCGCAATCTCTTATTCACGACTCAGACTTCTCTCCATTACTCGAGATGACAGTTATGTTTTTGTTTTTAGTATATTTTTAAGGGCAAAACTGTAATAACAATGTAAAGTATCAGGATAAAAATGTCATTATTGTTTGATTTTTCCATGTATTTTCAACTAATTAGCGAGGAGTCCGGTTCCTTATTCACTCATATGTTTTCTCTATTCTGCATTTATTATTTCAAATTATGAACCACATCACGTCGTACAGTCGCAATATTATAATCATGGTAATCACCATAACCGTATCTTATTGCAATTGTCGTGTGATGCCAAATTACGATAGTACAACCACATCGAACTACATTTTCCTCGTATCATGTCTTAATAAAAGGTGTTTGGATTTAGGAGAAAGGAGACCTCTGGAAGTTCCTCCACGCAGATCACACGATGGAACAACAGATTCTTTCAGGTTTGTTGCATGCTACTTAACATCTTTATTATCAACTACAAATTAACCCTTCAAAATAGTTGTCACATTTAGATATTTTATCATAACAATCATGGGTTTATATCTTATAACTCTTCTTTGCATGGTTACATAACAATTGATGTTGTTGGAAGCAGGTCACCATTCACTAGGAAAGGAATGGCAGAAAGATATGTAGAAATTTCCACAGCAGCAGATAGTGATATAACATTTGTAAGCTCAGGAAGATCAAGTATAGACAAATTGTTCCCTACATTAACTAACAATAATACTTCAGAATCTGGCTTTTCCAATCCTAGACTATCATATAGTTCAGATACAGATGCTAACTATAGCTTTGAGTCCTTGAATTTTGGAAGGAGATCTATTGATATCACCTCTCCTGATCACTCTTTCTCTAGTGATGGCTTCTCGTCGTCGTCACAAACCACCGTAAGTACGAACCCATAAATTTTAGGTAATCCGACAAAAATAACATTTTTTGTACAACTAAGGGCTCATTTGTGGTGCGTGACTGCCCCTCCCAAACATTTGACCTTTTGGTCTATCTGGAATCTAGCAAGACCTTATTTTATTACACCAACGCCTTGTTGGTGGACAAAGTCATGTGGGGGTGTTTACTTACACTAAGCTATTTTAGTTACTTAGAATGTTTTATAAGTATAAATAAATTGTCGAAGTTTGTTATTTCTGATAACTATATATCCTTGTGCATGATCTTGTGCTGGATGTATAGGATGATGTGGAAGCTGAAATGAGGAGACTGAAGTTGGAATTGAAGCAAACTATGGAAATGTATAGTACAGCATGTAAAGAAGCACTCTCAGCACAGCACATGGTATCAAAATAACAACAAAACTTGCATACATTTTCTTATGTGTGTTTTTGGTGCTATCTAGTAAAAAAAGACATAACATGTGTAACAATATGCATGATTGTTGCTATACCTTTTTATTGGAAAATAGCACAAGAATCACACCTAAGTTAACATGTGACATGTTATGTTTGTTAGTGACCTTCTGGAAATAGTTTCTCCGCTTATGGGAATAAGGATGTGTACATATACCTGACCATGACATCCTCGTGCGCTGGACCGCCCTTTTATGTATGGGTGTAAGTGGTTCCGGTTTAAACCGCGAAACCGGTGGGACTGGACCAAACCAAACCACAAAACATGGTTATGTTCGGTTTGGATTTTTTAAGTAACTGTTTAAGTTCGATTTGGTTCATGTTTTTTGAAAATTTAGGAACTGTTCGAACCGAACCACATAATGAAGAAATAAATACTAGGAAGTAATGTTGTCATAAATGACAGGCAGTAGAACTCCAAAGGTGGAAAATAGAGGAAGAGAAGAGAATGGAAGAAGCAAGGATGGCTGAAGAAGCTGCATTGGCAATGGCAGAAAGGGAAAGGGCAAAATCAAAAGCAGCCATTGAGACTGCTGAAGCACAAAAGAGGATAGCAGAATTAGAATCACAGAAGAGACTTAATGCAGAAATGAAAGCACTTAAAGAATCAGAGGAGAGAAGAAGAGCAATTGATGCTTTAGCAAACAAAGATGTAAGGTATAGAAGGTATTCAATTGAGGAGATTGAAGAAGCTACAAGTTTTTTTGCAGAGGCCTTGAAGATTGGTGAAGGAGGTTATGGTCCAGTTTATAAGTGCCTTTTGGATCATACACCTGTTGCAGTTAAGGTTTTGCGTCCAGATGCAGCGCAAGGAAGGTCACAGTTTCAACGAGAGGTAAACTCTTTTTAGCTTATTTCAAATTAAGCAGTTTGTCCAAAAACTCGCCCATAAAAGAGTTGACAACATTTGTTGTCCCATGAGGTCACATGTTCAAATCATAGGAACATTGTCTTCACTTATTTGTTATAGGACATGGTATGCAAAAAGATTTGTTTGAATCTGAATAAATATAAAAAAGTGTATATGGTTATTTACAGGTTGAGGTACTAAGTTGCATAAGGCATCCAAACATGGTACTCCTCCTAGGAGCTTGTCCAGAATATGGTTGTCTTGTTTATGAGCACATGTCACGTGGAAGCTTAGATGATGTCCTTTTCTGTAGAGGAAATAGTCCTGCACTTCCATGGCAACTTAGGTTCAAGATTGTGTCTGAGATTGGAACTGGTTTATTATTCCTACACCAAACAAAACCTGAACCTCTAGTCCATAGGGACTTAAAACCAGCAAACATATTGCTTGATAGAAACTATGTTGCAAAGATAAGTGATGTAGGTTTGGCTAGGTTAGTTCCACCTTCTGTTGCTAACAATGTTACTCAATATAGAATGACTTCAGCTGCTGGAACTTTCTGTTATATTGATCCTGAGTATCAACAAACTGGAATGTTGGGTGTGAAATCTGATATTTATTCACTTGGGATCATTTTTCTACAAATTTTGACAGCAAGACCACCAATGGGTTTAACACACCATGTTGAAAGAGCTATTGAGAAGGGTAAATTTGTTGATATGCTTGATTCAAAAGTGTGTGATTGGCCTATAGAGGAAGCATTAACACTTGCTAAGATTGCAATCAAATGTGCTGAGTTAAGGAGAAAAGATAGGCCTGATCTTGGAAAACAAGTTCTACCAGAACTAAACAGGTTAAGAGAACTTGCTGAAAGTAATGATCAAAATTCTCTGTTGAATGGCTTTATTAGTCCTTCAAACCATAGCCAAGTTTCTGTTCAGGTAACTTATTTTATATACTATTCTTTTACACAACTTTCTACACAATCAATGCTACATCGAGGTAGAAGGTCTACGGATTGTGAACTTCTTTCCCTAGAGGAAAAACAATGACAGTATCCAAGTATCCAGGGCATAAGCATCAACTAACTCTGTGCCACCAGCTGCGATAAGACATAAGATGCAAAGTCTTATCTAAAATGATTAAATGTAAATCGTTTATAGGTGACTATTTAAGTCTGCCATCAAATCCGAAGGATTAAAATGGAAAACTTAAAAATATAAATTTTTGGAAATAAAATCAAATTTTGATATATTTCTAGAGACCGGAAAAATATTTAAAAATAAATATTAAAACATTTAGATTCTATTTTTGAAACTTACATGGTATGATCGATATTATAACATATTGCAGGATGGAGGTGGTTCTTCACATCCTTCCTCGGGAGAGAGCACATGAGACACATCAAACTCTTTTTGACAAGTGATGATAATTAACATAGTCATAGTATTGAGCAAAATAGTAATTTTGTTTAATGAAATCATATTTAGCATATATAGTTTGTAAATTAAGTTACTTAGGTGAATTGATGTAATAGTTTGCTTCATTTTTCTATATTTTTGTAATTTTTGTTTGTTTTCTAATTTCAATTTAAATTGAAAATTTAGAAAAGTCTAAGTGTGAGAGTGTTAACTCAAGTGACACCAAGTCACTAATGTTAGTAATCAAAAATGAATTGGACCATTTAATTTAAGGGGAACAGTTAATTTTTTTTTTTGAATAATCATTCATATCATATTTTTATTAAGTATAGTAATTCTATTTTATCTATTCTTTCTTAACTTGAGGATTAGTTCATTATCGGTGAGTTAAACTATTGATTATACTAAAATATAAAATAAAATAAGACTTTGATGAGTGTGCCCTTAAAGCTTTTTCAGAATACATAATTTACCATTTATGTATCTTGCTTTTTAAAAATTAATAATTATTTAATATGAAGTGATTGAATAAACATTATATAATTGAGCTATATTGAATGAAGATACAAAGAGTTGGTTGAGAATTTATTTCCATCCATAAATTAATTAGTTTTTACTCTCTCAATTTATCACGGAAGTTATATTTATAAAATGAATCTAAACATGTTGGGTTTAACCACTAGGATTGTAATCCTTCATAATTATAAATCTGTTAATATTTTAGAAACTCAAGATTATATTATACATTCATTTTCAAATATATCATTATTTATCACATCATTTCTTTGACTTTTATTTCTATCCATGTCTAACTTAATTATTAAAGTTGTAGACTAAGATTAAATATAGGAATTTTAGTAAAAACATACCAAATTTTAATCGTTTAGTCATTTCTTAATCAACCTGTATAACTTGAAACATGAAAAAAATAAGCAATGGAGAGAGTAATATTTTTAATAAGCTCATTCACAACCAAAAAAATTGTTCCTCATTGTCAAAGGGTAGCCAAGTTTATAAGAGAGTAAATGTATTTAATAATTTGAACATGTTACATCTTAATCACTAAAATCAAAAAGTTATTGGTCTAGTTGTGTAAGACTCTGCTAGATTCTCAACATGAGCAAAATGGTAAGGATTCGATTCCTGGGAGTGACACTTGCTGAGATGGACAATCACGCACTCTGAAAGGGATTAGTTCCTTACTCATTTAGATAAGGAGATAATACCCTTGGTAGAACAAAAAAAATCTTAATCACTAAAAAGTAACCTAACCATTATGTTAAGGAACAAAACTGCATGTTTTTGTATATCCTTTGTTTTTTGAAACATTTACAGGAAAGATCCTAACTCAAAAACACACACTCTTATTTCTTTCTTTCCTATTGTCACAAAAAAAATTGAAGCCAACTTTTTATCTTTATTTACTTAATCTTGAATCTAAGATACTCTTCAACATTTTCACTCCATCTATTAAATAAAAAACAAATTTTGAGTAGCTAGTGACTAGTTTTAATTTGGTTTATATATGTTTTGATTTTATGCCTATTATTTATTTATTTTTGTTTTGATTTTGTATAATATAAATTTTGATTTTAGTCCTTAGAGATGACGTGACTAATACCAGTACACTATATATCACATATGTCGCCCTAATTGGCGAAGTGATCAATTGTAGTGTTGATGCATCATTCATATGGACAAAAACTAAAATCATCAATCAAAATAGAGATTCCTATATTTATAAGGACTATAAACATATTTAAGCCTTTTAATTTTATCCACTAAAATAAAAAAAGCAATTTTGAAATTGTTAAACAAAAATTAATTGAACTCCTAAAACACACATAAAGAAAGCTTAAGCTTAAGCAAGAATACTCACCTTTTAATACTATAAGGGAGAGCTATCCTTATTGTACCATTCATCTTCATGGCTTAAGCAAAATTGCACATATGACTAGACAAAAAAATCTATATGGATATAATTTTGGGAATGACCCCTTTATTTCATTTCTCTTTCATAAAATTAAAATTACATAGAGTTTCTAAATCGAATAGATAAGAAGAATTATTAAAGGAAGCAAACATCATTCCATTATTTAGATAACCACAAATCAAACTCCTTGTTTTATTTAAAGTAAATACATATTTTAGTCCCTCATATTTTCCGATCTTATTAGTTTAGTCCTTAAAAAAAAGACATAAAATGGTCCCAAAAAGTTTCAAATATATATCAAATTAGTCCTTTTTGGGTCTAATTAGTCTCTATCAAGTGTTGTAAAACATGTTAAAAATGACTAATTTGACCCACATTTGAAATTTTTGGGGACCATTTCAGATCTTTTCTTTTTTGAAAGACTAAACTGGTAAAGTCGAACAATATGAGAAACTAAAATAGATGTTTACTCTTTTATTTATTGTATCCTTCAAAGCTTGTGTTGCTATCCCTTGAGAAGAAAAACATCAATTTCTTTAGTACTCTTGGTGAAATGGTCCATGAAGCTATATGGAGGTTCAACATTCTCATTCACCTTCTCATATTCAATAGTCCATTTAATAAAAGCATGATTATCCTTTTCAATTACTTGAAAAAGAAGCTTGAAAGCATTGTAATCCTTACTAAAATCTCCATCAAAGAGAGTATATATGATTGTCTTGTTCTTTCCATCAATAGCATCAAGTCTCTCCTTGTAATGTGATTCCTTCCCATCTATTATTTCACAACTCACAAATGATTAAGATCAATAACAAAAAGTGTATTAAATTGCATGCAAATTTAATGAATAGTTATATTTTAATTTAACAAGTAAATTACACTAACCTCATGAGCTTTATTGAAATTATACAAACCATCCATCACTTTTCTATACCTATACAAACCCCTAATTTTTATATTTTCGTTACGCTGACCACCCATGCAGGAGAAATAAGTGTAATCGTTTTTGAAAAAAAATAATAAAAAGGTATCGACTCATATATTATTTGGACATTGTCTCCACAATATATCATGTTTTGTTTAACTTAATTGCATTTATCATATTTTTTTGTTTAAAAGATTTCAGTTATTTCTCGTCCATGGGTGATCAGTGTGTACAAAAATTAGGGGGTTTGCGTAGATGTAAAAAAATGAGGGGTGGTCCGTCTAATTTCGCTAAAACTCATGGTATCAATATAATTTACTCTAATTTAATTAAAGTTAATTACCTACTATGTCGGTCCATTGCTTAATTGAACCAATGCTATGCCAATCATCACCTTCTAACAATTTGGTTTTGTGCACTCTATCAGTAGTGTTTTGAACATTGTGAAGTTCCTTAGCAAAGAGATTGAACCACTTTGAAGCTGATGCATGAACCCCAACTTCAGAACTTAAAATACCTTTAAGAGCCATGCCTAAGGAAAATATTCTAATGCAACAAATTAACAATGTTTGGTTGTGTAAGGATATGAACCCTTGTTGGATCTTAAATAGAAAATAGCTTACCCACATTATTGCCAACTTAATTATTTTGTCCATAAGTTTTACTTTCTATTAAATTAGTGTATGAATTTCAAGAAGATAGTTATTGTTTATCTATCCATATTGAATAGACTAATTTCTAAAATTATATACAAATAAGACATTAGTCTAGTAGTGTAAGGCTCAAATAAGTTTCGAAGATCGAGAGTTCGATTCCCGAAGACGACATTTGTTGGGAGGGACATTCACGAACCCCGAAATGGATTAGTTCTTCACCCAAAAAGATGAAGGGATACCATAATAATATAAAAAAAATATGAATATTTATTGTAAATAAAAAATCAATTTAGGCAAATAACTCATTAAATATCATCAATGGATTGGTTCAAGTAATTATACATATATGATTTCACTTAATCAAGATCTAAGTTCATAAGATAAAAATTTTGTTTGGAAAGTTGGTCATCTATGAATCTTTCTGGCTAGAATATAGTTGTATATAAAATTTGAGAAGCAATTTTATTAAAGTATAATATGGAGCATATGACACGCGTAATTATATTTGTTTCTCCTTTTATTTGTCACAATCCTTATTATTAAGAGTAGACTCAATGAAAATTTTATTTTCACCATTTCTAAGATTTTCAATATGAAAATTCTAAGAAATATATATCAATTGTAAATGGTGGATTCTCTCATGTGGCACATCAACTTGATGTTCACCTATCTTCTTTATGGTCATAATATTTTATATTTATTATTCAGCTACCATTGTCTCATTGAGTTGTTTTTAATTTGAAAAGCATAACTTTCTAATCACAATTTAATACTTAAAACTCACTTCAATAATATTTATGCCTCTAAATGAATTTATCTTCTACTATCGATTTAGAGAATCCTTGATGCACCTACTTTTCATTATGAATAATATTTAATTATGTTACGGTGAAAAACTTTATGTATAAATATTTTATTTTTATCTTTTGAATACTAATTTTCTTTACCAAGTTGGTTATTATCATTTCAAGATTGTATAGGATTCACATAATGATCCTACACAGGTGCAAGTATTTTGTCATTATGCACTTGTTTATTGTAACTCAAATACATATATAATTTGTTTAATTTTGATTAATGTTTCAAAAGTTGCCGAAAATAAAAATTCTACAAAATATATCCACTACTTGTCTGTATCTCATAACTAATAGCAAGGTGAATAGAACAGACAAAATATATCCACCTATGAAAATATTAATGTTTCAAAAGTTATGGAAAGCAAAGTTTCATACAAAAATTCAACTCATAACTCTTTTAAATAACATCACAAAAGCAATTAAAATGCAATATGGTCACACAAAACAACATGATGAATAGAACAGACAAAATGTTCAAACCAAAATAAAATAATTATTCTAAGACACTACACTAAACTAATAACTATACTAAGAACCTTTGGCAAGAATCAATAATCCCAGCAGCAACACCAAATTTGATTGAGGTCATACTCGATTCAAATAATATAACAATTAAAACTGTAGTACTAAAAAATGACTCTTAGGTCGTTTCTCAAGGTTTATCTTTGAGACAAAGGTTCAAACACCTTATACTCACTCATACATGAGGTTTTGTTGTAAAATAATATAACAATTAAAACTGTAGTACTAAAAAGTGACTCTTTGGTCGTTTCTCAAGGTTTATCTTTGAGACAAAGGTTCAAACACCTTATACTCACCCACACATGAGGTTTTGTTGTAAAATAATATAACAATTAAAACTGTAATACTAAAAAGTGGCTCTTAGGTCGTTTCTCAAGGTTTATCTTTGAGACAAAGGTTCAAACACCTTATACTCACCCACAAATGAGGTTTTGTTGTTGAATGGTATGAACATAAAAGCAATGCAAGCAATGCAAAAATAATAAATAAGTAATGCAGTAAAACGACTAAATCCATTTGGTTCGTTGGTTCGCAACTCAACAATATTATGTATTAATTAATTTACATAAGTCTATAATATATAGTAAGCCTTCATCTCATAAGTCTTCATTTTATTTAAGTAATTGACATATCAATAGAATCACATAATAAAAATAAAGATTAAAACATAAACTACTAATTATTGAAAGATTGTCTAGAACTCTCACCAAGTTCTCTAGATCGTAGTGGACACGTCTTCATATTATGCCCCTTAGTTCTATATCATCCATATTTTTTAATTTGTTCAACATGAACTTTATCCATCTCATTATGAATGCGTGTAGTCTTCGATCTTCCACTTCTTTTCCTATGCATAACGAGTTTGGGAATGAATGTTGGACCTGAATAAGGGGCTCAATATTCTTCATTACCAATAAGTTGAAACTCACATCCATATGCTTTAAGAAGATTTTCCTGCCGGTAAATGGGTGAGATAAATTGGTCGCAATCTAAAACCAATGAAGCGCATGTTGCGATTGCATGAGAGCATGACAATCTTAATGATTGAAATTCTCCACAATCACACCAATTGTCGGCTAGTTTAACAGTGTAAACCATCACTTGGCGACCACTATATCTAGATACAACTTCAACCTCAGAGACTCTGGTTTCCTGTGAAAAATACAAACTAGTTGATAAGTAGATTGTCGCTGATTTTCTTTAATCACTTTTGTCAACTCTTCCTAATATATATGTCATGTCCTAATCATGTTAGAAGCTTCATTCTGATGTTGAATGAACCATTCGTTTAACCTATAGTATGTTGCTCTCACAAGGGATGTGATAGGAATAACTCTAGATATTTTCAGAACACCATTAATGCAATCTGCAATATTCATGGTCATGTGGCTAAACCGTCTACCTTCATCGTATGCTTGACTTGACTCCACTTTTCTTTTGGAATCTGGTCCAACAATGTACCAGCTCTCAGATATTTTTGCCGCAACAACTTCAACATCCACTCGATCCATGGTCACATCAACTCATAATCTAAAAATTAAATATAAAATTATATCAATCTAGAACATAAAAAATATTTATAATTTTGAAATATAAATAATACAAACCCATTTGTACGACTTTGTCTTTGGGATCAGAATCTCGGAATTCTTTATTGAAGTTACTAGCAAGATCACGAATACAATAAACTGATTGTTTACTAGATCATCCTCTCAACTCGCTTCAAAGTACAACTAATAAACATGTCTCATATCTGATATGATACATAAGTTTGGTTTAGGGGTAACATAAGCCTAAGAACCACTCTCAAGCTTCTTTCATCTCTCCTTCAACAATGGCAAAGGCAAGTGAAAATACATGTTTGTTTCCATCTTGTGACCTCGCTATAAGTAATATTCCAGTATATGTCACACTTAAAAATGTTTCATCCACTTGTATAATTGGTTTGCAATATGAAAACCCATCAATGTTCCATGTCATCTAAAATATGGTGACGTGCTTGATATTTCACAACTGTACCGGGAAAGAAATGTTATACAACATTCATCAATTGTCGGCTAGTTTAACAGTGTAAACCATCACTTGGCGACCACTATATCTAGATACAACTTCAACCTCAGAGACTCTGGTTTCCTGTGAAAAATACAAACTAGTTGATAAGTAGATTGTCGCTGATTTTCTTTAATCACTTTTGTCAACTCTTCCTAATATATATGTCATGTCCTAATCATGTTAGAAGCTTCATTCTGATGTTGAATGAACCATTCGTTTAACCTATAGTATGTTGCTCTCACAAGGGATGTGATAGGAATAACTCTAGATATTTTCAGAACACCATTAATGCAATCTGCAATATTCATGGTCATGTGGCTAAACCGTCTACCTTCATCGTATGCTTGACTTGACTCCACTTTTCTTTTGGAATCTGGTCCAACAATGTACCAGCTCTCAGATATTTTTGCCGCAACAACTTCAACATCCACTCGATCCATGGTCACATCAACTCATAATCTAAAAATTAAATATAAAATTATATCAATCTAGAACATAAAAAATATTTATAATTTTGAAATATAAATAATACAAACCCATTTGTACGACTTTGTCTTTGGGATCAGAATCTCGGAATTCTTTATTGAAGTTACTAGCAAGATCACGAATACAATAAACTGATTGTTTACTAGATCATCCTCTCAACTCGCTTCAAAGTACAACTAATAAACATGTCTCATATCTGATATGATACATAAGTTTGGTTTAGGGGTAACATAAGCCTAAGAACCACTCTCAAGCTTCTTTCATCTCTCCTTCAACAATGGCAAAGGCAAGTGAAAATACATGTTTGTTTCCATCTTGTGACCTCGCTATAAGTAATATTCCAGTATATGTCACACTTAAAAATGTTTCATCCACTTGTATAATTGGTTTGCAATATGAAAACCCATCAATGTTCCATGTCATCTAAAATATGGTGACGTGCTTGATATTTCACAACTGTACCGGGAAAGAAATGTTATACAACATTCATCCAACATGGTAACTAATTGTTTGATCATTCTCAGTAACCATAAATTTTGGCCAATGTCAATTGTTTTGTAGTCCATGTCTTTCTATATGTTACTCTATAACTAAAATGACTAACAACCTCATTCACTAGTGCCGGTATACTCGGATCTACATATATCAAATTAACATCAAGGTTTGAAATGAATGATGAATTTAATTTGTTGTGATATTGGGAAACCAACATAGGTACGCAACTGTGTGTTCCATTAATTTTCTTAATCTCTCAAATTTCACGCTTAATGTTAAAAGAAATGCGAATTCGCCACTCACATCCGACACCAAAATGTGTATTTGCCAACATATTTATCTGGTCTAGACTCATCAAGAACATAATCAAATAAATTTTTAATATAAAATTCTCTAATAGCATTTATTGTGGCTTCTTTAAATTCAAATTGCATCCCAACAAACAAATTATTTTTATTATTATTCATTAAACGATCTGCATGACCAAAATCACAACCACCTTCAGAATTTGTGTTATGAAAAAATGACGATGGAGTATTATATGTCATCTTACAAGATGAACCAACATCGAAGTTACCTCCTCCTCATCACTGTATATTTCAATGTTTTCTTCATCACTAAAATTTTTAACAATATCCATTAAATTAGTCATCTACATTTAACAAAGTAAGAATATTAAAAAAATTAACAACTAAATATACTACAATTAAAGAATAGGATAAAATATAATAACTCAATTGAGAATACTAATATAACACCATGAATACTAGTTTAGGTTCATCAAACAAGTTTATGAAAAATCAAAACAAACACCAAATTTGTGTATAGAATAACACGACATACATATAAAATGTCACGTAAAATACATCCAAAATAACACATAAGGTACATATCTTGAATGATATATGTTAAAAAATTATAAGCTTCATTTATTAATTGAGGAAAAAATATATATATTGACAATGTATGAGTTTTATATACTGTTATTGCATCTCTACCATTGATTTCTAATTATTGTTGACTTTTCAGAAAGGTAATCCAAATAAATGATGGACAATGAAATATATGTGTATAAATCTTTACACTGTAGTGTATACATTTTCCACTCTTATTAATTCACACAAATTTCAAAAATTATAAGCATACATTTATCCAACTATTGTAATCAGTGTTATTAAACTCGGACCGGTTAATGACTCGGTCCGGGTACTGGGTCAATGAGTCAATGGTCCAACCACTGGGTCAATGGTTGGACTGGTTAAATAGGTTTACATTAAAATTCTAAAAATTAATTATACTGTATAACAATATTTAATAATTGTATACTCAAAATTTAAAAACATTAGTGTACCTAATTAAAAAAAAATAAAGAAAATTTTAATACTATAAAATGACACAAGCAAGTTGAAAACATTATCAAATAATATATAAATTATACTTTAACTACAACAAAAATGTACAATAAATTTAAAATTTAATTAAACAACAAAGATTTGGTTATAATATAAGATAACAAGTGACAAACATAATTACATATAAATTAAAAATATTTGACTTTTCACCTCATCAATTTGATTATTTTCTTTTAATTTTGATTGACTCGGTCGGTCTAACTAGTCTGATCATCCAAATCATCAGTTTTACGCTTAAACTAACTGAGTCAAACCAATTTTGATACAAAACCGGTTAGATGAGAGACTCGAATCGGTTAGATGACCGGTTCATGGTTGAACCGGTCTGACCGGCCGGTTCGAGCCGAGTTTTATAACACTGATTGTAATGGGTTGAATTGGATTATTATTATCTATTGGGCTACCCAAACCCAAAAGCCCATTTATGAATATGTAGAAAGATGATAGTTTTTCTTTGAAATTGTTTTTCAAATCTTCTATCTCTTGATTCTCTTCTCTCTCAACTTTCTAGACACTTTCACTGGTTGGTAAGATTTTCATTTTCATCTCATCAATTATTTTTCTTATCAATGATCTATTTTCAACTTCTAATAATTCTATCTCTATTTCAATGTAATTAGATTATGCCATTTTTTGTTTTATATGATTGGAGCTCTTGTTATATGAATTTTTTCATTGATTTTCTTTTCTGGGTCTCTCTGGAAAATTTGGGAATTAACATCGGTGTTGTTACTTGTGTGATATGCATGTAAAGTTTTAATCTTTTTCTTCATATGAATATAAAGCATTATTTATGGATTTAAATTATAATTGTTGAAATGTTCTGTCAAGACTTTTAGTCCACACTCATTGTGGCTTGGATTCCATTATAAACACATTATAAATTGTTGTTGAAATTGATGGTTTTGATTGAAATTCCATAGGTTACTTTCCTCACAAAAAATTCACACTTTCCATTGGTTTATTGTTCAACTTGTGTTCATTATTTATTTATTTAGATTTATTTTTTACTTTTGAATTCTCATTCATTAGTTTTCTTTTCTGGGTCTCTGTGGAAAACTTGGGTAATTAAAGTGGTGGGAAAAAAATTGCCTTTGATTTTCATTTAAAATTATAATATTTTCATAGGTGGATATGTTAAAATTACAGTGGTGTTAATAATATTTGCCTTTGATATGTTATATATTTTCATAGGTGGATATGTTATATATTTTCATAGGTGGTGTTAAATTATTCTGTCAATCTATTTGCGAATGAAACATGATTTATAATAGAGCATTATGGTGTTTTTCGATCCATGTAGCCGTCTCCACCTAGAAGGATTAAGTCTTGGTTATTGTTGTTGTTGATCTAAATTATCAGTGGATGTTGTTCATTGATACTTATTGAATTTGTGTGGTCTCATTTATGTGAGAAATCATGTGTTTTCTTCAGCAGGTGTTTTGAGATAATGCTGAAGAATCAGCAACATATTGGTAAAATGGCAATCTCTGATGCTAGTTACAACTACTACTTCCAATGTAATGCTTTAGGGAGCATTGTCAAAAGCAACTCCATTTTCAAAGCCCCGAATTGTAAAACCTGCATGGAGTCTGTTAAGGCATCGGAGTCTTTACCTGACGATTTTTGTAAGCTTTCTTATACAAAAAACGGTTCTACTTTCCCCAAGGTTGAATCCCCCAGTGTTGTTTTTGACTAGCTGTTTTATTTGCATCTATTGGCAGCCATGGATGATCATTTTGTACATCTTCGTGTTTGCTTTGGCATTGTTTTTTCAGCTTTCTTCATGGTTTTGGTGGAAGATGGCTCCAATTTTGATTTACATAATAATGGTTACAGATGTTATAATATTATGTGATGTGTTAGTCTTATTTTGTATTCAAAAAAGAAGGGTTGAAGCCATTTTTTCATGGCTTACACATTATTGAAGTTGCCTTGCATTATCTCTATTTTTTTTTGAACTGCATTATGCAGCTATTATAGTAGTTATGCACTTATGAAACTATTTTCTTTCTGATGAATTTTTGTTGAAAAATCGGAAAGTTGAATGATTTGGACCTTCCAAATTTTATGAAATAAATGTGTTTGATGTTATATATAATTAGAAAATTTCTCACCGGACTATGTTCTTATCTAATATGCTCATATATCCAAGAGACAAACTATTATATTAGTTCTAAGTTATTTTTTAATTGTAGTTCTATACTCTTTTTTATACTTATTTTATTCACAACTTTCTCAATTCTTAAATAATAAACTTCATAATTTTAGTATCTATACTATATATAAATTTTACGCTAATAATGTATAGATATTACACTTAAAATGAAAAAATGGAGATATCATTCTCAATCTTTTGTTGTTTCTGCTTCATCTGTGTAGGTTGTAGAATTTATCATCCATTAATTGTTGGAAACAAATCAATCAAATATATTTTGTAAACTTAAATATCTGATGTAAGAATCAATGATCAATTAATAAAAGTAGGGAAATCAATTAATGCAACTATAAAAAAACAGAATCAATGTGATTGTAAAAAGATATTATTTTTCTTACATTGAGCTTCTGTATATATATATATATATATACTTCACTTTCTTATTCAGCACTCACATAACTCATAATTCATAAACCCACTTGTTATTATTTAATTTGGAAACATGATGAAGAATACTAATGAACATGAGAAGAATGGTAAGAAAGAAAGAGTTGCTTGGTCAGAAGAGTTACACCGCAAGTTCATTGTTGCTGTTAATCACTTAGGAGGAATTGATAGTATGTTTTCTTCTTCACTCTCTATCTATGTCAATGCATAATAATCATGTCTTACTATATGCACTTGTTTTATTATAAAAAAAACATCATGTTTGATACTGTATGCACTTATTTCTATCATTATCACTTCTTTGTATCTTTTTTATGTCAACTCATTCAAAAATAATAAACATGTCTTACTCAATGTACTTATTCTTATAAAAAAAACTTGTTATTTATTCATCATATTTGACACTATATGCACTTGTTTCTATATTTATCACTTCTCTGTATTTTTGTGTTTATTTATTTTGTCTACATTGCTGTATCTTGGTTCTTCAGGATACATGTTTTGGTTTAACAAGTTCTGAAACCTTGTTTTAACAATTTTACTTCATTGTATCTTTTTTGTGTTTATATAACTGATTCAAAAGTAACATTTATGTTTATCAGTTCTTTGTTTACATTGTTGTATCTTGGTTCTTCAGGATAGATGTTTTGGTTAAAAGGTTCCACAACCTTGTTATAACAATTTTGAGCTTACTTAGTTTTCACTTTAAAGAAACTTGAGGCTTATTGTATAGAATGATTAGAGATAAATATGGTGTATTCATGATCATCAATTTTGCTTATGCCATGCATTGAAGTGTTCTTTAAAGTGACTTAATGATGGTTTTATTCAAATCGATTGCAGAGGCTGCACCGAAAAAAATTATGGCATTGATGAAGGATGAAAAGCTTACAAAGGAGAATGTGGCCAGCCATCTTCAGGTAGTTTTTTTAGTCCTTCATATGTGCTTTAGTTTTAATATAACTTCGTCTTTTTCGATCTCGGAACCTTACTAACTTATTCCACAATTGTTCCAGAAATATAGACTCCATCTTAAAAAAGTTAGCACCACTTTTGTGCCAAACCAAGAGGGTTCGATTCAGTTTCATGCCATCAATGCTGCTGCTGTTGTTCAGAATGTGTCCATCGCTCCTTCGGATGGTGTTTTTGGTCCAAATTCAACCTCGAATGGAAAACGGGACATCAATTTTTGTGAATGGGGTCATGGAAATCGGATCATGGCGCTAACGGAAGAAAACTCATCCTTAATGGAAGAACATCGAGGGTACTTGGGCAACGAACAACACAAGTCTCAAAGCACCTTCATGGCTAATAATCTTGGTTTAATACGAGACTTGGTCACTTCATCTTCCAGCTGCAACTCTCAGGAGTTAACCGAGATTGCTGAGCTGAGACATGAGATGGCAGCGATCAGACACGAGAATCATCAATTGAGGGAGGTCGTCGAAGCAATGAAGGCACAACAAGACATGTTGATGCAGGCTATCTTACAAAGAACAATCGTCCCGCGAAGATAGGATTGTCACATGTTTTATATGTTTAGTAGCTTATGAAATTTAATGTAACACAAATTAGTTGAGAACTTAATAAAGTTGATTGAGATATCCTTTTTGTTAGAACATCAACAAATTGTTATTGAATTTAAGTTTTTGTATTTATTGTTAGTTAATGTGAGAGATATCGTGAGGCACCAAACCATAGGTTCAATATGTATCATCAAGAAATTCAGGTGAAATATTGTGAGCAGCAAACAAAATGCCTTCAATGGTAAAGGAATTGTTGCATGCTAAACAATGAATTTGAACTCAAGAACAAATATTGCTATCTTTACACCAAAAATTATAATAATATAACATAAGAGTACCCACAACGGTAACAAAAAAGTTGTTCGTAGTGAAACAAGTACATTCTTCCTCCAAATTCACCATTAGAGAAGAGTCGTTCTTGTTCTTATTTCGCAACTATAAACTAAATAAGCATCATTCTTAAAGTCGTGATATATGGGATAGCACAATTGAAAAAATGCAACAGTAACACATCAAACACAATTTTGAATAATTATTGATAATCACCAAATTTGTCTCTCTGGTTATTGCATATTGGTACATCTCTCCTTCCTTTCTGCTTGCTGAGTTCTATACTCAAGCCGTAATTAATCTTTGGATAACCTTCTCAAAATAACATAAAACAAGAGTATAAATATATTTTTTAAAGCTAAAAATAGATGGCAAAACGGACATGCCTACATTTTTGTGTGGGCAAGAGATAGAAATTTTGTTCATTTGCCCGTTTCGCTCTGTCCGTTTGCGCGCCAAGCTCGTGGATATTTTTATTGGACAATATGGACAACCCGCAGACATAACATAATTTATGAAAAAAATAAGAAAAATTCAAATAAATTATATTATAATGTAATTTTTAATGCCAAAAAAATATATAATATACTATGATTTGTTCAATTTCATATAAAATATTGAAGTTTTTGTTTATATTTTCTCCTCAACTACTACTGTAATTCATTTTCATTTTATTATATGACATTTTTTATTTTTTTATTATTCAACAATACTCGCGGACTGTCCACATGACCATTAGTTCGTTTTAAAACGGACAAGGCATAAAGTTTTATTCGTTAAGACAAAACGAGCATGGGCGAAACGAGCCGAACATCCCGTTTTGTCATCTCTAAAGCTAATCCGACAACAAATATCTAGGTATCATTTTAATATAGTTTACAAATTTAACATTAAGGAAGAGACATAAATTGGAGACACAACATCTATTAGTAGATAGTGCAAAAATGGGAGCAAAGAACAACAAATGGTCAAAAGAATAGCACCTTTATATTTGTAGGTAATGTTGTAGGGTATGGTGCTTAAATGAATGTAGTTGGAAAAGGGCTTGAGAGAGTGGAAACTTTGTAATGTGCCTTTATCCAAACACTAAATGGTGGCATGACTCTAATCCAACTTCTAGAATTAGACAAAAACCCAACAACAAAAGAACTTGCCATTTTTAGTGGTGTCAATTTCTTTCTTCACTCTCTCTCTCTTCAAATTAATAATATTTCTCCAAGTTAATTAAAATATGTAGACAAAGAAAAATAATTGGACTCAGCTAAATTCATCAACCCCTACCTTACTAAACACAAACTAGTTCCTTAGATATCACATGATTCACCAACAATATCACATTCTTTATTGTTGATTAAATATATGTTGAAACTAATGATTAACAGTTTTATAAAAACTGGTTCGTGTCGGCCGGTTCAACTAGTAAATTGATGAACCAGTTCCAATATCAATACGGTATAATAATTATACCGGTCATATAATCATACTGGTTAAAACTGGTTAAAATTGGTCATGCCGATCGCTTTTCAATTGAATCATACCGATTATTCCGGTCGATTTTTATTTAAAATTAATTTCGTAATGAAAATAAAAAAAATATTGGTTTTTTATTGACTTTTCAACATTTATGTTAATATATTATATATGTATATCTAATTTTACCGATATGTGGTTTAATTAGTGAATCATCGATTAAACCGTTATATCACTATACCAGTACCCTAACCAGTTTGATGATTAATATAATATTAATAACATTGTGACTAAGCGAGTAAAAATAAAATATGTTCAAAAGAGTTTTATATTAATAATCATGGATGGAATAATCAAAATCATATTTCACAAACTGAAATATGCAAACTATAAGGACATGTCTCACAATCCTTATTGTATTTTTAAATTGGAATCTATAATGGTAATTGCATTAATATTGAGGCCACAATATTATAATTTTAGTCATCTTCTTAATTGAATCATAATTACAATTATATTCATATAAACCGTATTTCCTTGCATAATCTACAATTGTGATAATCTTAATATAGTCCCATTTCAAATCATAATATAAAACCATGATTCAATGATAATAGTCAATAGCAAGCCTTTTGATTTTCATCAAATAATACATATTAATGTGAACACTTGATATATATATATATTTCTTAGAAGATATTAAAGTTTTGTAAGAGTTTCATTTCCTCATCAACTTTGTGTTGTGTTGTCAATGTATCATCACAGGGAGGAAAATAAGGAGGTAAGGAGGTAAGGTTTCTTAATTTATTGGATCCATAAATGTATGACACTACTAAATAAAATATGTATTTTTTCCTAAGAAATATAAAATATGGTTAGATCAAGCATATGCCTCGGGCTATAATGGTGTGGTCCAAGAATCAATCCAAAATTCAATGTGGGAAACCTCTAAATTATTGTTTAAGAACATGGAAGTGCCTAGTGGTGGTGATGAACCATGTGTCAATCTCTCTGAGAATATATGTTGTGTGTATCAAAATATAATAATATGAAAATGGGGTCATATATATATATATATATATATATAATATAATATAATATAATATAATATAATATAATATAATATGTTAACTATGAACTACTTATCATTCATTAAATACATTCTTTTTTACCATGGTCTTTATTAAAGGTTATTCCGACTACTTTAATATTTATAAATCGGTATTATGATCCAATAACTCGTATTTTTTTTTATCTTGTTGAAGATTCTTTTTTAATCCTCCTCAACCTTTTGTACTAATTTTTAATACACTTGGTGGAAGATAGGCGTCCCCTATAGATTTTGCAGGTGCCACTATGATTTTAACCTCTTCCCATCCTATTGCCTTTTGGGTAAAAGATATAATCATAATCATAATCTAGTTGAGTGGAATAATCTTTTAATCTTTTTGAGTTTTATAGTTAGAAATATTATGATTTATTTGGAACATATTTATATCTAATCAAATCATGAAGTTATAATCTTTATACTAATTTTCCACCATCCTACTTCACCATGCTAGAGGAATTTTGGTAAAAGACAAAGGAACTTAAATTACTCTACTTGATCATGAACAAAGAATCTTACACATATTTGCCACGTAGGACAACATAATAAGATAGAGCACATATGTTACATAAATCAACCCGACAAGGAGAACGCAAAACTAAAGGGACAAGCTCGTAATAGACTAGTCATTTAGGTCATCTTAGTAAATTATGATACCTAAGCTCGAAGGTGATCAATGAAGTTCCTACTAAGTGGATTTGTTAATATAAATTGACCATTATACGGAGATTCACCCTCCCGAAATAATTTTTGTTTTCCCTTCTCCCTAGATCACTTTCTTGACTTAGGTGTAGGAATCCTTTTACATGTATCCTTCCTAAGAGTGGCAAACTCTAAAGGTCTCATATCATCAAGTGTCCTCCACCAAGAACAAAAATTATTTTTTAATAGCTTAGGAAATTTAAGAGTTGTCACAAATAATTGGAAGGGTGAAAGAAAATAACACTGCTAATAATGGATAGTTCTGTTTGGTTTTTGGAGGAATTTCAAAGTTGGAATGGTATCATACACCATTTATGTTGGAAGAATATAAAGCCTTTTCAAAATGCAATTATTCAATTTCCTCAATCTTCAATATTCTATTCGGAAAGGTGGGTCAATTTAGATCAAAGTGAAAATTTATTCTTTTTTATTGTTCTTTCTTTTGTGGTGAATGTAAGTATCTAGCCACCAACATAATGCATAAATGTACACATAACATCAAATTTTGACTATCATGTTTTGAAATTATATTCTTTTGCAAGTAAAAGATAAGTTTGATTTTTATGATTCACATCATCAGTCAATTTAATTTCTGAAATCACAAAATCATTCAATTTTCATATTAAATTGGTCTCGAATAAAAAGATTATAAGATTCTACTAAGAAAGAGGTTTTTGTAATCACATGGAACAAATTGATTGATAGTGTATAATTTTATTAACCAAATTGACTTTCACTCAAGTCATTATTATCTCACTTTCTTACTTTTTGTGTACTATACATATTTATCTAGAAGTAAGTTAAAAAAAGTTATTCTGCATTTTTACTATCCATAATATGAAAATATAAGGATTTAAATTTATTTACTAATTCAAACAATTATATTATATTTAGCATAATTATGGAAAATTACAAAAAAAATATGGTCGATTACAATTATAGTTGTGATATTGTTGAGAAGATTTTCGAAATCACAATATTACAATTGCAAAGTACAATTTAAAACCATGATCCATATTAATCAGCAACAATAATAAAGGTTCTTACAGTTGATGCAGTACAATTACAGCATAAAAGTCCACAAACAAAAGCTAATTTGGTCTCAAATACAACAAAAAAAAACTTAGAATTATAAACATCATTCTTGAAAGTCACTACATGCTTACTTATTATATAGTATTCAAACCAAAAATACAATAAAATACCCATCAAACTCTCGACTTTTTGGTCATCCTGAGGATCTAGTTGATACTCATTTTCAGATTGGCTGAGAGACTTTATGCATCCAAATAGTAGAAAATGGTTTATCCTTTGTCCAAATCCTTAGCTTAAGAAGCACAAAAACAAGCATACCAACCAAAAATCCAAGAGCAGCACTTGATCCAACCATTGAAACAGTAGTGCAAATAAGCATCACAAATGAATCTTCTTTTGTATTCATGTCCCTAGAACACATAGCTAATTCAATTCCAGCAAACAATAGCAACACACCTAATATTGCAACAGGAAATTGGTTCAAAATATGTGCCAAAGAAGTTCCTAAAACCAATCCTAATATCAATTTTGATGCACCAAGAACTGCAACACAGCCACCACTTCTGCCACCAAATTTATACTGCCCTGCAAGCCCTCCTGCACCATGGCAACATGGCATTGCACCAAACCAACTTCCTAGTAAATTCATTAGCCCAACTGTTACCGAAAGCGAAGTTACCGAAAACTTTTTTCGCGGGAAAAGATCTGAAGATAACTTGCATACAGCTACTACTGAGTTCAGAATTGTTAATGGAAGTTGAGGAATTGTACCTTTGATAAAACCTTCTTTCCATGCATGTTTAGAGAATTTCACTAGTTCTATAGGTGAAGGTCCAAACTTTATTTCACTAAACACTTTAGGCCTTTTTATGAAGGCCAAAACAACACCTAAAACAAAGACTAATAAAGCAGAAGGTAGTGAAAAAATGATTTTTCTCATTCTACTACTACTCTTTCTTGAACCTTCATTATTTACATGACTACCCAAATCATAGTTACTAGTAGTGTCACTATTTTCTGAATCATCACACCCTTGATTCTTCTCACCAGAACCATTAACAATAACAATAAAACAAATGCAAACAATGGCCAAAACCAACCCATCTAACCCAAACCAATGTCTATTATCACCTATAGTTTTAGACTTTGGTAGATTTTGCATTTTTCTTACATATTTCACTGCAGTTAAAGCAAATGATAAACCCTGTGCAAGTTGAATTCCCCTCACAACTGATAAAGGTATGAGCTTATAGACAAGCTGCATCAACCCTGTCACACCAAGAACAAACATAATGCCACCGGTTATGATTCCGGCCGCCATGATCTCGGCCACGCCAAAGTGTGTATCCGATAAGGCCTCGGCTGCAATGGACTTCATGGGCTGGACAGGCATGGGGACACCATAAAGTGCACCTGTGATGATGTTGTATATACCTGTGAAGCAAAATCATCATCTTACACTATATTTTTTTTTATATTACACCACTTTTTATGTAGTTATTTTTATCGTAGTTGCGAAAAATTGTGAGAAAATATGAAAAATACGACTCTATATCACAAAAATACTATATGTTATAAATGTGAAAGTTGTTGCAAAAGTTGCTATTATAGCAAAGTTGTTACTATCTATGAAGCATGAATACAGATACATGCGTCAAATATGATACGTATCTAATATACATTTTTTATATAAATTATGATAAAATTATAAGTATAATTCAAAATATTTAAAGTAGAAAATATAATGGAAATTGTAAATCATTGTCACCCAAAATTCCAAGTACCAAAACTAGAAAATATAGTAGAATAATTCATAAAATTGATAAAATGTATCATCTTTTATCTTATTTTTTTGGTTGAAAACATATCAGATACGTATCTTTATCTCTATTTTAATTTTTGGATACTCTAGGGATATGTATCTTTCACGAATCCGAGCATATCCATGTCGGTTACGTATCCGACACCGACACGTGAGTGTGTTCAGCGTATCAGTGCTTTAGAGGTTACTATAATATAAAATTATGTGAGAGTATACTTACTGACCTGTGAAGATCAAAGTGGTGCCAAGGTTAAGGTCCTTGGCAAGGGTTAAGGCTAACATTATAGGAATATAAGTGCCAAGGTCACCCATGGCACCATTAAGTTCAGCCCATTTTGAACTAAAAACCAAGTTGGTTTTCACTTTCTGAACCACCCTTTTGGCTGAGAGAGGTGTAAGTAGAGGGATAGGAGTAGAACTAGTTTGGGTAGATTCAGGTTCTGATGTTGTAACCAAAGGAGGGTTTGGGTATGATCCCATGAAAGGTGTGGTTTTTTGTTGGTATGGAACACTCAAATATTGAAAACTGAAGGTAGTTTAGTTTAGTGTGAATGAGAAACTGAAATTGTTTGTTATCATATTTATAGTGATTTTGGTGTGTAAAGTCAACATTAGCTTTTTCAAGGGAAGAAAATCATACCACTCATCATCAAGTTCTTAGATTATCAATTACACTTTTAGCCTAATAAAATAAAACCTTTAATCTAATAACATCTAGTGATTAATTTTTGGGTGTGTTGTATTAAACGTAGTGTTATTCTCTATTCGGATCAAGTGGTCTGATCTGGATCGAATATTTAATTAGTCTGAGTTGGTTATCCAACCAACCATGAACAAAAAATAGTATGACTCAATATAATTTGATTATTTTCATATAAAATTGGTGTCTTGGTCGGTCGATCAAACTGACCGAATCGGGAAGGAAAAAAATCTTCTTTTGTTATTTGCTTAATTAATTATTTGTGTGATACTAATGTTTTTTTTTTAATTTGAAATGTAAACTTGATATTGAGATCTCCTTCCAAAGTTCATAAATTTATTAATTATCACTAATGAAGAAACGATAAATAAAAGAAAAAAATAATACATACCATGTTTACAAAATAAAGTGATTCATAAGAAAAACTATCAACTTGAATACCTTGTGATAATCATCATTGACTCTAAGATATAATTAATAAATAAATGATAAATGTTATATTAAGTGTGAATAAATCTTTATAATAATTATATGTATATATTACATTCTACAAATAAATAGATTGCATGGATGCACTCCCTTAGCTTAGTACACTAGAACTTGAAACCTCATTGTGTCCACCAAATATAATTACTTTTTAAGTCTTAAATATGTGTTTAATGTTTCCACTTTTAAATTTAATATATCTTATAAAAGTAAAAGTGATGTAGATAGATGAAGATTCATTCTTTATCATAACCTAAATTCTTACCATATTGAGTTTCTTTTTTTACTCATATTTGTAGAGCAATATATGGTACACAACAAAATCATTAATTTCTTCAAACATAAGTTCATTTAGGTTGCCAATATTGGCTACTACAAAACTTGAAGCCTTAAATTCCACCAAATATTATTATCATTAACTCTTAAATATTAATATGTTTTTCCAATTTTAATATTTATATCTCATAAAGGTAAAAGTGATTTCCATAAATTAAAATAGAACAATAAAGTGAGAAATTAATATATATACATATAGGGGAGGCTCAAATGAGAATAGTTCTCATATAAGAATTAGGAACAATAAATATGTGCCTATAACTAATCATGGATGATTATGATTAAAAGTTAGTTATTGGTCACATGATACTCATATACATGTATCTTTTAACCTCGATCATCTAAGTAACATCCAATGATTCATATTAACTATTCAAAAAATTTCATAATAGTACATTATTCTCACGTGAATCACTTCCTATAGATATATACCTCAAATGACAAAGATCTCATAAGTTAAATACTTTAAAATCTATATATTGATAATGTAAAATATTTTACATTTTCAGCATATCATCCACCATTGATTTGTATTACATTTGTTTGAAAGTCAATAATAGTTAACATATGAATGATAGATGATTTGCTGACAATATAAAACTTACAATGTATATATATTAAATCCTAAATTAAATAGTTATAGATAAAAGAGGAAACCATAAATGAACTATTCCAAAAGAATCTAGGTACTTTTGGCAAATAGGTGACAATTGTAGAGAAAATGAGTACATCTTCTACCTTGATTTGTGATTTGTTGAAAAAATATTGAAGTTAAAAGTTTATTTATTAAATATTTTTTTGACCAATCACAGGTCATGGTATATAGAGTGACACAATATTGTGGGACTGTAGTCCAATAAAGAAAAAAGGACAACCCTAAAGTAAAGCTAGCATTGAATCTCAACATTGTGAAGGTAAAACCCAACAATTTCATAGAAAGAAAACACAATGATGAATGCAATATTTCCTTAGTGTATAAAGGCAAAATTTCTCATAAAACATATACCAGTTCTCTTGAAAATGGATAGAAAGTTTCTTCACTCTTCAGTAATTAACACTAAAAGATATAATTTGCTTCCTGCAGTGATTCAACTCATTGCTAGGAACCACAATTTTATAATTGAACATAAATTACCTATTGTTGTACCAATACTTTTTTTGTATCCTATTTTTATGATAAAAATGATTGATGTAAATAAAAAACATTTTGTGTTTGGTCACAAGTTTGATAAGTAACTAAAAACATTTTGCACAATTATATTGACACTATTACAATTGTTGAACACACTTGACGGATGATGCATCCGTATGTGTAATAGGCTGACAAGTGGTTCATTCGTTGTGAAATAGCCTGACGGATGCATCAACTATCAGATGTGTGCAACAATTTACCAGCATTGATAGAATTTTCAGGACTACAATTTCCATTCAAACTGCCATTGTATTATTTAGCTGATTCTATATCAATATTGAATATTTGTACATATAAACAGCCAAAAATTCATAGTCCTATACCATGAAGATCAGTACAAGTTATACACTAAACTGAACAGATTTCTAGATTACAAAAAGGTTCTGGTTGACAGTGCTATGATGTTGCACTTTGGAGCAGCAAAACCTCCTCAACCTCACTGAGCATGTCTCTAATAATTGATATTCGCCTATGGAATATCTGTATATAGTGAAATAAAAAGGGCATAATAACACTGACTAAGTAAACCAGTCTCCATGTCTGGCAAAAATAATGCTAAACCTACTTACTAGCCACTTCCGGCTCCGTATCTCCTCCGACTGAGTCCTTGGAGACCTTCATTGCTTCAGCAGTCATGAGAGCGACTGCGGCCCTGTGAATCGCTACATCTGCTCTACTCTGCATTACATGAGCCCTGTGTCTCTTAAACTTGGCAATGTAAACTGCATGCTGAGCAGCACTGGCGGCATCGTGCAACTTAAACTCGTCTAGTGCTGGACCTTCTAACTGTTCACTCCCATACCTCTGAGGGCCATCCGGTAGGTGCTGCAATTTAGTCCCATTTCGCTTCCCTGATGCTGACATTCTCTGACTATAAGATGCCTTGAACTGTGAATCATTACTATACATAAATGACCCAAACTTGCTGGAATTGCCCCTCTGAAATTTTGGGACAGGACTTCTATAGTACTCATCATTGTCTATAGAATGATATCTCATGCTACCGGGACCCTGTAGTGAGAAAACCCTCGGCGGGGTCTGAGATAACGGGGAATCGTCCATAGAAACATAGCTATGGCCTGAGTATATAAAGTTTTCATCGCCAAAGGCAAAGCCTGAAAGTCTTCTTTCTGTGTTTACAATAATCAGATATAAGGAGAAAGTTTATAATTTTCTAAACTGTAATAACTACTGTGATTGTTCGTAAACCAAATACTCACCAAAAGTGTGGAAGCCATCATGATACAGAATATTATTTGTATGCTCGGAGAGCGAAACTCTCTTTTGTGGTCGATGTTTTAATCCCTTGTTCACTAGTTCCAAACCCCTTGGTTTCAAACAGAAAGCAAACATGGGCGGCTTCTGCAATGTTGCAACCTTATCTAGACCTCCATTACAATAAGGGGAGTTATTCTTACTCAGGGCTACTTCCCACTCTTTCACTTGTTGTTTATATCTTTTCCATAGAGGTGGCTGAACAGCACATAAGGATAAGAATAAAGTGTTAATATTTCAAACAATAATAAGCAAACTCGTCATGTACAATAGAAAACAGGGGG